>NC_092235.1:33096564-33179710 GCF_036320965.1 Panulirus ornatus | reverse complement strand
TTCTGTTCGGAATTAACCGATAGACACCGTTGCTCACCATTGTGAGACGAAGGGTATTCGAGTACTTAGTATTTCGAATAGTTGTTTCTTATTATACAGTCCCTTAGCCTAGCGGTTAGCATGCCTGCCTCTTGCACAAGGGGTCCCAGGTTCGATCCTGGCTGTTGGAGCTTTGTATGTTCTATGAAGGTGCGCGTTCATATACCCTTTATTCGTATATATGCAAGGCATGTGTACGTGTAGGAGGAGAGGAAAGTGATTGGTTCTCAGTGAATGTAGGTTTGCGGCAGGGGTGTGTGATGTCTCTATGGTTGTTTAATTTGTTTATGGATGGGTTTTTAGGGAGGTAAATGCAAGAGTTTTGGAAAGAGGGGCAAGTATGAAGTCTGTTGGGGATGAGAGAGCTTGGGAAGTGAGTCAGTTGTTGTTCGCTGATGATACAGCGCTGGTTGCTGATTCATGTGTGAAACTGCAGAAGCTGGTGACTGAGTTTGGTAAAGTGTGTGGAAGAAGAAAGTTAAGAGTAAACGTGAATAAGAGCAAGGTTATTAGGTACAGTAGGGTTGAGGGTCAAGTCAATTGGGAGGTGAGTTTGAATGGAGAAAAACTGGAGGAAGTGAAGTGTTTCAGATATCTGGGAGTGGATCTGGCAGCGGATGGAACCATGGAAGCGGAAGTGGATCATAGGGTGGGGGAGGGGGCGAAAATTCTGGGGGCCTTGAAGAATGTGTGGAAGTCGAGAACATTATCTCGGAAAGCAAAAATGGGTATGTTTGAAGGAATAGTGGTTCCAACAATGTTGTATGGTTGCGAGGCGTGGGCTACGGATAGAGTTGTGCGCAGGAGGATGGATGTGCTGGAAATGAGATGTTTGAGGACAATGTGTGGAGTGAGGTGTTTTGATCGAGTGAGTAACGTAAGGGTAAGAGAGATGTGTGGAAATAAAAAGAGCGTGGTTGAGAGAGCAGAAGAGGGTGTTTTGAAGTGGTTTGGGCACATGGAGAGAATGAGTGAGGAAAGATTGACCAAGAGGATATATGTGTCGGAGGTGGAGGGAACGAGGAGAAGAGGGAGACCAAATTGGAGGTGGAAAGATGGAGTGAATAAGATTTTGTGTGATCGGGGCCTGAACATGCAGGAGGGTGAAAGGAGGGCAAGGAATAGAGTGAATTGGAGCGATGTGGTATACCGGGGTTGACGTGCTGTCAGTGGATTGAATCAAGGCATGTGAAGCGTCTGGGGTAAACCATGGAAAGCTGTGTAGGTATGTATATTTGCGTGTGTGGACGTATGTATATACATGTGTATGGGGGGGGGGGTTGGGCCATTTCTTTCGTCTGTTTCCTTGCGCTACCTCGCAAACGCGGGAGACAGCGACAAAGTATAATAAAAAAAAAAATATATATATATATATATATATATATATATATATATATATATATATATATATATATATATATATATAGATAAATAGATAGATATGTTTATATATGTTTACATATATACATATACCCACACATGTACATATTCATACTTGCCTGCCTTTTTTCCATTTACTGCGCCATCCCACCTCACAGGAAATAGCATCTTTACTCAACACTTAAGCGAGATAGAGCCAGGAAAACAATCAAACAAGCAAAGAAACAGGGAAAAAGCCTCATTCGTTCACACTCAGTATTTAGCTGTCATGTATAACGCACCGAAACCACAGCTTCCTTTCCACATCCAGGCCCCACAAAACTTTCCATGGTTTATCCTTGACGCTTCACACTCCCTGGTTCAGTTTATTGATACCAGGTCGTCTTTTGTATACCATATCAATCGAATTCACTTTATTCTTTTCATACCTCTCACTCTCCTGTATGCTGAGTTCCCAGCCACTCAAAATCTTTTTCACTCCATCCTTCATATTCCAATTTGGTCTCCCGCTTCTCCTTGTACCCTCTTTGTCAAGTTTTCGTCAGACATTCTTCTCTCTCAACCTCACTCTTTACATTTTCACATATATTTCTTGCCCTTCCTTTACTTACTCGACCAAACCGTCTTACACCACTTTATGTACTTAAACATTTCAGTACTGACACATCCACCCTCCTCCGTACAACAATGTCTACAGCCCAAGCTACGGAAGCGTGTAATATTTTTGGTACTACTATTCCTTCAAATATACTCCTTTTTCCTCTCCGAAATAAGTTCTCTCTTCCTACACATCCCTCATACGTACATATACATGCATTTTGTTGTACAATATATGCAATACAGTACTCTATGTACTATACTATCATTAAGTAGTATGAAAATCATATGTAGTAGAATAATAGATATACCATAGAAGTACATTATCACAGGTACTAGGATGTTCTATGTCTTCCAGTACAATAATGTATGTAGCACAGTATCATCAACAGTTTATTAGTTTATATAATACAGTGTCATATGCAGTACAATATTGTATACAGTACATAAGTATATATGGTGTAATGTCATTTGTGATACTTCCACGTATTCTCCGCATGTCGTAGAAGGCAACTAAAGGGGGTGGGAACGGGGGTTTGGAAACCCTCCCCTTCTTGTATTTCAATTTCTAAAAGAGGAAACAGAAGCGGGGAGTGCCCATCCTCCTCGAAGGCTCAGACTGCGATGCGTAAATTTGTGTGAATATAACCAAAATGAGAAGAAAGGAAAAATAGGTAGTCTGCTTGAGGAAAGAAACCTGGATGTTTTGGCTCTGAGTGAAACGGAGCTCAAGGGTAAAGGGGAGAAATGGCTTCGAAAAGTCTTGCGAGTAAAGTCAGAGGCTGGTAAGAGGACAAGAGCTAAGGAAGGAATAGCACTACTCCTAAAGCAAGCGTTGTGGGAGTATTTGATAGTGTAAGAAAAAAAAATTCTATACTGATGTGGGTGAAATTGATGCACCTGGTCATCAAAAAAAAATGTCGTCAGAGTCAAGTGTTTTGGTAGCAGCTGAGTGAGTGCGTCAGTAGTTTTGGTGCAAGAGACCTGGATGTCTAAAGGGAGTTGTGGTTACGGTGCATTATACACGACAGCTAGAAACTGAGTGTGAAAAAATGTGGTCTTTATTGTATGTTTTTCTGGTGCTACCATGCTGACGCAGGGGGTGGCGATGCTGTTTCCTGTTGGGTGGTAAGGCGCCGAGAGTGGATTATGGCAAGCGAGTATGAATATACTTATGTTTATAAATGTGTATGTCTGTGTAAGTGTATGTAAATGATTGTATATGGTGTCATGCAAATGTGTCTATATAGGTGTATGTATGGATCATGGTGAAGTGCTTGAGAATTGGCGGAATGCATGCATAGTGCCATTATACAGAGGTAAAGGGGATAAGGGTGAGTGTTCAAACTACAGAGGCATAAGTTTTTTACTTTTCCTGGGAAACTGTATGGGAGGATATTGATAGAGAGGGTGAATGATTGCACAGATCATCAGATTATGAAACAGCAGTGTGGTTTCAGAGGTGGTGGAGGATATGTAGATCAGGTGTTTGCTTTGCAAAATGTATGTGAGAAATACTTAGAAAAACAGATGGATTGGTATGAAGCATTTATGGACCTGGAGAAGGAATATCATAGGGTTGATAGAGATGCGTTATGGAAGGTCTTAATAGTATATGGTGTGGGAGGTAAGTTGCTAAAAGCAGTGAAAAGTTCTTATCAAGGATGTAAGGCATGTGTATGAATAGGAAAAGAGGAAAACGATTGTTTTTCAGTGAAAGTCGATCTACGGCAGGGGTGTGAGATGTCCCCATGGTTGTTCAATTTGTTTATGGATGGGGTATTTAGGGAGGTAAATACAGTAGTTTTGGAGAGGGGCGAGTAAGCAGTCTGTTGTGGAAGAGAGGGCTTGTGAAGTGAGTCAGTTGTCGTTCACCGATGATACAGCGCTGGTGGCTGATTTGAGTGGAAAACTGCAGATGTTGGTGACTGAGCTTGGTAAAGTGTGTGAAAGAAGAAAGCTGACAGTAAATGTAAATAAGAGCAAGGTTTTTAGGTACAGTAGGGTTGAGGGACAGGTGAGTTGGATGTAAAGTTGAACTGAGAAAATTGGAGGAAGTGAAACGCTTATAGATATCTGAGAGTGGACTTATCAACGGATGAAATCACGGAAGTGGAAATGAGTAAGAGGATGAAGGCTAGGGCGAAGGTTCTGGGAAAGATGAAGAATATGTGAAAATATAGACAGTAATCGCGGTGAGCGAAAATTGATATGTGAATTGATAATAGGTACAACAATATGATATGGTTGGGGGTATGGGGATATACGAAGGAGGGTGGATGTGCTGAAAATGAAATGTTTGACAATGTGTGGTGTGAGGTGGTTTCATCGAGTAAGTAATGAAAGAAGAAGAAAAATATGGGGTAGTACAAGTATTATGGTTGAGAGAGCAGAAGAGGGTTTGTTAAAATGGTTTGGACATATGGAGAGAATGAGTGAGGAAGATTGGCAGAGAGGATATATGTGTCAGAGGTGGAGGAACAAGGAGAAGCGGTTGACAAAACTGGGGTAAAACGATGGAGTGAAAAGGTTTTGAGCGATCTGGGCCTGAACGTGAAGGAGGGTGAAAGACGTGATAGGAATAGAGTGAATTGGAATGATGTGGTATACCGGGGCTGTAACGTACGGTCAATGGACTGAAACAGGGCATGTGAAGCGTCTAGAGCAAACCACGGAAAGGTCTTTAGGGCTTGGATATCAAAAGGGAGTTGTCTTTTCAATTCATTACGCATGATAGCAAGAAACTGAATATGAACGAATATGTCTTACTTTGTAATTCTAGCGCTACCTTGCTGACGCAGAGGGTAGCAATGGTGTTTTCTATGGGGCGGGGTGGCGCCGGGATTGGATTCTATATATATATATATATATATATATATATATATATATATATATATATATATATATATATATATATATATATATATATATATATATATATAGATGAATTTATGACCCCATGGCAGAAGGGAACCTTGTGGAATGCCCAGACACCCAGCAGGACATTGTGAGCTCCTGTAACTGAGAGATTCTCCTGGTGCTGGTGCTACTACTGCTGCTCTTGCTCTTCCTGCTGCTTCTCCGGGCAATGGTACTGATGGTTCTGCTGCCATTCATTTTGAAACTTCAATATATTTGGTGGTGTGTGCAGATACAATCAACAAACCAAGTCAAATATCATTCATGATGTTTTAGAAGAAAGATTAAATACCAAGGGAGAAGAGGATAAGCATCATACCTGTTTCTGGGCACTACCTCGCTGATGCAGGGGGTGAAGATGCTGTTTTCTGTGGGGCAGGGTGGGAACGGATGACGGTGAGCAAGTGTGAATATGTACATATATGTATGTGTATATATGTATATATGTTTATGTATATACATGTATATGTATGTATATTATCCCTGGGGATAGGGGAGAAAGAATACTACCCACGTATTCCCAGCGTGTCGTAGCAGGCGCCTAAAAGGGAAGGGAGCGGGGGGCTGGAAATCCTCCCCTCTCATTTTTTTTTAATTTTCTAAAAGAAGGAACACAGAAGGGGGCCAGGTGAGGATATTCTCTCAAAGGCCCAGTCCTCTGTTCTAAACGCTACCTCGCTAATGCGGGAAATGGCAAATAGTATTAAGGAATATATATATATATATATATATATATATATATATATATATATATATATATATACATATATATATATATATATATATATATATATATATATATATATATATATATATATATATATATATATATATATATATATATATATATACATATATATATATATATATATATATATATATATATATATATATATATATATATATATATATATATATATATATATATATATATATATATAATAATTATTATTATACTTTGTCGCTGTCTCCCGCGTTTGCGAGGTAGCGCAAGGAAACAGACGAAAGAAATGGCCCAACCCCCCCCCCCCATACACATGTATATACATACGTCCACACACGCAAATATACATACCTACACAGCTTTCCATGGTTTACCCCAGACGCTTCACATGCCTTGATTCAATCCACTGACAGCACGTCAACCCCGGTATACCACATCGCTCCAATTCACTCTATTCCTTGCCCTCCTTTCACCCTCCTGCATGTTCAGGCCCCTATCACACAAAATCTTTTTCACTCCATCTTTCCACCTCCAATTTGGTCTCCCTCTTCTCCTCGTTCCCTCCACCTCCGACACATATATCCTCTTGGTCAATCTTTCCTCACTCACTCTCTCCATGTGCCCAAACCACTTCAAAACACCCTCTTCTGCTCTCTCAACCACGCGCTTTTTATTTCCACACATCTCTCTTACCCTTACGTTACTCACTCGATCAAACCACCTCACACCACATATTGTCCTCAAACATCTCATTTCCAGCACATCCATCCTCCTGCGCACAGCTCTATCCATAGCCCACGCCTCGCAACCATACAACATTGTTGGAACCACTATTCCTTCAAACATACCCATTTTTGCTTTCCGAGATAATGTTCTCGACTTCCACACATTCTTCAAGGCCCCCAGAATTTTCGCCCCCTCCCCCACCCTATGCTCCACTTCCGCTTCCATGGTTCCATCCGCTGCCAGATCTACTCCCAGATATCTAAAACACTTGTTTAATTTGTTTATGGATGGGGTTGTTAGGGAGGTAAATGCAAGAGTTTTGGAAAGAGGGGCAAGTATGAACACTGGTGGGGAGGAGAGAGCTTGGGAAGTGAGTCAGTTGTTGTTCGCTGATGATACAGCGCTGGTGGCTGATTCATGTGAGAAACTGCAGAAGCTGGTGACTGAGTTTGGTAAAGTGTGTGGAGGAAGAAAGTTAAGAGTAAATGTGAATAAGAGCAAGGTTATTAGGTACAGTAGGGTTGAGGGTCAAGTCAATTGGGAGGTGAGTTTGAATGGAGTAAAACTGGAGGAAGTGAAGATATATATATATATATATATATATATATATATATATATATATATATATATATATATATATATATATATATATATATATATATATATATATATATATATATATTATCCCTGGGGATAGGGGATAAAGAATACTTCCCACGTATTCCCTGCGTGTCGTAGAAGGCGAATAAAAGGGGAGGGAGCATGAGGCTGGAAATCCTCCTCTCTCATTTTTTTTTTCTTTTTTTTTAATTTTCCAAAAGAAGGAACAGAGGGGGGCCAGGTGAGGATATTCCACAAAGGCCCAGTCCTCTGTTCTTAACGCTACCTCGCTAATGCGGGAAATGGCGGATAGTTTAAAAGAAAATATATATATATATATATATATATTATATATAAAATTTTTTTATCTACTTATTTATTTTGTTTTGTCGCTGTCTCCCGCGTTAGCGCGGTAGCGCAAGGATATAGACGAAAGAATAGCCCAACCCTCCCACATACACATGTATATACATACACGTCCACACACGCAAACATACATACCTATACATCTCAATGTACACATATATATACACACACGGACATATATATATATATATATATACACATGTACATAATTCATACTGTCTGCCTTTACTTGTTCCCATCGCCACCCCGCCACACATGGAATAACAACATCCTCCCCCCCTCATGTGTGCGAGGTAGCACTAGGAAAAGACACAAAAGGCCCCATTCGTTCACACTCAGTCTCTAGCTGTCATGTAATAATGCACCGAAACCACAACTCCCTTTCCACATCCAGTCCCCACACAACTTTCCATGGTTTACCCCAGACGCTTCACATGCCCTGGTCCAATCCATTGACAGCAGGTCGACCCCGGTATACCATATCGTTCCAATTCACTCTATTCCTTGCACGCCTTTCACCCTCCTGCATGTTCAGGCCCCGATCACTCAAAATCTTTTTCACTCCATCTTTCCACCTAAAATTTGGTCTCCCACTTCTCCTCGTTCCTTCCACCTCTGACACATATATCCTTTTTATCAATCTTTCCTCACTCATTCTCTCCATGTGACCAAACCGTTTCAAAACACCCTCTTCTGTTCTCTCAACCACACTCTTTTTATTTCCACACATCTCTCTTACTCTTACATTACTTACTCGATCAAACCACCTCACACCACATATTGTACTCAAACATCTCATTTCCAGCACATCCACCCTCCTGCGCACAACTCTATCCATAGCCCACGCCTCGCAACCATACAACACTGTTGGAAGCACTATTCCTTCAAACATACCCGTTTTTGATTTCCGAGATAATGTTCTCGACTTCCAAACATTCTTCAATGCTCCCAGAATTTTCGTCCCCCTCCCCCACCCTATGATTCACTTCCGCTTCCATGGCTCCATCCACAGCCAAATCCACTCCCAGATATCTAAAACACTTTACGTCCTCCAGTTTTTCTCCATTCAAACTTACCTCCCAGCTGACTTTACCCTGAACCTTATTGTGCCTAACAACCTTGCTCTTATTCACATTTACTCTTAAATTTCTTCTTTCACACACTTCACGAAAATCAGTCACCAGCTTCTGCAGTTTCTCACAAGAATCAGCCAAAAGCGCTGTATCATCAGCGAACAACAACTGACTCACTTCCCAAGCTCTCTCATCCACAAAAGACTGCATACTTGCCCCTCTTTCCAAAACTCTTACATTCACCTCCCTGACAACCCCATCCATAAACAAATTAAACAACCATGGAGACATCACACACCCCTGCCGCTAACCTACATCCACTGAGAACCAACCACTTTCCTCTCTTCCTACACGTACACATGCCTTACATCCTCGATAAAAACTTTTCACTGCTTCTAACAACTTGCCTCCCACACCATATATTCTTAAAACCATCCACAGAGCATCTCTATCAACTCTATCATATGCCTTCTACAGATCCATTAATGCTACATACAAATCCATTTGTTTTTCTAAGTATTTCTCACATACATTCTTCAAAGCAAACACCTGATCCACACATCCTCTACCACTTCTGAAACCAGAGTGCTCTTCCCCAATCTGATGATCTGTACATGCCTTCACCCTCTCAATTAATACCCTCCCACATAATTTACCAGGAATACTCAACAAACATATACCTCTGTAATTTGAGCACTCACTCTTATCCCCTTTGCCTTTGTATAATGGCACTATGCAAGCATTCCGGCAATCCTCAGGCACCTCACCATGAATCATGCATACATTGAATAACCTTACCATCCAGTCAACAATACAGTCACCCCCATTTTTAATAAATTCCACTGCAATCCCATCCAAACCTGCTGCCTTGCCGGCTTTCATCTTCCGTAAAGCTTTTACTACCTCTTCTCTATTTACCAAATCATTTTCCCTAACCCTCTCACTTTGCACACCACCTCGACCAAAACACCCTATATCTGCCATTCTATCATCGAACACTTTCAACAAACCTTCAAAATACTCACTCCATCTCCTTCTCACATCACCACTACTTGTTATCACCTCCCCATTAGCCCCCTTCACTGAAGTTCCCATTTGCTCCCTTGTCTTACGCACTTTATTTACCTCCTTCCAAAACATCTTTTTATTCTCCCTGAAATTTAATGATACTCTCTCACCCCAACTCTCATTTGCCCTCTTTTTTACCTCTTGCACCTTTCTCTTGACCTCCTGCCTCTTTCTTTTATACCTCTCCCACTCATTTGCATTTTTTCCCTGCAATAATCGTCCAAATGCCTCTCTTTTCTCTTTCACTAATAATCTTACTTCTTCATTCCACCACTCACTACCTTTTCTAATAAACCCACCTCCCACGCTTCTCATGCCACAAGCATCTTTTGCGCAAGCCATCACTACTACCCTAAATACATCCCATTACTCCCCCACTCCCCTTACCTCCTTTGTTTTAACTTTTTTCCATTCTGTACTCAGTCTCTCCTGGTACTTCCTCACACAAGTCTCCTTCCCAAGCTCAGTTTCTCTTACCACTCTCTTCACCCCAACATTCTCTCTTCTTTTCTGAAAACCCCCACAAATCTTCACCTTAACCTCCACAAGATAATGATCAGACATCCCTCCAGTTGCACCTCTCAGCACATTAACATCCAAAAGTCTCTCTTTCGTGCGTTTATCAATTAACACGTAATACAATAACGCTCTCTGGCCATCTCTCCTACTTACATACTTATACTTATGTATATCTCGCTTTTTAAACCAGGTATTCCCAATCACCAGTTATTTTTCAGCAAATAAATCTACAAGCTCTTCACCATTTCCATTTACAACACTGAACACTCCATGTATACCAATTATTCCCTCAACTGCCACATTACTCACCTTTGCATTCAAATCACCCATCACTATAACCCGATCTTGTGCATCAAAACCACTAACACACTTATTCAGCTACTCCCAAGACACTTGCCTCTCATGATCTTTCTCGTCATGCCCAGGTGCATATGCACCAATAATCACCCATCTCCCTCCATCAACTTTCGGTTTTCCCCATATCAATCTAGAATTTACTTTCTTACACTCTATCACATACTCCCACAACTCCTGATTCAGGAGTAGTGCTACTCCTACCCTTGCTCTTGTCCTCTCACTAACCCCTGACTTTACTCCCAAGACATTCCCAAACCACTCTTCCCCTCTACCCTTGAGCTTCGTTTCACTCAGAGCCAAAACATCTATGTTCCTTTCCTCAAACATGCTACCTATCTCTCCTTTTTTCTCATCTTGGTTACATCCACACACATTTAGACACCCCAGTGTGAGCCTTCGAGGAGGATGAGCACTCGTCGCGTGACTCCTTCTGTTTCCCCTTTTAGAAAGTTGAAATATATATATATATATATATATATATATATATATATATATATATATATATATATATATATATATATATATATATATATATATATGTATATATATATATATATATATATATATATATATATATATATATACATATATATATATTTATTTTCTTTTTATTATACTTTGTCGCTGTCTCCCGCGTTTGCGAGGTAGCGCAAGGAAACAGACGAAAGAAATGGCCCGACCCCCCCCCCCTATACACATGTATATACATACGTCCACACACGCAAATGTATATACCTACACAGTTTTCCATGGTTTACCCCAGACGCTTCACATGCCCTGCTTCAATCCACTGACAGCACGTCAACCCCGGTATACCACATCGCTCCAATTCACTCTATTCCTTGCCCTCCTTTCACCCTCCTGCATGTTCAGGCCCCGATCACACAAAATCTTTTTCACTCCATCTTTCCACCTCCAATTTGGTCTCCCTCTTCTCCTTGTTCCCTCCACCTCCGACACATATATCCTCTTGGTCAATCTTTCCTCACTCATCCTCTCCATGTGCCCAAACCACTTCAAAACACCCTCTTCTGCTCTCTCAACCACGCTCTTTTTATTTCCACACATCTCTCTTACCCTTACGTTACTCACTCGATCAAACCACCTCACACCACACATTGTCCTCAAACATCTCATTTCCAGCACATCCATCCTCCTGCGCACAACTCTATCCATAGCCCACGCCTCGCAACCATACAACATTGTTGGAACCACTATTCCTTCAAACATACCCATTTTTGCTTTCCGAGATAATGTTCTCGACTTCCACACATTCTTCAAGGCCCCCAGGATTTTGGCCCCCTCCCCCACCCTATGATCCACTTCCGCTTCCATGGTTCCATCCGCTGCCAGATCCACTCCCAGATATCTAAAACACTTCACTTCCTCCAGTTTTTCTCCATTCAAACTCACCTCCCAATTGACTTGACCCTCAACCCTACTGTACCTAATAACCTTGCTCTTATTCACATTTACTCTTAACTTTCTTCTTCCACACACTTTTCCAAACTCAGTCACCAGCTTCTGCAGTTTCTCACATGAATCAGCCACCAGCGCTGTATCATCAGCGAATAACAACTGACTCACTTCCCAAGCTCTCTCATCCCCAACAGACTTCATACTTGCCCATCTTTCCAAAACTCTTGCATTTACCTCCCTAACAACCCCATCCATAAACAAATTAAACAACCATGGAGACATCACACACCCCTGCCGCAAACCTACATTCACTGAGAACCAATCACTTTCCTCTCTTCCTACACGTACAAATGCCTTACATCCTCGATAAAAACTTTTCACTGCTTCTAACAACTTTCCTCCCACACCATATATTCTTAATACCTTCCACAGAGCATCTCTATCAACTCTATCATATGCCTTCTCCAGATCCATAAATGCTACATACAAATCCATTTGCTTTTCTAAGAATGTATGTGAGAAATACTTAGAAAAGCATATATATATATATATATATATATATATATATATATATATATATATATATATATATATATATATATATATATATATATATATATATATATATATATATATATATATATATATATATATATATATATATATATATATATATATATATATATATATACATATATATATATATATATATATATATATATATATATATATATATATATATATATATATATATATATATATATATATATATATATATATATATATATATATATATATATATATATATATATATATATATATATATATATATATATATATATATATATATATATATATGTATATATATATATATATATATATATATATATATATATATATATATATATATATATATATATATATATATATATATATATATATATATATATATATATATGTATATATATATATATATATCTATCTATCTATATATATATATATATATATATATATATATATATATATATATATATATATATATATATATATATATATATATTTCTTTTCTCAAACTATTCGCCATTTCCCGCATTAGCAAGGTAGCGTTAAGAACAGAGGACTGGTCCTCTGAGGGAATATCCTCACCTGGCCCCCTTCTGTGTTCCTTCTCCTGGAAAGTTAAAAAAAAAAAAAAAGAGGGGAGGATTTCCAGCCCCCCCGCTCCTTCCCCTTTTAGTCGCCTTCTACAACACGCAGGGAATACGTGGGAAGTATTCTTTCTCCCCTATCCCCAGGGATAATATATATATATATATATATATATATATATATAGATATATATATATATATATATATATATATATATATATATATATATATATATATATATATATATATATATATATATATATATATATTATCCCTGGGGATAGGGGAGAAAGAATACTTCCCACGTATTCCCTGCGTGTCGTAGAAGGCGACTAAAAGGGGAGGGAGCGGGGGGCTGGAAATCCTCCCCTCTCGTTTTTTTTTTTTTTTTTTTTAATTTTCCAAAAGAAGGAACAGAGAATTCGGCCAGGTGAGGGTATTCCCTCAAAGGCCCAGTCCCCTGTTCTTAACGCTACTTCGCTAATGCGGGAAATGGCGAATAGTTTGAATGAAAGAAAAAGATATATATATATATATATATATATATATATATATATATATATATATATATATATATATATATATATATATATATATATAAGTGTGTACGTGTATGAAGAGAGGAAAGTGATTGGTTCTCAGTGAATGTAGGTTTGCGGCAGGGGTGTGTGATGTCTCCATGGTTGTTTAATTTGTTTATGGATGGGGTTGTTAGGGAGGTGAATGCAAGAGTTTTGGAAAGAGGGGCAAGTATGAAGTCTGTTGGGGATGAGGGAGCTTGGGAAGTGAGTCTGTTGTTGTTCGCTGATGATACAGCGCTGGTGGCGGATTCATGTGAGAAACTGGAGAAGCTGGTGACTGAGTTTTGTAAAGTGTGTGAAAGAAGAAAGTTAAGAGTAAATGTGAATAAGAGCAAGGTTATTAGGTACAGTAGGGTTGAGGGTCAAGTCAATTGGGAGGTGAGTTTGAATGGAGAAAAACTGGAGGAAGTAAAGTGTTTTAGATATCTGGGAGTGGATCTGGCAGCGGATGGAACCATGGAAGCGGAAGTGGATCATAGGATGGGGGAGGGGGCGAAAATTCTGTGAGCCTTGAAGAATGTGTGGAAGTCGAGAACATTATCTCGGAAAGCAAAAATTGGTATGTTTGAAGGAATAGTGGTTCCAACAATGTTGTATGTTTGCGAGGCGTGGGCTATGGATAAAGTGGTGCGCAGGAGGATGGATGTGCTGGAAATGAGATGTTTGAGGACAATGTGTGGTGTGAGGTGGATTGATCGGTAAGTAACGTAAGGGTAAGAGAGATGTGTGGAAACAAAAAGAGCGTGGTTGAGAGAGCAGAAGAGGGTGTTTTGTAATGGTTTGGGCACATGGAGAGAATGAGTGAGGAAAGATTGACCAAGAGGATATATGTGTCGGAGGTGGAGGGAACGAGGAGAAGAGGGATACCAAATTGGAGGTGGAAAGATGGAGTGAAAAAGATTTTGTGTGATCGGGGCCTGAACATGCAGGAGGGTGAAAGGAGGGTAAGGAATAGAGTGAATTGGAGCGATGTGGTATACCGGGGTTGACGTGCTGTCAGTGGATTGAATCAGGGCATGTGAAGCGTCTGGGGTAAACCATGGAAAGCTGTGTAGGTATGTATATTTGCGTGCGTGGACGTATGTATATACATGTGTATGGGGGTGGGTTGGGCCATTTCTTTCGTCTGTTTCCTTGCGCTACCTCGCAAACGCGGGAGACAGCGGCAAAAAAAAAAAAAAATATATATATATATATATATATATATATATATATATATATATATATATATATGTATATATATATATATATATATATATATATATATATATATATATATATACATATATATATATATATATATATATATATATATATATATATATATATATGTATATATATATATATATAAATAAGTGATGGTTTGCGCAAAAGATGCTTGTGGCATGAGAACCGTGGGAGGTGGGCAGATTAGAAAGGGTAGTGAGTGGTGGGATGAAGAAGTAAGATTATTAGTGAAAGAGAAGAGAGAGGCATTTGGACGATTTTTGGAGGAAAATAATGCAGATGAGTGGGATACGTATAAAAGAAAGAGGCGAAGCATGAGTTATACATGCGGTTGTGCGGAGGAGCGTGGGTGTGTTGGAAATGAAATGTTTGAGTCCAATATGTGGTGCGAGGAGTTTTGTTCGAGTAAGTAATAATGGGGTAAGAGAGGTATGTGGTAATAGAAAGAGTGTGGTTGAGAGAGCAGAAGAGGGTGTTTTGAAATGGTTTTGTCACATGCAGAGAATGAGTTAGGGAAGATTGACAAAGAGAATATATGGGTCAGAAGTTGTGGGAAAGAGTAGAAGTGGGAGACGTCCACACACGCACATATGCATATCTACACATTTCAATGTATACACAATATATATACGTACACAGACATATGCATATATACACATGTACATTATTCATACTTGTCGCCTTTATTCATTTCCGTCACCACCCCGCCACACATAAAATGACAACCCCCTACCCCCGCACGCCCGCGAGGTAGCGCTAGGAAAAGACAAGGTCACATTCGTTTACACTCATTCTTTAGCTGTCATATATAATGCACTAAAACCACAGCTCCCTTTCCACATCCAGTCCCACAAAACTCTACGGTTTACCGCAGGCGCTTCACATGCTTTAGTTCAATCCACTGACACCACGTTGACCCCTGTATACCATATCGTTCAAATTCACTCAATTTCTTGCACGCCTTTCACCCTCCTGCATGTTAAGACCCCGATCGCACAAAATCTTTTTTACTCCATCCTTCCACCTCCAATTTGGTCCCACTTCTCGTTCTCTCAACCACTGACATATATATCCTTTTTGTCAGTCTTTCCTCACTCATTCTCTCCATGTGACCAAACCATTTTAAAACAGCCGCTTCTGCTCCCTCAACCACACTCACACCACATATTGTCTTAAACATCTCATTTCCTTTACATCTACCCACCTTCACACAACCCTACCTATAGCCCACGTCTCTCAACCATATCACATTGTTAAAACCACTATTTCTTCAAACGTACCCATTTTTGCTTTCCAACTAATGTTCTCGCCATCCACACATTTTTCACCGCTCCCTGAACTTTCACCCCATACCCCACCATGTGACACTTCTGCTTCCATGGTTCCATCCGCTGCCAAATCCACTCCCAGATATCTAAAACACTTCACTTCCTCCAGATTTTCTCCATTCAAACTTACCTCACAATTGACTTGTCCCTCAACCCTACTGTACCTAACAACCTTGCTCTTATTCACATTTACTCTCAGCTTTCTTCTTTACTTTACCAAACTCAATCACCAACTTCTGCAGTTTGTTACCCGAATCAGCCACCAGCGCTGTATCATCAGCGAACAACAACTGACTCACTTCCCAAGCCTTCTCATCCACAACAGACTGCATAATTGCCCCTCTCTCCAAAAGTCTTGCAGTCACCTCCCTAACAACCCCATCCATAAACAAAATAAGCAACCATGGAGACATTACGCACCCCTGCCGCAAACCAACATTCTCTGAGAACCAATCACTTTCATCTCGTCCTACTCGTACACTTATCTTACATCCTCGATAAAACCTTTTCACTGCTTCTAGCAACTTCCCTCCCACACTGAATATTCTTAATACTTTACACAACGCATGTCTGTCAACGCTATCATATGCCTTCTCCAGATCCATAAATGCTACATACAAATCCATATGTTTTTCTAAGTATTTCTCACATGCATTCCTCAAAGCAAACACCTGATTCACACATCCTCTACCACTTCTGAAACGACAATGCTCTTCCCCAATCTGATGCTCTGTACATGCCTTCACCCTCTCAATCAATACCCTGCCATGTAATTTCCCAGGAATACTCAGAAAACTTAAACCTCTGTAATTTGAGCACTCACCTCTATCCCTTTTGCCTGTGTACAATTGCACTATGCATGCAGTCCGCCAATCCTCAGGCACTTCATCATGAGCCATACATACAGTACCTATCCTTACCAACCAGTCAACAATACAGTCACCCCTTTTTTTAATAAATTCCATTGCAATGCCATCTAAACCCACTGCCTTGTCGGCTTTCATCTTCTGCAAAGCTTTCACTACCTCTTCTCTCTTTACCAAATCATTCTCCCTAACTCTCTCACTTTGCACACTACCTCGACCAAAACACCCTATATCTGCCACTCTATCATCTAACACATTCAACAAACCTTCAAAACCTTCAAGATTTGTAGAGGTTTTCAGAAAAGATGAGAGAATGCTGGGGTGAAGAGAGTGGTGAGGGTAAGTGAGCTTGGGAAGGAGACTTGTGTGAGGAAGCACCAGGCGAGACTGAGTGCAGAATGGAAAATTGTCAGAGCAAAGGACGTAAGGGGACCGGGGGAGGAATGGGATGTACAAAAGATGCTTGTGGCATGAGAAGCGTGGGAGGAGGGCAGATTATAAAGGGTAGTGAGTGGTGGGATGAAGAAGTAAGATTACTAGTGAAAGAGAAGAGAGAGGCATTTGGACGAGTTTTCCAGGGAAATTGTGCAAATGACTCGAAAATGTATAAAAGAAAGAGACAGGAGGTCAAGAGAAAGGTGCAAGAGGTGAAAAAGAGGGGAAATGAGAGTTCGGGTGAGAGAATATAATTGAATTTCAGGGAAAATAAAAAGATGTTTTGGAAGGAGGTAAATAAAGTGCGTAAGACAAGAGAACAAATGGGAACATCGGTGAAATGGGCTAATGTCGAGGTATCAACAAGCAGTGGTGATTTGAAAAGGAGATAGAGTACAATACAATATGCAGTATAATCTCATATGTAGCACAGTACTATATGCAGTACAATATCGTATGTAGTACAATACTATACGCAGTATGATATCGTATGTAGTACAATACCACATTTTGTACATTACTATATGCAGTATGATATCGTATCTGGTATAATACCATATATAGGACAATACTATACGCAGTAGAGTATCATATTTAGTACTGTTCTATATATAGTGCAATTATATATATAGTACAATATCATGAATATTACAGTAATATAAATACTACAGTATCATAAGTACTACAATATTATCCTTAGTACAGTAAAACATGTACTACAATATCATGTTTGGTACAATAATATATGCAGTGCAACAATATATGTAGTGGAGTTATATATACAGAAATGTCGTATATTGTACAATATCGTATGTAGTACAATACTGTATATAGCACGATATCTTATGCAGTACAGTACAAAATATACTACAATATCATATGTAGTAGAATACTATACATAGTACAATATCATATTTAGCGCAATAATATATGTTGTACAATTTTATTCATAATGCAATATTATGTATAGTACAATATCATACTGTACTATATGAAATGCAATATCATAAGTAATGCAATGCTATACTTTGTACTATACTATATATGCTACTACATCATATGTAGTACACTATCATATATCATACAGCACTATATGTAGTAGATGATATATTTATTAAAATATATGTCGTAATGTATCTTATATAGTATAATACAATATGTATACAATGCTATACGTAGTGCTATACAATATATTTACATATTTACACTTATTTTATCAATTATACTTTGTCGCTATCTCCCGCGTTAGCGAGGCAGCGCAAGGAAACAGACGAAAGAATGGCCAAACCCACCCACATACACATGTATATACCCACACACGCACATATACATACCTATACATTTCAACGTATACATATATATACATACACAGACATATACATATATACACACATACCTAATTCATACTTCATGCCTTTATTCATTTCCGTCGCCACCCCACCACATGTGAAAAGAATAACCTTCCGCATGCGCGCGAGGTAGCGCTAGGAAAAGACAACAAAGGCCACATTTGTTCACACTCGGTCTCTAGCTGTCATGTATAACACACCAAAACCTCAGCTCCCTTTCCACATCCAGGCCTCACAAAACATTCCATGGTTTACCCAAGATGCTTCACATGCCCTGGTTAAATTCACTGACAGCTCGTCGACCCCGTTATGCCACATCATTTAAATTCTCTCTCTCTCTCTCTCTCTCTCTCTCTCTCTCTCTCTCTCTCTCTCTCTCTCTCTCTCTCTCTCTCTCTCTCTCTCTCTCTCTCTCTCTCTCTCTCTCTCTCTCTCTCTCTCTCTCTCTCTCTCTCTCTCTCACTATTTATATTTATTTAATGTACTTTGTCGTTGTCTCCCGTGTTAGCAAGGTAGCGCAAGGAAACAGACGAAATAATGGCCGAACCTGCCCACATACACATGCATATACATACACGTCCACGTATGCACATATACTTATATATACATCTCAACCTATACATATATATACACACAGACATATACATATATGCACATGTACATAATTCAAACTGTCTGCCCTTATTCATTCCCGTCGCCACCTCGCCACACATGAAATAACAGCCCCCTACCCCCGCATGTGCAAGAGGGAGCAATAGGAAAAGACAACAAAGGCCACATTCGTTCACACTCAGTCTCTAGCTGTCACATATAATGCACCGAGACCACAGCTCCCTTTCCACATCCAGGCCCCACAGAACTTTCCATGGTTTACCCCAGACGTTTCACATGCTTTAGTTCAATCCATTGACAGCACGTCGACCCCAGTATACCACATCGTTCCAATTCACTCTATTTCCTGCACGCCTTTCACCCTCCTCCATGTTCAGGCCCCGATCACTCAAAATCTTTTTCACTCCATCTTTCCACCTCCAATTTGATCTCCCACTTCTCCTTCCCTTCACCTCTGACACATATATCCTCTTTTTCAATCTTTCCTCACTCATTCTCTCCATGTGACCAAATCATTTCAAAACACCGTCTTCTGCTTTCTCAACCACACTCTTTTTATTACCACACATCCCTCTTACCCTTTCATTACTTACTCTATCAAACCACCTCACACCATATATTGTCCTCAAACATCTCATTTCCAGCACATCCATCCTCCTCCGCACAACCCTATCTACAGGCCATGCCTCACAACCATATAACATTGCCGGAACCAATATTCCTTCAAACCTGCCCATTTTAGCTTTCTGAGATAACTTTCTCGCCTTCCACACATTTTTTAACGCTCCCAGAACTTTCGCCCCCTCCCCCACCCTATGACTCACCTCCGCTTCCATGGTCCCATCCGCTGCCAAATCCACTACAAGATATCTAAAACACTTCACTTCCTCCAGAATTTCTCCATTCAAACTTACCTCCGAATTGACTTGTCACTCAACCCTACATTACCTAATAACCTTGCTCTTATTTAAATCTAATCTCAGCTTTCTTCTTTCACATAATTTACCAAACTCAGTCACCAGCTTCTGCAGTTTCTCACCTGAATCAGTCCACCAGCGCTGTATTATCAGCGAACAGCAACTGACTCACTTCCCAAGCTCTCTCATCCATAACAGACTGCATATTTTCTCCTCTCTCCAAAACTCTTGCATTCACCTCCCTAACAACCCTATCCATAAACAAATTACATAACCATGGAGACATTACGCATCCCCTATCGCAAACTGAGATTCACTGAAAGCCAATCACTCTCCTCTCTTCCTACTCGTCCACATGCCTTACATCCTTCATAAAAAAATTTCACTGTTTCTAACAACTTTCCTCCCACACCATATATATCTTAATACCTTCCACAGAGCATCTCTATAAACTCTATCATATGCCTCTCCAGATCCATAAATGCTACATACAAATCCATTTCCTTTTCTAAGTATTTCTCACATACATTCTTCAAAGGAAGCACATGATCCACACATCATCTACCACATCTGAAACCACACTGCTCTTTCCCAATCTGATGCTCTGTACATGCCTTCATTCTCTCAGTCAATACCCTCACATACAATTTCCCAGGAATACTCAACAAACTTATAACTCTGTAATTTGCGCACACACCTTTTTCCCCTTTGCCTTTGTACAATGGCACTATGCATGCATTCCGCCAATCCTCAGGCAACTCACATGAGCCATACATACATGAAATAACCTTACCAACCAGTCAAAAACACAGTCACCTCGTTTTATAATAAATTCCACTGCAATGCCATCCAAACCCACTACCTTGCCGGCTTTCATCTTCCGCAGAGCTTTTGCTACCTCTTCTCTCTTTACCAAATCATTTTCCCTAACCCTCTCACTTTGCACACCACCTCGACCAAAGCACCCTATATCTGCCACTCTGTCATGAAACACACACACGCACACACACACACACACACACACACACACACACTCACACACACACATATATATATATATATATATATATATATATATATATATATATATATATATATATATATATATATATATATATATATATATATATATATATATATATATATATATATATATATGTATATATATATATATATATATATATTTTTTTTTTTTTTTTTTTTTTTCTTTTTTAATCTTCCAAAAGAAGGAACAGAGAAGGGGGCCAGGTGAGGATATTCCTTCAGAGGCCCAGTCCTTTGTTCTTAACGCTACCTTGCTAACGCGGGAAATGGCGAATAGTTTGAAAGAGAATATATATATATATATATATATATATATATATATATATATATATATATATATATATATATATATATATATATACATATATATATATATATATGTATTAGAATTTGCAAGTAATACAATTGTATTTATTGTACAACACTATATTTTGTACAATTTCATATTTGGTGCAATATTCTATATAGCACAATATCTTATGTAGTGCAATAGTATATATGGTTAAATATCATATGTAGCATCGTAGTATATGTAGTCCAATGTCTTATATAGAGCAACATATGCAAAATGGCACCACATGGAATACATTGATATATGAAGTACATAATCATATGTATTGCCATACTATATGTCCAATGATATCATATGTAATACATTAGAATATGTTGTACAATACTGTATTTATTACAATAGAACATGAAGTACAATATCATATATAGCATAATACTATGTGTAGTACAATACTCTATGTAGTACAATATCCTACATAGTATGATATCATGCATAGTACCGTACTATACCGTACAAAATCATATTCAGTACAATACTATATATAGTAGAATACTTTATGGAGTACAATATTATATGTAGTACCAAAATATATGTAGTGCAATATCATATGTAGTACAATGATTATGTAGCACAATGTCATATGTAGTGCAATGACATATGCACTACAGTAATATAATCAACTCGATAATGTATATCGTGTAATTCTGTACGTAGTACAATGAGTCGAGGATGAACAAGTAATGATATATATCTGCAGGTATAACGCACCTTTCCGAAAGCAAATCCAGAAGTGGGTGAGCGACCTGTCCAACACAAACGAGATCCTGGAGCGATGGCTGTTCGTCCAGAACCTTTGGGTGTATCTTGAGGCTGTCTTTGTTGGAGGAGACATTGCTAAGCAGCTACCGAAGGAAGCCAAGAGGTGAGTATGTAGACCAGTTACACATAGCAAGTATGTAGACCAGTTACACACAGCATGTATGTAGACCAGTTACACATAGCATGTATGTACACCAGGCACACATAGCATGTATGTACACCAGATACACATAGCATGTATATAGACCAGTTACACATAGCATGTATGTAGACTAGTTACACATAGCATGTATGTACGTATGTAGTCATTGTGTTATGAAGAGTTACAGGTAACGAGCATTTAGTGAAGCTACACTCCGCCTCTTAGTAAAAAGATCGGATATTTCCTTTCTGGTCAGATGTTTTACAGACTTATACATTATTGTTCATATACCTAGCGATTACTCTCGAGACACGATATCTTTGGCTGTAGCACAACCACTCTAGAGACCCTATATCACTAGGTGCAGCACAACCACTCTAGAGACCCTATATCACTAGGTGCAGCACAACCACTCTGGAGACCCGATATCACTGGCTGTAGCACAATTATTCTGCAGGCCCGATACATTGGGTGCAACACAACCACTCTGAAGTCAAAGGGAGTTACCATGATAGTCAGATCAAACAGACCTAAGGTCTCAAGGAACTGGTGTGTCCTTAACTTTAGTAAGCAAGATGCAATCCCTTTAAAACTGCAGAAGAGGAAATAAGCAAAGTACAGGATCTCTCCTCTCTCCACTCCCTCCGGCAACACTCCGGCCGGGAAGTTCTTATAGGACATTCAGAAGTTGGAATGAACGCGAGTATGTCATGCATACCGTCACATAAGACATGCAGACCTTCACTTTTTTGTCATAAAGACAATAGTAAGGATGAACTCTGAGCCCCAGCCTCACGACTTAGCATGTGTATATTACTTCCAGTGTGGAAGAATTATACATTTACTACATCTTGTTCTCTTAAAGCAGGCAACACGATTTGATCAATGTTGATACATTATCGCTGTATGGCCATGGCGTGGGTGAGACAATAGCATGCTGCACTCCTACGTTATGATAATTGGTTAAAAGATAAGTTTCGTGCATTCCATATTAACATCCAACTTTTAGTCTATGCTCTCTCGTTGGAAGCTGTGATACGACCATAAAGAATATTTCTTTGTCGACATTGTTGCAGCCTTAGTGTTTTAGAACATCCTATCAACTTGGAATCGCCTCTTGCTTAAAGAGAAGAAATTCCTTCCTCAAAATTGGTTCACATAACTTGCAGCGCGAGGAGAGTCGATTTAGTTTCTTTTCGCTGTACTACTTCCAACTTAAGAATATGTTTACTAAGGTGGGGTCCCAGAACTGCATTTAATATTCGAGGGAGTTTCTTGGCAGTTTCGTTACAGTGCTGGGAGAATTCAAAATTACTGGTAACACTAACTCCTAGATCCCTCCGTTCATACCCGAGTTTCTTGCTGAGGCTTTCTACTAGCAATGGCTGACATAAATTGACGTTGAATGGCATATGCTAATTTCTAGACAATTCAGCCATACTATTTAGATGCTCGTTTAATCACAGCTAATCTTGAGTTGATATAGCATTGCCGATCTTTTTGTCATCTGCAATTTTGGACATTAAATCATTCAGCTCCACAGCAATGCCTTCAGTATGAATGATGAAAAGTACAGGTCCCAATTTCCTATGCAACCAATAATCCCCAAGTCCTTAACTTTATGCATTAATTTAATGTGGAGGACTTTATTGAAGGACTTCTAAAAAGTAAACAAAACCTTGTCCCCTATAGTTTCAAAGGCGATACCCGGCTAAAATGTATTGCGAGTACAAGTATATAGCACTCTCGGGTGAAATCATCGTGTATAAGCTCGCTGAAACTTGTGTTTCTGATGATATAAGCACCAGTCATCCACCTTAGTGTGCCTCATGCTATTTTTAGGGACGGATTTTCTTTCTTTACTTCTGGCTGACACTTCAGTTTGAATATTTCATTTCTGGGGGCAGTATTTCTTCAATCTGTTCTTCAAGATGGTTGGATGTTATCAATCTCTGGAGTATTGGAGCTCAGAACGCACGATCAGGAAGCTGCTTGCTGGCGCTCGTGGCCTCCCTGACAACACGAAAACCTATCTTAAGACAAAGAAGACTCCGGGTCTACAGATAACATACAAAGGAAAGGAAGACTTTGGGTCTACAGATGAACTCCTAAGGCAAGGAAGACTAGGTCTACGGGGTAATCTCTTAGGGCAAGGAAGACTCTAGGTCTACTGGTAACCTCCTAGCGCAAGGAAGACCCTAAGTCTACAGATAATCTCCTAGGGGAAGGAAGACCCTAGGTCTACAGGTAACCTCCTAGGGAAAGGAAGACCCTAGGTCTACAGATAAACTCCTAAGGCAAGGAAGACTCTAGGTCTACAGAAAAACTCTTAAGACAAAGAAGACTGTAGGTCTACAGATAACCTCCTAAGTCGAAAATGTATTGTAACAACCCCGCACTTCAACCGCTGACCTGAAAAAAATTCATCCAAAACTTCTAGGAAGCGTCTCTCATAGAAATATACGACATCGACTGCAAACGGACCTTCACATTTTCTCCCGCAAGCCTACTACCAATACCCTGCTTGTGAAAGAAATTAAATGCCAATGACTCAAATTTGCTGAGAATTATAGGAGTCGGAGTGAGGAACAGTATAGTAAGGTGATGTTTTCCAATGAAAGTTTCTTCAAGTATGAGCAGTAGTCAAGTGAGGGTGAGGAAGCCGGTGGGTGCCGGACAGTATGATTCTCATTTCAGAGTGAACACCGTGAAAGATCCGAGAGTCATGATCAGGGATTGTGTTAGTGGTGTAAGGGGTAGGGGAATGTTGTACGTCTTATATAACCATAATGAATGAAGAGTAGTATATTAAGGCGCTAGAGAACTATCTGCCTCCTTTTTATGAGGCATACGAATGTGATCACTTTATGCAGGATGGCGCCTTCTGCCATGAAGGTAGAATGGCGATGACCTGGCTATCAGAGAAAAATATTCAACAGCTGGAGTGCTTGGGAACTACCCAGACCTAATCAGGAATTGCTGGAACTAGATGAAATTTGAACATGATTCCTTCAATAACTCATCAGTGCCTCGTCTCATTCAGATCAAGATCCTATGGACACAAAATTTGGAGCTAAGATACTACATGACCAGACGTCCGTAGATGGTAATCAAGACCATAAGAAAGACAACTAACTACTAAAATTCAAATGTTATTGTGTGTGTGTGTGTGTGTGTGTGTGTGTTGAGAGAGAGAGAGAGAGAGAGAGAGAGAGAGAGAGAGAGAGAGAGAGAGAGAGAGAGAGAGAGAGAGAGAGAGAGAGAGAGAGAGAGAGAGAGAGAGAGAGAGAGAGAGAGAGAGAGGTTTTGTGGTGGATATTTTTTTTTCCTTTTTGGGGCAGGATGATATCTATTGCTTTAGTCTTGCAGTGGGTATTAAATGATTTATGATAAGCTTCGAAGACGTTTGTAAGGAATGTTTCATGCCTTTTAAATCGATGATATATATTCATTTTTATCTTATTTTGCTTTGTCGCTGTCTCCTGCGTTAGAGAGGTAGCGCAAGGAAACAGCCGAAAGAAATGGCCCAACCCACCCACATGCACATGTATGTACATACAAGTCCACACACGCAAATATACATACCTATACATCTCAACGTATACATATATATACACACACAGACATATACATATGTACACATGTACATAATTCATACTGTCTGCCTTTATTCATTCCCATCACCATCCCACCATACATGAAATAACAACCCCCTCCACCCAAATGTGTGCGAGTTAGCGCTAGGAAAAGACAACAAAGGCCACATTCGTTCACACTCAATCTCTAGCTGTCCTGTAATAATGCACCGAAACCACAGCTCCCTTTCCACATCCAGGCCCCACAGAACTTTCCATGGTTTACCACAGACGCTTCACATGCCCTGGTTCAATCCATTGACAGCATGTTGACCCCGGTATACCACATCATTCCAATTCACTCTATTCCTTGCACGCCTTTCACCCTCCTGCATGTTCAGGCCCCGATCACTCAAAATCTTTTTCACTTCATCTTTCCACCTCCAATTTGGTCTCCCACTTCTCCTCGTTCCCTCCACCTCTGACACATATATCCTCTGGTCAATCTTTCCTCACTCATTCTCTCCATGTGATCAAACCATTTCAAAACACCCTCTTCTGCTCTCTCAACCACACTCTTTTTATTACCACACATCTCTCTCACCCTATTATTACTTACTCGATCATACCATCTCACACCACATACTGTCCTCAAACATCTCATTTCCAGCACATCCACCCTCCTCCGCACAACTCTATCCATAGCCCGCGCCTCGAAACCATATAACATTTTTGGAACCACTATTCCTTCAAACATACCCATTTTTGCTTTCCGAGATAATGTTCTCGACTTCCACATATTCTTCAACGCTCATAGAACTTTCGCCCCCTCCCCCACCCTATGATCCACTTCCGCTTCCATGGTTCCATCCGCTGCCAAATCCACTCCCAGATATCTCAAACACTTCACTTCCTCCAGCTTTTCTCCATTCAAACTCACCTCCCAATTGACTTGACCCTCAACCCTACTGTGCCTAATAACCTTGCTCTTATTCACATTTACTCTCAGCTTTCTTCTTTCACACACTTTACCAAACTCAGTCACCAGCTTCTGCAGTTTCTCACACGAATCAGCCAACAGCGCTGTATCATCAGCGAACAACAACTGACTCACTTCCCAAACTCTTTCATCCACAACAGACTGCATACTTTCCCCTCTTTCCAAAACTTTTGCATTCACCTCCCTAACAACCCCGTCCATAAACAAATTAAACAACCATGGAAACATCACACACCCCTGCCGCAAACCTACATTCACTGAGAACCAATCACTTTCCTCTCTTCCTACACGTACACATGCCTTACATCCTCGATAAGAACTTTTCACTGCTTCTAACAACTTGCCTCCCACACCATGTATTCTTAATACCTTCCACAGAGCATCTCTATCAACTCTATCATATTGTATATGCATCATATATAATGATGAAACTATTGTTCAAAGTAAGTCATGCTTCTGCATGTTAATCGTTTCCAGATGATCACAAAAACTGAAGTGAGGCTAATAGGACAGTATCTGCGAGGCATTTCACGGCTTCCCTTTTGAATACATGGGTAAGGTCTTCCAGTTTCCAGTCCTGCGGTACTGTTCCATCCGAGAGAGATTTATTAAGAATATATGTTACGATCTGGCAATTTCATGTTTGACGTGTTTGATTATTGTTGGATAAAAACGACCAAGACCTGGACTTTCAGAAGACGTCAAGTTATCTGGGTTAGTACTTCTCTAACTGTAACGTAAATTATGGTACATATATGTGCTCATTGTTACTAAAAGTTCCTGTCTTTACTTTCTCATTAGAAAACGGAACACAAACAATCGTTCATTACTCACCATCTTTGTTGACGAAGAGTCCTTTCCCATTCCTTCTATGCTTCATATTGTTGATATACAACTATATGATATTTAAGGATCTCTTTCCTATCTTATTGCATTGCTATTCTAACTTTTTGACTTCCTAGATAAGTTTTAACTCTATATTAACTGTTATATTGTGCTGCAAGATTTAGGTCACTGTTTGATTTCTTAAGCTTGTAGACGTTATATCTGCACGTTAAAGATCATTTGATTCTGAGGAATACCATGCTACCTTTGTTGATCTTACTGCTTCTGTCGTGCTTAAGAACGAATGTCTTCTTTATGCATTAAAAGTTGCATAAACAATTCCATGATTCCTCTGGGCATTAACTACTAGGAGTAAGATTTTTTAATACGTCGAACAAACCCTCAAAATCCATCTTTTTAAAGTCAAGGAAATAATGCTATTAGTTTTTTATTATTACTTTTATTTTTTTTTTTTTTTGGGGGGGGGAAGGGTAAGATTTGCATAAAACCTAAACACTTACCAAAACGAGTAATACTTACTAAGAGCACCTGGGATGCAAGAACCAAATCAAGTATATTAACTTACTCGACGGCTCCTTGAGAAAATTATCTTTGAAGAAACAGAAAATCTGGCATTTTCACGTACTACAAATGAGATAGATTGTCAATTGCTTTCTGCAAGATTGATATCTCCAGAATGATCGACACTGTCTTTTCTTGCTCATTGTAAATTCTCGCACAAGATAGTGTTGATATCTGCTGGCAGACTATATAGGGAGAGTGGGGGAGGATTGGGATGTATTTTGGGAAGCAGTGATGGCTTGTACAGAAGATGCTTGTGGCATGAGGAGCGTGGGAGGTGGGCAGATTAGAAAGGGTAGTGAGTGTTGGGACGAAGAAGTAAGATTATTAGTGAAAGAGAAGAGAGAGGCATTTCGACGATTTTTAAAAGGAGATAATGCAAATGAATGGGAGATGTATAAAAGAAAGAGGCAGGACGTCAAGAGAAAGGTACAAGAGGTGAAAAAGAGGGCAAATGAGAGTTGGGGTGAGAAAGTATTATTAAATTTTAGGGAGAATAAAAAGATGTTTTGGAAGGAGGTAAATGAAGTACGTAAGACACGGGAATAAATGGGAACATCAGTGAAGAGTGCTAATGGGGAGGTGATAACAAGTAGTGGTGATGTGAGAAGGAGATGGAGTGAGTATTTTGAAGGCTTATTGAATGTGTTGGATGATAGAGTGGCAGATATAGGGTATTTTGGTCGAGGTGGTGTGCAAAGTGAGAGGGTTAGGGAGAATGATTTTGTAAACAGAGAAGAGCTGAAAGCTCTTCTCTGTTTACCAAAACCTGGCAAGACAGCGGGTTTGGATGGTACTGCAGTGGAATTTATTAGAAAAAAGGGATGACTGTATTGTTGACTGGTTGGTAAGATTATTTAATGTATGTATGACTCATAGCGAGATGACTGAGGATTGGCGGAATCCTTGCATTGTGCCATTGTTCAAACGCAAAGGGGATGAAATTGATTTTTCAAATTACAGAGGTATAAGTTTCTTGAGTACTCCTGGGAAATTATATGGGAGGGTATTGATTGAGAGGGTAAAGGCATGTACAAAGCATCAGATTGGGGATGAGCAGTGTGGTTTCAGAAGTGGTAGAGGATGTGTGGATCAGGGGTTTGCTTTGAAGAATGTATGTGTGAAATACTTAGAAAAGCAAATGGATTGGTATGTAGCATTTATGGATCTGGAGAAGGCATATGATAGAGTTGATAGAGATGCTCTATGGAAGGCATTAAGAATATATGATGTGGGAGACAAGTTGTTAGAAGCAAAGTTTTTATCGAGGATGTAAGGCATGTGTACGTGTAGGAAGAGGAAAGAGATTGGTTCTCAGTGAATATAGGTTTGCGGCAGGGGTGTGTGATGTCGCCACGGTTGTTTAATTTGTTTATGGATGGGGTTGTTAGGGAGGTGAATGCCAGAGTGTCGGAAAGAGGGACAAGTATGCAGTTTGTTGTGGATGAGAGAGCTTAGGAAGTGAGTCAGTTGTTGTTCACTGATGATACAACGCTGGTGGCTGACTCGTCTGAGAAAGTGCAGAAGCTGGTGACTGAGTTTGGTAAAGTGTGTGAAAGAAGAAAGCTGTGAGTAAATGTGAATAAGAGCAAGGTTATTAGGTACAATAGGGTTGAAGGTCAAGTCAATTGGGAGGTAAGCTTGAATGAAGAAAAACTGGAGGAAGTGAAGTGTTTTAGAAATCTGGGAGTGTATTTGGCAGCGGATGGAGCCATGGAAGCAGAAGTGAATCATAGGACGGGGGAGGGGGCGAAAGTTCTGGGAGCGTTGAAGAATGTGTAGAAGTCGAGAACATTATCTCGGAAAGCAAAAAGGGGTATGTTTGAAGGAATAGTGGTTCCAACAGTGGTATATAGGTGCGAGGCGTGGGCTATTGAGAGAGTTGTGCAGAGGAGGGTGGATGTGCTGGAAATGAGATGCTTGAGGACAATAGATGGTGGGATGTGGTTTGATCGAGTAAGTAATGTAAGGGTAAGAGAAATATGTCGTAATAAAAAGAGTGTGGTTGAGAGAGCACAAGAGATGTTTTGAAATAATTTGGTCAAATGGAGGGAATGAGTGACGAAAGATTGACCAAGAGGCTGTATGTGTCAGAGGTGGAGGGAACGAGAAGAATTGGGAGACCAAATTGGAGGTGGAAAGAGGGAGTGAAAAGGATTTTGAATGATTGGGGCCTGAACATGCAGGATGGAGAGCATACAAGAAATAGAGGGAATTGGAACAATGTGGTATACCGGAGTTTTCATTCTGTACATGGATTGAACCACGGCTTCTGAAGCGTCTGCGGTAAACCATGGAAAGTTCTGTGGGGCCTGGATGTGGAAATGGAGCTGTGGTTTCGGTGCACTATTACCTGACAAGTAGAGACTCAGTGTGAACCAATGTGGCCTTTGTTGTCTTTTCCTAGCGCTGTCTCGCGCACGTGAGGTGGGAGGGGGCTGTTATTTCATGTGTGGCGGGGTGGAAATAGGAATGAATAAAGGCAGACAATATGAATTATGAACAGATGTATATATGTATATGTCTGTGAGTGTATATATATATATATATATATATATATATATATATATATATATATATATATATATATATATATATATATATATATATATATATATATATATATATATATATACGTTGAGATGTACAGGTATGTATATTTGCGTGTCCGGGCGTGTATGTATATACATCTGTATGTGGGTGGGTTGGGCCATTCTTTCGACAGTTTTCTTGCGCTACGTCATTATCGTGGGAGACAGTGACAAAGCAAAATAATAGGTATATATATATATATATATATATATATATATATATATATATATATATATATATATATATATATATATATATATATATATATACATATATATATTTATTTATTTATTTATTTATTCCCCTTTAGAAATTTAAAATACGAGGAGGGGAGGGTTTCTATCCCCCACTCCCGTTCCCTTTGATCGCCTTCTACGACACGTGACGAATGCGTGGGAAGTATTCTTTCTCCCCAATCCCCAGGGAGACTTGAAGAATGTGTAGAAGTTGAGAACATTATCTCGGAAAGCAAAAATGGGTATGTTTGAAGGAATAGTGGTTCCAACAATGTTCTATGGTTGCGAGGCGTGCGCTATGGATAGAGTTATGCGGAGGAGGGTGGATGTGCTGGAAATGAGATGTTTGAGGACAATGTGTGGTGTGAGGTGGTTTGATCGAGTAAGTAATAATAGGGTAAGAGAGATGTGTTTTAATAAAAAGAGTGTAGTTGGGAGAGCAGAGGAGGGTGTTTTGAAATGGTTTGGTCACATGGAGAGAATGAGTGAGGAAAGATTGCCCAAGAGGATATATGTGTCAGAGGTGAAGGGAACGAGAAGTGGGAGACCAAATTGGAGGTGGAAAGATGAAGTGAAAAGGATTTTGAGTGATCGGGGCCAGAACATGCAGGAGGGTAAAAGGTGCGCAAGGAATAGAGTGAAATGGAACGATGTGATATACCGGGATCGATGTGCTGTCAATGGATTGAACCAGGGCATGTGAAGCGTCTGGGGTAAACCATGGAAAGTTCTGTGGGGCCTGGATGTGGAAAGGGAGCTGTGGTTTCGGAGAATTATTGCATGAGAGCTAAAGACTAAGTGTGAACGAATGGGGCCTTTGTTGTCTTCCTAGTGTTACCTCGCGCACATGAGGGGGAGGGGGTGTTATTTCATGTGTGGCGGGGTGGCGATGCGAATGAATAAAGACAGACAGTATGAATTATGTACATGGGTATATATGTATATGTCTGTGGGTATATATACATGTGTACGTTGAGATGTATAGGTATGTATATTTGCGTGTGTGGAAGTGTATCTATATACGTGTATGTGCCAGCGACAAAGTAAAATAAATAATTGTACATTTATATATATATATATATATATATATATATATATATATATATATATATATATATATATATATATATATATATATATATATATATATATATATATATATATATATATATTTTTTTTTTTTTTTTTTGCTTTGTCGCTGTCTCCCGCGTTTGCGAGGTAGCGCAAGGAAACAGACGAAAGAAATGGCCCAACCCACCCCCATACACATGTATATACATACGTCCACACACGCAAATATACATACCTACACAGCTTTCCATGGTTTACCCCAGACGCTTCACATGCCCTGATTCAATCCACTGACAGCACGTCAACCCCGGTATACCACATCGATCCAATTCACTCTATTCCTTGCCCTCCTTTCACCCTCCTGCATGTTCAGGCCCCGATCACACAAAATCTTTTTCACTCCATCTTTCCACCTCCAATTTGGTCTCCCACTTCTCCTCGTTCCCTCCACCTCCGACACATATATCCTCTTGGTCAATCTTTCCTCACTCATTCTCTCCATGTGCCCAAACCATTTCAAAACACCCTCTTCTGCTCTCTCAACCACGCTCTTTTTATTTCCACACATCTCTCTTACCCTTACGTTACTTACTCGATCAAACCACCTCACACCACACATTGTCCTCAAACATCTCATTTCCAGCACATCCATCCTCCTGCGCACAACTCTATCCATAGCCCACGCCTCGCAACCATACAACATTGTTGGAACCACTATTCCTTCAAACATACCCATTTTTGCTTTCCGAGATAATGTTCTCGACTTCCACACATTCTTCAAGGCTCCCAGGATTTTCGCCCCCTCCCCCACCCTATGATCCACTTCCGCTTCCATGGTTCCATCCGCTGCCAGATCCACTCCCAGATATCTAAAACACTTTACTTCCTCCAGTTTTTCTCCATTCAAACTTACCTCCCAATTGACTTGACCCTCAACCCTACTGTACCTAATAACCTTGCTCTTATTCACATTTACTCTTAACTTTCTTCTTTCACACACTTTACCAAACTCAGTCACCAGCTTCTGCAGTTTCTCACATGAATCAGCCACCAGCGCTGTATCATCAGCGAACAACAACTGACTCACTTCCCAAGCTCTCTCATCCCCAACAGACTTCATACTTGCCCCTCTTTCCAAAACTCTTGCATTCACCTCCCTAACAACCCCATCCATAAACAAATTAAACAACCATGGAGACATCACACACCCCTGCCGCAAACCTACATTCACTGAGAACCAATCACTTTCCTCTCTTCCTACACGTACACATGCCTTACATCCTCGATAAAAACTTTTCACTGCTTCTAACAACTTGCCTCCCACACCATATATTCTTAATACCTTCCACAGAGCATCTCTATCAACTCTATCATATGCCTTCTCCAGATCCATAAATGCTACATACAAATCCATTTGCTTTTCTAAGTATTTCTCACATACATTCTTCAAAGCAAACACCTGATCCACACATCCTCTACCACTTCTGAAACCACACTGCTCTTCCCCAATCTGATGCTCTGTACATGCCTTCACCCTCTCAATCAATACCCTCCCATATAATTTACCAGGAATACTCAACAAACTTATACCTCTGTAATTTGAGCACTCACTCTTATCCCCTTTGCCTTTGTACAATGGCACTATGCACGCATTCCGCCAATCCTCAGCCACATCACCATGAGTCATACATACATTAAATAACCTTACCAACCAGTCAACAATACAGTCATCCCTTTTTTAATAAATTCTACTGCAATATCATCCAAACCTGCTGCCTTGCCGGCTTTCATCTTCCGCAAAGTTTTAATACCTCTTCTCTGTTTACCAAATCACTTTCCCTAACCCTCTCACTTTGCACACCACCTCGACCAAAACACCCTATATCCCGCCACTCTATCATCAAACACATTCAACAAACCTTGAAAATACTCACTCCATCTCCTTCTCACATCACCACTACTTGTTATCACCTCCCCATTTGCGCCCTTCACTGAAGTTCCCATTTGCTCCCTTGTCTTACGCACTTTATTTACCTCCTTCCAGAACATCTTTTTATTCTCCCTAAAATTTAATGATACTCTCTCACCCCAACTCTCATTTGCCCTTTTTTTCACCTCTTGCACCTTTCTCTTGACCTCCTGTCTCTTTCTTTTATACATCTCCCACTCAATTGCATTTTTTCCCTGCAAAAATCGTCCAAATGCCTCTCTCTTCTCTTTCACTAATACTCTTACTTCTTCATCCCACCACTCACTACCCTTTCTAATCAACCCACCTCCCACTCTTCTCATGCCACAAGCATCTTTTGCGCAATCCATCACTGATTCCCTAAATACATCCCATTCTTCCCCCACTCCCCTTACTTCCATTGTTCTCACCTTTTTCCATTCTGTACTCAGTCTCTCCTGGTACTTCCTCACACAAGTCTCCTTCCCAAGCTCACTTACTCTCACCACCCTCTTCACCCCAACATTCACTCTTCTTTTCTGAAAACCCATACAAATCTTCACCTTAGCCTCCACAAGATAATGATCAGACATCCCTCCAGTTGCACCTCTCAGCACATTAACATCCAAAAGTCTCTCTTTCGCGCGTCTGTCAATTAACACGTAATCCAATAACGCTCTCTGGCCACCTCTCCTACTTACATAAGTATACTTATGTATATCTCGCTTTTTGAACCAGGTATTCCCAATCATCAGTCCTTTTTCAGCACATAAATCTACAAGCTCTTCACCATTTCCATTTACAACACTGAACACCCCATGTATACCAATTATTCCCTCAACTGCCACATTACTCACCTTTGCATTCAAATCACCCATCACTATAACTCGGTCTCGTGCATCAAAACCACTAACACACTCATTCAGCTGCTCCCAAAAGACTTGCCTCTCATGATCTTTCTTCTCATGCCCAGGTGCATATGCACCAATAATCACCCATCTCTCTCCATCAACTTTCAGTTTTACCCATATTAATCGAGATTTTACTTTCTTACATTCTATCACATACTCCCACAACTCCTGTTTCAGGAGTACTGCTACTCCTTCCCTTGCTCTTGTCCTCTCACTAACCCCTGACTTTACTCCCAAGACATTCCCAAACCACTCTTCCCCTTTACCCTTGAGCTTCGTTTCACTCAGAGCTAAAACATCCAGGTTCCTTTCCTCAAACATACTACCTGTCTCTCCTTTTTTCACATCTTGGTTACATCCACACACATTTAGGCACCCCAATCTGAGCCTTCGAGGAGGATGAGCCCTCCCCGCGTGACTCCTTCTTCTGTTTCCCATTTTAGAAAGTTAAAAAAAAATACAAGGAGGGGAGGATTTCTGGCCCCCCGCTCCCGTCCCCTCTAGTCGCTTTCTACGACACGCGAGGAATGCGTGGGAAGTATTCTTTCACCCCTATCCCCAGGGATAATATATATACATATATATACACATACACACACACACACACATACATACGCATATATAGACACACACACACACATACATATATATACATATGAAAAATGTAAGAAACAATTTAGAAAACTGAAACTTCTAGCTTGAAATGAAATGAAAAAATGAATGTCACATAATGGTTCAACCTCTGGCTATGGAAAAGGAAAAGTATAATTTATTTACACAAACGTCAATAGTAGTTCTCATCAATTTAACCACTGTATCAATAAGCTTCAATGTCTAAGCTACATTTATTTCCAATTTCAATATATATATATATATATATATATATATATATATATATATATATATATATATATATATATATATATATATACATATATATATATATATATATATATATATATATATATATATATATATATATATATATATATATATATATATATATATATATATATATATATGTATATATATATATATATATATATATATATATATATATATATATATATATATATATATATATATATATATATATATAAATATATATATATATATATATATATATATATATATATATATATATATATATATATATATATATATATATACATATATATATATATATATATATATATATATATATATATATATATATATATATATTTATATATATATATATATATATATACATATATATATATATATATATATATATATATATATATATATATATATATATATATATATATATATATATATATATATACATAAGTATACTTATGTAAGTAGGAGAGATGGCCAGAGAGCGTTATTGGATTACGTGTTAATTGACAGGCCTGCGAAAGAGAGACTTTTGGATGTTAATGTGCTGAGAGGTGCAACTGGAGGGATGTCTGATCATTATCTTGTGGAGGCTAAGGTGAAGATTTGTATGGGTTTTCAGAAAAGAAGAGTGAATGTTGGGGTGAAGAGGGTGGTGAGAGTAAGTGAGCTTGGGAAGGAGACCTGTGTGAGGAAGTACCAGAAGAGACTGAGTACAGAATTAAAAAAGTTGAGAACAATGGAAGTAAGGGGAGTGGGGGATGAATGGGATGTATTTAGGGAGTCAGTGATGGATTGCGCAAAAGATGCTTGTGGCATGAGAAGAGTGGGAGGTGGGTTGATTAGAAAGGGTAGTGAGTGGTGGGATGAAGAAGTAAGAGTATTAGTGAAAGAGAAGAGAGAGGCATTTGGACGATTTTTGCAGGGAAAAAATGCAATTGAGTGGGAGATGTACAAAAGAAAGAGACAGGAGGTCAAGAGAAAGGTGCAAGAGGTGAAAAAAAAAGGGCAAATGAGAGTTGGGGTGAGAGAGTATCATTAAATTTTAGGGAGAATAAAAAGATGTTCTGGAAGGAGGTAAATAAAGTGCGTAAGACAAGGGAGCAAATGGGAACTTCAGTGAAGGGCGCAAATGGGGAGGTGATAACAAGTAGTGGTGATGTGAGAAGGAGATGGAGTGAGTATTTTGAAGGTTTGTTGAATGTGTTTGATGATAGAGTGGCAGATATAGGGTGTTTTGGTCGAGGTGGTGTGCAAAGTGAGAGGGTTAGGGAAAATGATTTGGTAAACAGAGAAGAGGTAGTGAAAGCTTTGCGGAAGATGAAAGCCGGCAAGGCAGCAGGTTTTGATGGTATTGCAGTGGAATTTATTAAAAAAGGAGGTGACTGTATTGTTGACTGGTTGGTAAGGTTATTTAATGTATGTATGACTCATGGTGAGGTGCCTGAGGATTGGCGGAATGCGTGCATAGTGCCATTGTACAAAGGCAAAGGGGATAAGAGTGAGTGCTCAAATTACAGAGGTATAAGTTTGTTGAGTATTCCTGGTAAATTATATGGGAGGGTATTGATTGAGAGGGTGAAGGCATGTACAGAGCATCAGATTACGGAAGAGCAGTGTGGTAGAGGATGTGTGGATCAGGTGTTTGCTTTGAAGAATGTATGTGAGAAATACTTAGAAAAGCAAATGGATTTGTATTTAGCATTTATGGATCTGGAGAAGGCATATGATAGAGTTGATAGAGATGCTCTGTGGAAGGTATTAAGAATATATGGTGTGGGAGGAAAGTTGTTAGAAGCAGTGAAATGTTTTTATCGAGGATGTAAGGCATGTGTACGTGTAGGAAGAGAGGAAAGCGATTGGTTCTCAGTGAATGTAGGTTTACGGCAGGGGTGTGTGATGTCTCCATGGTTGTTTAATTTGTTTATGGATGGGGTTGTTAGGGAGGTAAATGCAAGAGTTTTGGAAAGAGGGGCAAGTATGAAATCTGTTGGGGATGAGAGAGCTTGGGAAGTGAGTCAATTGTTGTTCGCTGATGATACAGCGCTGGTGGCTGATTCATGTGAGAAACTGTAGAAGCTGGTGACTGAGTTTGGTAAAGTGTGTGAAAGAAGAAAGTTAAGAGTAAATGTGAATAAGAGCAAGGTTATTAGGTACAGTAGGGTTGAGGGTCAAGTCAATTGGGAGGTGAGTTTGAATGGAGAAAAACTGGAGGAAGTGAAGTGTTTTAGATATCTGGGAGTGGATCTGGCAGCGGATGGAACCATGGAAGCGGAAGTGGATCATAGGGTGGGGGAGGGGGCGAAAATTCTGGGAGCCTTGAAGAGTGTGTGGAAGTCGAGAACATTATCTCGGAAAGCAAAAATGGGTATGTTTGAAGGAATAGTGGTTCCAACAATGTTGTATGGTTGCGAGACGTGGGCTATGGATAGAGTTGTGCGCAGGAGGATGGATGTGCTGGAAATGAGATGTTTGAGGACAATATGTGGTGTGAGGTGGTTTGATCGAGTAAGTAACTTAAGGGTAAGAGAGATGTGTGGAAATAAAAAGAGCATGGTTGAGAGAGCAGAAGAGGGTGTTTTGAAATGGTTCGGGCACATGGAGAGAATGAGTGAGGAAACATTGACCAAGAGAATATATGTGTCGGAGGTGGAGGGAACGAGAAGAGGGAGACCAAATTGGAGGTGGAGAGATGGAGTGAAAAAGATTTTGTGTGATCGTGGCCTGAACATACAGGAGGGTGAAAGGAGGGCAAGGAATAGAGTGAATTGGAGCGATGTGGTATACCAGGGTTGACGTGCTGTCAGTGGATTGAATCAAGGCATGTGAAGCGTCTGGGGTAAACCATGGAAAGCTGTGTAGGTATGTATATTTGCGTGTGTGGACGTATGTATGTACATGTGTATGGGGGTGGGTTTGGCCATTTCTTTCGTCTGTTTCCTTGCGCTACCTCGCAAACGCGGGAGAAAAAAAAAAAAAAAAAATCAAATATTCCTATAAGTCCGTGGGGAAAATGAAACAGGATAAATTCCCAAGTGCACTTTCGTGTAATACTCACATCATCACGGGAGACACAAGAGAGAAATATGAGTCAGTTGATATATTTCGAAAAAATGAGGCTAGTACGCCTTTTGCTAAACATGCAATGGTCTAAGATAGACAACGAGCGTTCATAGACTTATCATTTTACAAATTTTATCAACAATAAAGTTATCTAATTTTTATAGACCATCACTAATATTAAGATTGTACTTCTTTATTTATTTGATAATAGAAGATTCAATGATATTTCTCGTGGTAATAGAATTATAGTTAATATATGAGATGGCATTGCTCCAGTCATTACAATGATGAAAGTTTTAACGTCATCAAATAAGGCATTTGATTCTGGTGTCATTCTTATACTATATTTATGTTGCTTAGGTCTAACAGAAAGATTCTTGCCCGTCTGCCCAACATTAAACTTATCAGAATTTCTACATGGCACTTCATAGATGCATACACGAGAATTTTTGGTGAATTCCCGACTGAGATATTTTTTATAGCATTATTGTTGCTGAAGGCAACATTTACATTAAAGGATTTAAGCACTTTTCTTATTCATTTCTTCTCTAATAACAACTAGATAAGGATTCCTTTTGTGCATTAGGCTATGGTTTACGTTTTGTGTGCTCTAACAGGGAAGCCAACTGTGTTGATATCATAAAGTCTTTTTGTGATTTAGAGAAGTACAGTAATCTAAGTAATGATGAAATTGATATCTGTAAGGGTTTAGTGTATGCTAGTTTGTCAAAACCAGTGGAACCTAATTGCCCTAAAAGATTTGTAAGAACTATTAACACCTTAAAAAAAGACAAGGATATACATGTTATTAAAGTAGATAAGGCTAACACTGTTGTGATTTTAGACAAAAGTAATTATTTATCTAAAATGAATGATCTTCTAAATAATGATACAACATATGCTAAAGTTAGTAAAAATCCCTGAGAAGAAGCTAATTCTCATTTCAATAAAGAAAAGTTGTTGTTGAAAGGTAATTGTTCTCTTATCAAAAGTTTGTCATCTTTGTCCCCTTCATTGCCATATATGTATGGACTTATCAAAACACATAAACAGAATATTCCAGCAAGAACTATAGTGAGTTCAGTAGGCTCCATCACATATAGATTGTAAAAATGGGTAATTTTTTTTTATTAAACCCTTTAGTGGGTAACGTATCAAATTCTAATATCAAGAACAACGTAGATTTAGTCAACAAGCTAAATATATATCAATGTTAATTTTGATTTCCAACTAGTTAGCTTTGATGTTTCCTCACTTTTCAATAAAGTTCCAGTTGATGACCTTTTAGAATATTAATTTGATGTCTTGGATGATATTCATTTACCTGTTTCTAAGTCTGTTTTCATTGAACTGATAGAATTGTATATAAAAGACTGTGTATTTCAATTCAATGGATATCATTATGCTCAAAAATTTGGTATGGCAATGGGTAATTAAACTTTATATGGATATTTTCTAAAATGAAATTACTCAAGGATATCTTACCTTCTAATGTAATTTGGTTTAGGTTTGTAGATGATGTTCTTTGTGTTTGGCCAACAAATGAAAATTTACAAATATTTCTCCCCTTACTTAACAATTTAATACCTTCCATCAAATGTACTGTGCAAAATGAAAATAATGGAATTTTGCCATTTTTAGATTGCATGATCCATAGGCAAGGAAATAAGTTTAAGTTTAGCATATACAGAAAACCTACTAATGTAAGCTCATACATCCATTATTACTCATCCCAACAGAGTTAAATTATAATCATTTCAATCTATGTTCCTTTGGGCATTACGTATTTGCAGTCCAGAGTTTATTGATGATGACTTTAAGAAGATACATTCTACTGGATCTAAGTTAAAGTACCCTAGATCTTTCATTGATAAATCCCTTAAGTTAGCAAAGAAAGCATTTTATAGAGCTGAGCCCAAACCTCCCACTGACACCAAGAATCTTTTAGTTCTCCCTTTTAATAATAATTTCACTTTACTTCCCATGTTGCCTAAATTATTTAATGTAAATGTTGCCTTTAGCAACACTAATACTATAAAGAATATCTTAATCAGGAATTCACCAGAAAATTCTCCTGGATGCATCTAAAAGGTGTCATGTGATAATTCTGATAAATCTTATGTTGGTAAGACTAGTAAGGATCTTTCTGATAGACTTAAGCAACATAGAAATAGAATAAGAAGGGGACGAGAATCAAATGCCTTGTTTCATGACGTTAAAAACTATGATCATTGTAATGACTGGAATAATGCCATCTCAGTTATTAACTCTATCATCAAGAGAAAAATCAATGGATCTTCCATAATTAGATACACAAAGAATTGTAATCTTAATATTAGTGTTGGTCTGTACAAATTAGATAATTTTATTATTCATGAAATTCATAAAATGATAAATCTATGAACGCTCGTTTAAGTTTTGGATAATTTCATGATGTTTACCAAATGGCGTCCTAGCTTAGTCTCTTCGATGTATATCAACTGACTTTTATTTCTCTCTTGTGTCTCCCCTGATGATATGATTATTACACGAAAGTGCACTTGGGAACTTATCGTGTTTCATTTTCCCTGTGAACCCATAGGAACATATATATAAATGAATAAATATATATATATATATATATATATATATATATATATATATATATATATATATATATATATATATATATATATATATATGTATATATATATATATATATATATATATATATATATATATATATATATATATATATTTTTTTTTTATACTATTCGCCATTTCCCGCGATAGCGAGGTAGCGTTAAGAAAAGAGGACTGGGCCTTTGAGGGAATATCTTCACCTGGCACCCTTCTCTGTTCCTTCTTTTGGAATATTAAAAAAAAAAAAAGAGAGGGGAGGATTTCCAGCCCCCCGCTCCCTTCCCTTTTAGTCGCCTTCTACGACACGCAGGGAATACGTGGGAAGTATTCTTTCTCCCCTATCCCCAGGGATAATATATATATATATATATATATATATATATATATATGTATATATATATATATATATATATATATATATATATATATATATATATATATATATATATATATATATATATATATATATATATATATATATATATATATATATATATATATATATATATATATATATATATATATATATATATATATGTGGTTTGGGCACATGGAGAGAATGAGTGAGGAAAGATTGACCAAGAGGATATATGTGTCGGAGGTGGAGGGAACGAGGAGAAATGAGAGACCAAATTGGAGGTGGAAAGATGGAGTGAAAAAGATTTTGAGTGGTCGGGGCCTGAACATGCAGGAGGGTGAAAGGCGGGCAAGGAATAGAGTGAATTGGATCGATGTGGTATACCGGGGTTGACGTGCTGTCAGTGGATTGAATCAGGGCATGTGAAGCGTCTGGGATAAACCTTGGAAAGTTGTTTGGGGCCTGGATGTGGAAAGGCAGCTGTGGTTTCGGGCATTATTGCATGACAGACATGAGGGAGGAGGGGGATGGTATTCCATGTGTGGCGAGGTGGCGATGGGAATGAATAAAGGCAGACAGTGTGAATTGTGTACATGGGTATATATGTATGTGTCTGTGTGTGTATATATATGTGTACATTGAGATGTATAGGTATATATATTTGCGTGTGTGGACGTGCATGTATATACATGTGTATGGGGGTGAGTTGGGCCATTTCTTTCGTCTGTTTCCTTGCGCTGCCTCGCAAACGCGGGAGACAGCGACAAAGCAAAATAAATAAAATATAAAATATATATATATATTTTTTTTTTTTTTTTTTTTTTTTTTTTTTTTTATACTTTGTCGCTGTCTCCCGCGTTTGCGAGGTAGCGCAAGGAAACAGACGAAAGAAATGGCCCAACCCCCCCCCCCCCCATACACATGTACATACACACGTCCACACACGCAAATATACATACCTACACAGCTTTCCATGGTTTACCCCAGACGCTTCACATGCCTTGATTCAATCCACTGACAGCACGTCAACCCCTGTATACCACATCGCTCCAATTCACTCTATTCCTTGCCCTCCTTTCACCCTCCTGCATGTTCAGGCCCCGATCACACAAAATCTTTTTCACTCCATCTTTCCACCTCCAATTTGGTCTCCCTCTTCTCCTCGTTCCTTCCACCTCCGACACATATATCCTCTTGGTCAATCTTTCCTCACTCATTCTCTCCATGTGCCCAAACCATTTCAAAACACCCTCTTCTGCTCTCTCAACCACGCTCTTTTTATTTCCACACATCTCTCTTACCCTTACGTTACTTACTCGATCAAACCACCTCACACCACACATTTTCCTCAAACATCTCATTTCCAGCACATCCATCCTCCTGCGCACATCTCTATCCATAGCCCACGCCTCGCAACCATACAACATTGTTGGTACCACTATTCCTTCAAACATACCCATTTTTGCTTTCCGAGATAATGTTCTCGACTTCCACACATTTTTCAAGGCTCCCAAAATTTTCGCCCCCTCCCCCACCCTATGATCCACTTCCGCTTCCATGGTTCCATCCGCTGACAGATCCACTCCCAGATATCTAAAACACTTCACTTCCTCCAGTTTTTCTCCATTCAAACTCACCTCCCAATTGACTTGACCCTCACCCCTACTGTACCTAATAACCTTGCTCTTATTCACATTTACTCTTAACTTTCTTCTTCCACACACTTTACCAAACTCAGTCACCAGCTTCTGCAGTTTCTCACATGAATCAGCCACCAGCGCTGTATCATCAGCGAACAACAACTGACTCACTTCCCAAGCTCTCTCATCCCCAACAGACTTCATACTTGCCCCTCTTTCCAGGACTCTTGCATTTACCTCCCTAACAACCCCATCCATAAACAAATTAAACAACCATGGAGACATCACACACCCCTGCCGCAAACCTACATTCACTGAGAACCAATCACTTTCCTCTCTTCCTACACGTACACATGCCTTACATCCTCGATAAAAACTTTTCACTGCTTCTAACAACTTGCCTCCCACACCATATATTCTTAATACCTTCCACAGAGCATCTCTATCAACTCTATCATATGCCTTCTCCAGATCCATAAATGCTACATACAAATCCATTTGCTTTTCTAAGTATTTCTCACATACATTCTTCAAAGCAAACACCTGATCCACACATCCTCTACCACTTCTGAAACCGCACTGCTCTTCCCCAATCTGATGCTCTGTACATGCCTTCACCCTCTCAATCAATACCCTCCCATATAATTTACCAGGAATACTCAACAAACTTATACCTCTGTAATTTGAGCACTCACTCTTATCCCCTTTGCCTTTGTACAATGGCACTATGCACGCATTCCGCCAATCCTCAGGCACCTCACCATGAGTCATACATACATTAAATAACCTTACCAACCAGTCAACAATACAGTCACCCCCTTTTTTAATAAATTCCACTGCAATACCATCCAAACCTGCTGCCTTGCCGGCTTTCATCTTCCGCAAAGCTTTTACTACCTCTTCTCTGTTTACCAAATCATTTTCCCTAACCCTCTCACTTTGCACACCACCTCGACCAAAACACCCTATATCTGCCACTCTGTCATCAGACACATTCAACAAACCTTCAAAATACTCATTCCATCTCCTTCTCACATCACCGCTACTTGTTATCACCTCCCCATTTACGCCCTTCACTGAAGTTCCCATTTGCTCCCTTGTCTTACGCACCCTATTTACCTCCTTCCAGAACATCTTTTTATTCTCCCTAAAATTTACTGATAGTCTCTCACCCCAACTCTCATTTGCCCTTTCTTTCACCTCTTGCACCTTTCTTTTGAAGGTATATATATATATATATACATTTTTCTTTTTTTTTTTTTTTTTTTTTGCTTTGTCGCTGTCTCCCGCGTTTGCGAGGTAGCGCAAGGAAACAGACGCAAGAAATGGCCCAACCCACCCCCATACACATGTATATACCTACGTCCACACACGCAAATATACATACCTACACAGCTTTCCATGGTTTACCCCAGACGCTTCACATGCCTTGATTCAATCCACTGACAGCACGTCAACCCCGGTATACCACATCGCTCCAATTCACTCTCTTCCTTGCCCTCCTTTCACCCTCCTGCATGTTCAGGCCCTGATCACACAAAATCTTTTTCACTCCATCTTTCCACCTCCAATTTGGTCTCCCTCTTCTCCTCGTTCCCTCCACCTCCGACACATATATTCTCTTGGTCAATCTTTCCTCACTCATTCTCTCCATGTGCCCGAACCATTTCAAAACACCCTCTTCTGCTCTCTCAACCACGCTCTTTTTATTTCCACACATCTCTCTTACCCTTACGTTACTTACTCGATCAAACCACCTCACACCACATATTGTCCTCAAACATCTCATTTCCAGCACATCCATCCTCCTGCGCACAACTCTATCCATAGCCCACGTCTCGCAACCATACAACATTGTTGGAGCCACTATTCCTTCAGACATACCCATTTTTGCTTTCCGAGATAATGTTCTCGACTTCCACACATTCTTCAAGGCTCCCAGAATTTTCGCCCCCTCCCGCACCCTATGATCCACTTCCGCTTCCATGGTTCCATCCGCTGCCAGATCCACTCCCAGATATCTAAAACACTTCACTTCCTCCAGTTTTTCTCCATTCAAACTCACCTCCCAATTGACTTGACCCTCAACCCTACTGTACCTAATAATCTTGCTCTTATTCACATTTACTCTTAACTTTCTTCTTTCACACACTTTACCAAACTCAGTCACCAGCTTCTGCAGTTTCTCACATGAATCAGCCACCAGCGCTGTATCATCAGCGAACAACAACTGACTCACTTCCCAAGCTCTCTCATCCCCAACAGACTTCATACTTGCCCCTCTTTCCAAAACTCTTGCATTCACCTCCCTAACAACCCCATCCATAAACAAATTAAACAACCATGGAGACATCACACACCCCTGCCGCAAACCTACATATATATATATATATATATATATATATATATATATATATATATATATATATATATATATATATATATATATATATATATATATATATATATATATATATATATATATATATATATATACATACATATATATATATATATATATATATATATATATATATTATATATATATATATATATATATATATATATATATATATATTTTTTTTTTTTTTTTTTAATTTTCCAAAAGAAAGAACAGAGAATTGGGCCAGGTGAGGGTATTCCCTCAAAGGCCCAGTCTCCTCTGTTCTTAACGCTACCTCGCTAATGCGGGAAATGGCGAATAGTTTGAAAGAAAGAAAAGATATATATATATATATATATATATATATATATATATATATATATATATATATATATATATATATATATATATATATATATATATATATATATATACACCAATATAGATTGGGTTGTTAAGGAGGGGAATGCATGAGCTTTGTAAAGAGGTGCAAGTTTGCAGTCTATTGTGGATGAGAGACCTTGGGATGTGAGTCAGTTGTTGTTCGCTGATGATACAGCGCTGTGGCTGATTCAGATGAGAAACTGCAGAAGCTGGCGACTGAGCTTATCAAAGTGTGTGAAAGAAGAAAGCCGAGAGTAAATGTGAATAAGAGCAATGTTAATTTGTACACTAGGATTGAGGGACAAGTCAATTGCGAGGTAAGTTTGAAAGGAGAAAAACTGGAGGAAGTGTATTGCTTTAGATTGCTGTGAGTGGATTTGGCAGCAGATGGAACTATGGAAGTGGAAGTGAATCATACGGTTGGGGAAGGGCGAAAGTTTTGAAGGCATTGAAGAATGTGTGGAAGTCGAGAACCTTATCTCGTAAAGCAAAAATGGGTATGGTTTAAGGAATAGAGGTTCCAACAATGTTGTATGGTTGTGAGTCGTGGGCTATAGATGGAGTTGTGCGGAGGTGGGTAGATGTGCTGGAAATGAGATGTTTGAGGACAATATGTGGTGTGAGGTGGTTTGATTGAGTAGGTAATATAATAGGGTAAGAGAGATGTGTGGTAATAAAAAGAGTGTGGTTGAGAGAGCAGAAGAGGGTGTTTGGAAATGGTTTGGTCACATGGAGAGAATGAGTGAGGAAAGATTGACGAAGATGATATACGTGTTAGAGGAGTAGGGAAAGAGGAGAATTGGGAGACCAAATTGGAGGTGGAAAGATGGAATGAAAAAGATTTTGTGTGATCGGGTCTTGAACATGCAGGAGGGTGAAAGGTGTGCAATGAATGGAGTGAATTGGAACGATGTGGTATACCGAGGTCGACGTGCTGTCAATGGATTAAACCAGGGCATGTGAAGCGTCTAGGGTAAACCATGTAAAGTTCTGTGGGCCTGGATGTGGAAAGGGAGCTGTGGTTTCGGTGCATTATACATAACAGCTAGAGACTAAGTGTAAACGAATGTGGGCTTTGTTGTCTTTTCTTAGCGCTACCTCGTGCACATGCGGGGGGAGGGTGTTGTTATTTCATGTGTGGTGGGGTGGCTATTGGAATGAATAAAGGCAGATATTATGAATTATGTACATGTGTAATTATGTATATGTCTCTATGTGTATATATATTGATGCGTTGAAATGTATAGGCATGTATATTTGCGTATGTGGACGAGTATGTATATACATGTGTATGTGGGTGGGTTTGGCCATTCTTTCGCCTGTTTTCTTGCGCTACCTCGCTAACGCGGGAGACAGAAAGTAAAGTAAATATATATTTATATATATATATATATATATATATATATATATATATATATATATATATATATATATATATATATATATGTATATATATGTATATATATATATATATATATATATATATATATATATATATATATATATATATATATATATATATATATATATATATATATACATTATTACTATTTTCATTATATTTTCGCTGTCTCCCGCGTTAGAGAGAAAGCGCAAGGAAACAGACGGAAGAATGGCCCAACTCATCCAAATACACATGTATATACATACATATCCACACACGAACATATACATACCTATACATCTCAACGTATACATATATAAAGACACACAGACATATACATATATACACATGTACATAATTCATACTATTTGCCCTTCTTCATTACCGTCGCCACCCTGCCGCACATGAAATGACAGCCCCTCCCCCCCCGCATGTACGCGAGGTACCGCTAGGAAAAGACAACAAAGGCCACAATCGTTCACACTCAGTCTCTAGCTGTCCTGTATAATGCACCGAAACCACACTCCCTTTACACATCCAGACCGCAGAAAACTTTTCATGGTTTAACCCAGATGCTTCATGTGCCCTGGTTGAACCCATTGACAGCACTTAGCCTCCAGTATACCACATCGTTCGAATTCACTCTATTCCTTGCACGCCTTTCACCTTCCTGCCTGTTCAGGCCCCGATCACTATAAATCTTTTTCACTCCTTCCTTCCACCTCCAGTCTGGTCTCTCACTTCTCGTTCCCTCCTCCTGTGACACATATATCGTCAATCTTTTCTCACGCATTTTCTCCATGTGACCAAACAATTTCAAAACAGCCTCTTCTTCTCTCACAACCACACCTTCTGTATTACCACACATCTCTCTTACCCTTTCATCATTTACTCGATCAAACCATTTCACATCATATATTGTCCTCAAATATGTCATTTCCAACATTTACACCCTACTCCGCACATCTCTATCTGTAGCCTACGCCTCGCAACCATATAACATTTTTGGAACCACTGTTCTTTCAAACATACCCATTTTTGCTTTCCGCGATAATGTACTCGCCTTCCAGACATTTTTCAACTCTCCCAGAACTTTCACCCCTTCCCCCACCCTATCATTCACGTCCGCTTCCAGGGTTACATCCGCTGCCAAATCGCCTCCCAGATATCTAAAACACTTCACTTCCTCCAGTTTTTCTCCATTCAAACCTACCTCCCAATTGAGTTGTCCTTCAAACATACTGTACCTGATAATCTTGCTCTTATTCACATTTACTCTCAGCTTTCTTCTTTCACTCACTTTACCAAACTCGGTTACAAGTTTTTGCAGTTTCTCACCCGAATGAGCCACCAGCGATGTATTATCAGTGAACAACAACTGACTCACTTGCCAAGCCCTCTCATCCACAACAGACTGCATACTTGCCCCTCCCTCCAAAACTCTTGCAATCACCTACCTAAAAACCCCATCCATAAACAAATCAAACAACCATAGAGAAATCATGCATCCCTGCCGCAAACCGACATTCACTGAGAATCAATCACTTTCATCTCTTCCTACTCGTGCATATGCCTTGCACCTTCAATGTATATATTTCTTTATTTCATTCATTATACTTTTGATTTATTTCATGAATATATATATATATCGTATTTTAACTTTCTAAAAGGGGAAATAGAAATAGGAGTCATGCCGGGAGTGCTCATCCTCCTTGAAGGTTCAGATTGGGGTGTCTAAATATGTGTGGATGTAACCAAGATGAGAAGAAAGGAGAGATAGTGCTATGTTTGGGGAAAGGAACCTGGATGTTTTGGCTCTGAGTGACACGAAGCTCAAGGATGAAAAGGAAGAGTGGTTTGGGAATGTCTTGGGAGTAAAGTGAAGGGTTAGTGAGAGGACAAGAGAAAGGGAAGGGGTAGCACTGCTCCTGAAACAGTAGTGGTGGGAGTATGTGATAGAGTATAAGAAAGTAAACTCTAGATTGACATGGGTAAAACTAAAAGTTGATGGAGAGAGATGGGTGATTATTGGTGCAAATGCACCTGGGCATGAGAAGAAAGATCATGAGAGGCAAGTTTTGGGAGCAGCTGAGTGAGTGTGTTAGTAGTTCTGATGCACGAGACCGGTTTATAATGATTGGTGGTTTGAATGGAAAGGTGAGTAATGTGGCAGTTCAGTGAATAATTGGTGTGCATGGGGTTTTGTGTTGTAAATGGTAATAGTGAAGAGCTTGTAGATTTATGTGCTGAAAAATGACTGGTGATTGGGAATACCTTGTTTGAAAAGAGACATATACATAAGTATACGTTTGTAAGTAGGAGAGATGGCCAGAAAGTGTTATTGGATTACGTGTTAGTTTATAGGCACGTGAAAGACAAACTTTTCCATGTTAATGTGCTCAGAGGTGTAACTTGAGGGATGTCTGATCATTATCTTATGGAGGCGAGGCTGATGATTTGTGGAGGTTTTCAGAAAAGAAGAGAATGTTGGGATGAAGAGAGTGGTGAGACTTTTGTGAGGACGTACAAGGAGAAACTAAGTACAGAATGGAAAAAGGTGAGAACAGAGGACGTAAGGGAAGTGGAGGGAGGAATGAGATTTATTTAGGGAAGCAGTGATGGCTTGCGCAAAAGCCGCTTCTGGCTTGAGAAGCGTGGGATGTGGGCAGAGTAGAAAGGGTAGTGAGTGATGAGATGAAGAAGTAAGATTATTAGTGAAAGAGAAGACAGAGGCATTTGGACGATTTTTGCGGGGAAATAAATCAAATGACTTGGAGATGTATAAAAAAAAGAGGCAGGAGGTCAAGAGAAAGGTGCAAGAGGTGAAAAAGAGGGCAAATGAGAGTTGGCGTGAGAGAGAATGATTAAATTTTAGGGAGAACAAAATGATATTTTGGAAGGACGTAAATAAAGTGCTTAAGACAAGGGAACAAATAGGAAGTTCAGTGAAGGGGGCTAATAGGGAGGTGAAAACAAGTAGTGGTGATGTGAGAAGGAGATGGAGTAAGTATTTTGAAGGTTTGTTGAATGTGTTTGATGATAGAGTGGCAGATATAGGGCGTTTTGGTCGAAGTGGTGTGCAAAGTGAGAGGGTGAGGGAGAATGATTTGGTAAAAAGAGAAGAGGTAGCAAAAGCTTTGCGTAACATGAATGCCGGCAAGGAAGCAGGTTTGGATGGTATTGCAGTGGAATTTATTAAAAAAGGGGGTGACTTTATTGTTGACTGGTTGGTAAGGTTATTTAATGTATGTATGATTCATGGTGAGGTGCCTGAGGACTGGCGGAATGCGTGCATAGTGCCATTGTACAAAGGGAAAGGGGATAAAAGTGAGTGCTCAAATTACAGAGGTATAAGATTGTTGAGTATTCCAGAGAAATTGTATGGGATGGTATTGATTAAGAGGGTGAAGGAATGTACAGAGCATCAGATTGGGGAAGAACAATGTGGTTTCAGGTGGTACAGGATGTGTGGATCAGGTGTTTGCTTTAAAGAATGTATATGAGAAATAGTTAGAAAAGCAAATGGATTTGTATGTAGCATTTATGGATCTGGAAAAGGGATATGATAGAGTCGATAGAGATGCTCTGTGGAAGGTATTAAGAATATATGGTGTGAGAGGGATGTTGTTACAAGTAGTGAAAATTTTTTTTCGAGGATGTACGGCATGTGTATGTGTAGGAAGAGAGGGAAGAGATATGTTCTCAGTGAACGTTGGTTTGCAGCAGGGGTGTGTGACGTATCCATGGTTGTTTAATTTGTTTATGGATGGGGTTGTTAGGGAGGTGAATGCAATAGTTTTGGAAAGAGGGGCAAGTATGCATTCTGTAGTGGGTGAGAGAGCTTTGGAAGTGAGTCAGTTGTTGTTCGCTGATGAGATAGCGTTGGTGGCTGATTCATGTGAGAAACTGCAGAAGCTGGTGACTGAGTTTGGTAGAGTGTGTGAAAGAAGAAAGCTGAGAGTAAATGTGAATGAAAACAAGGTTATTAGGTACAGTAAGGGTGAAGGAGAAGTCAGTTGGGAGGTAAGTTTGAATGGAGAAAAACTGGAGGAAGTGAATTATTTTAGATATCTGGGAGTGGATTTGGCAGCAGATGGAACTATGGAAGCGGAAGTGAATCTTAGGGTGGGGGAAGAGGCGAAAGTCCTGGGAGCTTTGAAGAATGTGTGGAAGTCGAGAACATTATCTCCGAAAACAAAAATGGGTATGTTTGAAGGATTAGTGGTTCCAACAATGTTATATGGTTGCGAAGCGTGGGCTATCGATAGAGTTGTGCGGAGGAGAGTGTATGTGCTGGAGATGAGATGTTTGAAGACAATATGTGGTGTGAGGTGGTTCGATCGAGTAGGTAATAATAGGGTAGGATAGACGTGTGGTAATATAAAGAGTGTGGTTGAGAGAGCAGAAGGGGGTGTTTTGAAATGGTTTGGTCACATGGAGAGAATGAGTGAGGAGAGATTGACAAAGAGGATATATGTGTCAGAGGTGGAGGGAACGAGGAGAAGTGGGAGACGAAATTGGAGGTGGAAAGATTGAATGAAAAAGATTTTTAGTAATAGGGGCTTGAACAACCTGGAGCGTGAAAGGCGAGAAAGGAATAGAGTGAATTTGAACGATGTGGTATACAGAGGTCTAGGTGCTGTCAATGGATTGAACCAGAGCATGTAAAACGTCTAGGGTAAATTATGGAAACTTCTGTGGGGCCTGGATGTGGAGAGGGAGATGTGGTTTCGGAGCATTATACATGACAGCTAGAAACTGAGTGTGAACGAATGTGGCCTTCGTTGTCTTTTCCTAGCGCTACCTCGTGCACATGCGGGGGGAGGGGTTTGTTATTTTATGTGTGGCGGGTGGCGATTGGAATGAATGAAGGTAGACAGGGTGAATTATGTACAAGTGTAAATATGTATATGTCTGTGTGTGTATGCATATGTATGCTTCGAGATGTGTATGTATGTATATTTGCGTGTGTGGACGTGTATGTATGTATATGTGTATGTGGGTGGGTTGGGCCATTCTTTCCTCTGTTTACTTGCGCTACCTCGCTAACGCGGGAGACAGCTAAAAGTTTCAGTTTTCTAAATTGTTTCTTACATTTTTCATATGTATATATATGTATGTGTGTGTGTGTGTGTGTATATGTGCGTATGTATATGTATGTGTGTGTATATATATATATATATATATATATATATATATATATATATATATATATATATATATATATATATATATATATATATATTTTATCCCTGGGGATAGGGGTGAAAGAATACTTCCCACGCATTCCTCGCGTGTCGTAGAAAGCGACTAGAGGGGACGGGAGCGGGGGGCGGGGGGTATTTTTTTTAAACTTTCTAAAATGGGACACAGAAGAAGGAGTCACGCGGGGAGTGCTCATCCTACTCGAAGGCTCAGATTGGGGTGCCTAAATGTGTGTGGATGTAACCAAGATGTGAAAAAAGGAGAGATAGGTAGTATGTTTGAGGAAAGGAACCTGGATGTTTTGGCTCTGAGTGAAACGAAGCTCAAGGGTAAAGGGGAAGAGTGGTTTGGGAATGTCTTCGGAGTAAAGTCAGGGGTTAGTGAGAGGACAAGAGAAAGGGAAGGAGTAGCAGTACTCCTGAAACATGAGTTGTGGGAGTATGTGATAGAATGTAAGAAAGTAAATTCTCGATTAATATGGGTAAAACTGAAAGTTGATGGAGAGAGATGGGTGATTATTGGTTCATATGCACCTGGGCATGAGAAGAAAGATCATGAGAGACAAGTCTTTTGGGAGCAGCTGAATGAGTGTGTTAGTGGTTTTGATGCACGAGACCGGGTTATAGTGATAGGTGATTTGAATGCAAAGATGAGTAATGTGGCAGTTGAGGGAATAATTGGTATACATGGGGTGTTCAGTGTTGTAAATGGAAATGGTGAAGAGCTTGTAGATTTATGTGCTGAAAAAGGACTGATGATTGGGAATACCTGGTTTAAAAAGCGAGATATACATAAGTATACTTATGTAAGTAGCAGAGATGGCAAGAGAGCGTTATTGGATAACGTGTTAATTGACAGGCGCGCGAAAGAGAGACTTTTGGATGTTAATGTGCTGAGAGGTGCAACTGGAGGGATGTCTGATCATTATCTTGTGGAGGCTAAGGTGAAGATTTGTATGGGTTTTCAGAAAAGAAGAGTGAATTTTGGGGTGAAGAGGGTGGTGAGAGTAAGTTAACTTGGGAAGGAGACTTGTGTGAGGAAGTACCAGGAGAGACTGAGTACAGAATGGAAAAAGGTGAGAACAATGGAAGTAAGGGGAGTGGGGGAGGAATAGGATGTATGTAGGGAATCAATGATGGATTGCGCAAAAGATGCTTGTGGCATGAGAAGAGTGGGAGGTGGGTTGATTAGAAAGGGTAGTGAGTGGTGGGATGAAGAAGTAAGAGTATTAGTGAAAGAGAAGAGAGAGGCATTTGGACGATTTTTGCAGGGACAAAATGCAATTGAGTGGGAGATGTATAAAAGAAAGAGACAGGAGGTCAAGAGAAAGGTGCAAGAGGTGAAAAAAAGGGCAAATGAGAGTTGGGGTGAGAGAGTATCATTAAATTTTAGGGAGAATAAAAAGATGTTCTGGAAGGAGGTAAATAAAGTGCGTAAGACAAGGGAGCAAATGGGAACTTCAGTGAAGGGCGCAAATGGGGAGGTGATAACAAGTAGTGGTGATGTGAGAAGGAGATGGAGTGAGTATTTTGAAGGTTTGTTGAATGTGTTTGATGATAGAGTGGCAGATATAGGGTGTTTTGGTCGAGGTGGTGTGCAAAGTGAGTGGGTTAGGGAAAATGATTTGGTAAACAGAGAAGAGGTAGTAAAAGCTTTGCGGAAGATGAAAGCCGGCAAGGCAGCAGGTTTGGATGGTATTTCAGAGGAATTTATTTAAAAAGGGGGTGACTGTATTGTTGACTGGTTGGTAAGGTTATTTAATGTATGTATGACTCATGGTGAGGTGCCTGAGGATTGGCGAAATGCGTGCATAGTGCCATTGTACAAAGGCAAAGGGGATAAGAATGAGTGCTCAAATTACAGAGGTATAAGTTTGTTGAGTATTCCTGGTAAATTATATGGGACGGTATTGATTGAGAGGGTGAATGCATGTACAGAGCATCAGATTGGGGAAGAGCAGTGTGGTTTCAGAAGTGGTAGAGGATGTGTGGATCAGGTGTTTGCTTTGAAGAATGTATGTGAGAAATACTTAGAAAAGCAAATGGATTTGTATGTAGCATTTATGGATCTGGAGAAGGCATATGATAGAGTTGATAGAGATGCTCTGTGGAAGGTATTAAGAATATATGGTGTGGGAGGCAAGTTGTTAGAAGCAGTGAAAAGTTTTTATCGAGGATGTAAGGCATGTGTACGTGTAGGAAGAGAGGAAAGTGATTGGTTCTCAGTGAATGTAGGTTTGCGGCAGGGGTGTGTGATGTCTCCATGGTTGTTTAATTTGTTTATGGATGGGGTTGTTAGGGAGGTGAATGCAAGAGTTTTGGAAAGAGGGGCAAGTATGAAGTCTGTTGGGGATGAGAGAGCTTGGGAAGTGAGTCAGTTGTTGTTCGCTGATGATACAGCGCTGGTGGCTGATTCATGTGAGAAACTGCAGAAGCTGGTGACTGAGTTTGGTAAAGTGTGTGGAAGAAGAAAGTTAAGAGTAAATGTGAATAAGAGCAAGGTTATTAGGTACAGTAGGGTTGAGTGTCAAGTCAATTGGGAGGTGAGTTTGAATGGAGAAAAACTGGAGGAAGTGAAGTGTTTTAGATATCTGGGAGTGGATCTGGCAGCGGATGGAACCATGGAAGCGGAAGTGGATCATAGGGTGGGGGAGGGGGCGAATATTCTGGGAGCCTTGAAGAATGTGTGGAAGTCGAGAACATTATCTCGGAAAGCAAAAATGGGTATGTTTGAAGGAATAGTGGTTCCAACAATGTTGTATGGTTGCGAGGCGTGGGCTATGGATAGAGTTGTGCGCAGGAGGATGGATGTGCTGGAAATTAAATGTTTGAGGACAATGTGTGGTGTGAGGTGGTTTGATCGAGTAAGTAACGTAAGGGTAAGAGAGATGTGTGGAAATAAAAAGAGCGTGGTTGAGAGAGCAGAAGAGGGTGTTTTGAAATGGTTTGGGCACATGGAGAGAATGAGTGAGGAAAGATTGACCAAGAGGATATATGTGTCGATGGTGGAGGGAACGAGGTGAAGAGGGAGACCAAATTGGAGGTGGAAAGATGGAGTGAAAAAGATTTTGTGTGATCGGGGCCTGAACATGCAGGAGAGTGAAAGGAGGGCAAGGAATAGAGTGAATTGGAGCGATGTGGTATACCGGGGTTGACGTGCTGTCAGTGGATTGAATCAAGGCATGTGAAGCGTCTGGGGTAAACCATGGAAAGCTGTGTAGGTATGTATATTTGCGTGTTTGGACGTATGTATATTCATGTGTATGGGGGTGGGTTGGGCCATTTCTTTCGTCTGTTTCCTTGCGCTACCTCTCGAACGCGGGAGACAGCGACAAAGCAGAATGAAAAAAAAAAAAAAAAAAATATATATATATATATATATATATATATATATATATATATATATATATATATATATATATATATATATATATATATATATATATATATATATATATATATATATATATATATATATATATATATATATATATGTATATATGTATATATTTATTTATTTATCTATTTATTTATTTATTTATTTATTTTTGCTTTGTCGCTGTCTCCCGCGTTAGCGAGGTAGCGCAAGTAAACAGACGTAAGAATGGCCCAACCCACCCACATACACGTCCACACATATAAATATACATACCTATACATCTCAACGTATACATATAAACGAACACACACACAGACATATACATATATACACATATACATAATCAATACTGTCTGCCTTTATTCATTCCCAACACCACCCCGCCACACATGAAATAACAACCCCATCCCCCCGAAAGTGCGCGACGTAGCGCTAGGAAAAGACAACAAAGGCCACATTCGTTCACACTCAGTCTCTAGCTGTCATGTATATTGCACCAAAACCACAGGTACCTTGACACATCCAAGCCCAACAGAACTTTCCATGGTTTACCCAAGACGCTTCACATGCCCTGGATCAATCCATTGACAGCAGGTCGATCCCAGTATACCACATCGTTCCAATTCACTCTATTCCTTGCACGCCTTTCACCCTCCTCCATGTTCAGGCCCCGATCACTCAAAATATTTTTCCCTCCATCTTTCCACCTCCAATTTGGTCTCCCACTTCTCGTTCCCTCCACCTCTGACACATATATCCTCTTGGTCAATTTTTCCTCACTCATTCTCTCCATGTGACCAAACCATTTCAAAACACCCTCTTCTGCTCTCTCAACCACACTCTATTTATTACCACACATCTCTCTTACCCTTTCATTAATTACTCGATCAAACCACCTCATACCACATATTGTCCTCATACATCTCATTTCCAGCACATCCACCCTCCTCCACACAACTCTATCTATAGCCCATACCTCGCAACCATATAACATTGTTGGAACCTCTATTCGTTCAAACATACCCATTCTTCCTTTCCGAGATAATGTTCTTGACTTTAACACATTCTTCAAAGCTCCCAGAAGTTTTGCAACCTCCTCCACCCTATAATTCACTTCCGCTTCCATGGTTCCATCTGCTATCAAATCCACTCGCAGATATCTGAAACACTTAACTTCCTCCAGTTTTTCTTCATTTAAACTTACTTCCCAATTGACATGTCCCTCAACCCTACTGTACCTAACAACTTTGCTCTTTTTCATATTTACTCTCATCTTTCTTCTTTCACAAACTTTACCAAACTCAGTCACCAGCTTCTGCACTTCTCAAACGAATCAGCCACAAACGCTGTATCATCAGCAAACAACAACTGACACACTTCCCAAGCTCTCTCATCCACAACAGACGGCATACTTGCCCCTCTCTCCAAAACCCTTGCATTCACCTCCCTAACGACACCATCCATAAACAAATTAAACAACCATGGAGACATCACAAACCGCTGTCGCAAACCAACATTCACTGAGAAACAATCAATTTTCTGTCTTCCTACATGTACATATGCCGAACATCTTTGATAGAAACTTTTCACTGCTTCTAACAATATGGGTATTTGAATATATATATATATATATATATATATATATATATATATATATATATATATATATATATATATATATATATATATATATATATATATATATATATGTATATACATACATATATATATATATATATATTATATTTTTTTATTTTTTTTATTATAATTTGTCGCTGTCTCCCGCGTTTGCGAGGTAGCGCAAGGAAACAGACGAAAGAAATGGCCCCCCCCCCCCCCCCCATACACATGTATATACATACGTCAACACACGCAAATATACATACCTACACAGCTTTCCATGGTTTACCCAAGACGCTTCACATGCCCTGCTTCAATCCATTGACAGCACGTCAACCCCGGTATACCACATCGCTCCAATTCACTCTATTCCTTGCCCTCCTTTCACCCTCCTGCATGTTCAAGCCCCGATCACACAAAATCTTTTTCACTCCATCTTTCCACCTCCAATTTGGTCTCCCTCTTCTCGTTCCCTCCACCTCCGACACATATATCCTCTTGGTCAATCTTTCCTCACTCATCCTCTCCATGTGCCCAAACCACTTCAAAACACCCTCTTCTGCTCTCTCAACCACGCTCTTTTTATTTCCACACATCTCTCTTACCCTTACGTTACTCACTCGATCAAACCACCTCACACCACACATTGTCCTGAAACATCTCATTTCCAGCACATCCATCCTCCTGCGCACAACTCTATCCATAGCCCACGCCTCGCAACAATACAACATTGTTGGAAACACTATTCCTTCAAACATACCCATTTTGGTATATTTTATGGGAGGGTATTGATTGAGAGGGTGAAGTCATGTACAGAGCATCAGATTGGGGAAGAGCAGTGTGGTTTCAGAAGTGGTAGAAGATGTGTGGATCAGGTGTTTGCTTTGAAGAATGTATGTGAGAAATACTTAGAAAAGCAAATGGATTTGTATGTAGCATTTATGGATCTGGAGAAGGGATATGATAGAGTTGATAGAGATGCTCTGTGGAAGGTATTAAGAATATATGGTGTGGGAGGCAAGTTGTTAGAAGCAGTGAAAAGTTTTTATCGAGGATGTAAAGCATGCGTACGTGTAGGAAGAGAGGAAAGTGATTGGTTCTCAGTGAATGTAGGTTTGCGGCAGGGGTGTGTGATGTCTCCATGGTTGTTTAATTTGTTTATGGATGGGGTTGTTAGGGAGGTAAATGCAAGAGTTTTGGAAAGAGGGGCAAGTATGAAGTCTGTTGGGGATGAGAGAGCTTGGGAAGTGAGTCAGTTGTTGTTCGCTGATGATACAGCGCTGGTGGCTGATTCATGTGAGAAACTGCAGAAGCTGGTGACTGAGTTTGGAAATGTGTGTGGAAGAAGAAAGTTAAGAGTAAATGTGAATAAGAGCAAGGTTATTAGGTACAGTAGGGTTGAGGGTCAAGTCAATTGGGAGGTGAGTTTGAATGGAGAAAAACTGGAGGAAGTGAAGTGTTTTAGATATCTGGGAGTGGATCTGGCAGCGGATGGAACCATTGAAGCGTGGGGGAGGGGGCGAAAATCCTGGGGGCCTTGAAGAATGTGTGGAAGTCGAGAACATTATCTCGGAAAGCATATATATATATATATATATATATATATATATATATATATATATATATATATATATTACCTCTGTAATTTGAGCACTCACTCTTATCCCCTTTGCCTTTGTACAATGGCACTATGCAAGCATTCCGCCAATCCTCAGGCACCTCACCATGAGTCATACATACATTAAATAACCTTACCAACCAGTCAACAATACAGTCACCCCCTTTTTTAATAAATTCCACTGCAATACCATCCAAACCTGCTGCCTTGCCGGCTTTCATCTTCCGCAAAGCTTTTACTACCTCTTCTCTGTTTACCAAATCATTTTCCCTAACCCTCTCACTTTGCACACCACCTCGACCAAAACACCCTATATCTGCCACTCTGTCATCAGACACATTCAACAAACCTTCAAAATACTCATTCCATCTCCTTCTCACATCACCACTACTTGTTATCACCTCCCCATTTACGCCCTTCACTGAAGTTCCCATTTGCTCCCTTGTCTTACGCACCCTATTTACCTCCTTCCAGAACATCTTTTTATTCTCCCTAAAATTTACTGATAGTCTCTCACCCCAACTCTCATTTGCCCTTTTTTTCACCTCTTGCACCTTTCTCTTGACCTCCTGTCTCTTTCTTTTATACTTCTCCCACTCAATTGCATTTTTTCCCTGCAAAAATCGTCCAAATGCCTCTCTCTTCTCTTTCACTAATACTCTTACTTCTTCATCCCACCACTCACTACCCTTTCTAAACAGCCCACCTCCCACTCTTCTCATGCCACAAGCATCTTTTGCGCAATCCATCACTGATTCCCTAAATACATCCCATTCCTCCCCCACTCCCCTTACTTCCATTGTGCTCACCTTTTTCCATTCTGTACACAGTCTCTCCTGATACTTCTTCACACAGGTCTCCTTCCCAAGCTCACTTACTCTCACCACCTTCTTCACCCCAACATTCACTCTTCTTTTCTGAAAACCCATACTAATCTTCACCTTAGCCTCCACAAGATAATGATCAGACATCCCTCCAGTTGCACCTCTCAGCACATTGACATCCAAAAGTCTCTCTTTCGCACGCCTGTCCATTAACACGTAATTACAGAGGTATAAGTTTGTTGAGTATTCCTGGTAAATTATATGGGAGGGTATTGATTGAGAGGGTGAAGGCATGTACAGAGCATCAGATTGGGGAAGAGCAGTGTGGTTTCAGAAGTGGTAGAGGATGTGTGGATCAGGTGTTTGCTTTGAAGAATGTATGTGAGAAATACTTAGAAAAGCAAATGGATTTGTATGTAGCATTTATGGATCTGGAGAAGGCATATGATAGAGTTGATAGAGATGCTCTGTGGAAGGTATTAAGAATATATGGTGTGGGAGGCAAGTTGTTAGAAGCAGTGAAAAGTTTTTATCGAGGATGTAAGGCATGTGTACGTGTAGGAAGAGAGGAAAGTGATTGGTTCTCAGTGAATGTAGGTTTGCGGCAGGGGGTGTGTGATGTCTCCATGGTTGTTTAATTTGTTTATGGATGGGGTTGTTAGGGAGGTAAATGCAAGAGTTTTGGAAAGAGGGGCAAGTATGAAGTCTGTTGGGGATGAGAGAGCTTGGGAAGTGAGTCAGTTGTTGTTCGCTGATGATACAGCGCTGGTGGCGGATTCATGTGAGAAACTGCAGAAGCTGGTGACGGAGTTTGGTAAAGTGTGTGGAAGAAGAAAGTTAAGAGTAAATGTCAATAAGAGCAAGGTTATTAGGTACAGTAGGGTTGAGGGTCAAGTCAATTGGGAGGTGAGTTTGAATGGTGAGAGGCTGGAGGAAGTGAAGTGTTTTAGATATCTGGGAGTGGATCTGTCAGCGGATGGAACCATGGAAGCGGAAGTGGATCATAGGGTGGGGGAGGGGGCGAAAATTTTGGGAGCCTTGAAAAATGTGTGGAAGTCGAGAACATTATCCCGGAAAGCAAAAATGGGTATGTTTGAAGGAATAGTAGTTCCAACAATGTTGTATGGTTGCGAGGCGTGGGCTATGGATAGAGTTGTGCGTAGGAGGATGGATGTGCTGGAAATGAGATGTTTGAGGACAATGTGTGGTGTGAGGTGGTTTGATCGAGTAAGTAACGTAAGGGTAAGAGAGATGTGTGGAAATAAAAAGAGCGTGGTTGAGAGAGCAGAAGAGGGTGTTTTGAAATGGTTTGGGCACATGGAGAGAATGAGTGAGGAAAGATTGACCAAGAGGATATATGTGTCGGAGGTGGAGGGAACGAGGAGAAGAGGGAGACCAAATTGGAGGTGGAAAGATGGAGTGAAAAGGATTTTGTGTGATCGGGGCCTGAACATGCAGGAGGGTGAAAGGAGGGCAAGGAATAGAGTGAATTGGAGCGATGTGGTATACAGGGGTTGACGTGCTGTCAGTGGATTGAATATATATATATATATATATATATATATATATATATATATATATATTTTTTTTTTTTTTTTTTTTTTTTTTATACTTTGTCGCTGTCTCCCGCGTTTGCGAGGTAGCGCAAGGAAACAGACGAAAGAAATGGCCCAACCCCCCCCATACACATGTACATACACACGTCCACTCACGCAAATATACATACCTACACAGCTTTCCATGGTTTACCCCAGACGCTTCACATGCCTTGATTCAATCCACTGACAGCACGTCAACCCCTGTATACCACATCGCTCCAATTCACTCTATTCCTTGCCCTCCTTTCACCCTCCTGCATGTTCAGGCCCCGATCACACAAAATCCTTTTCACTCCATCTTTCCACCTCCAATTTGGTCTCCCTCTTCTCCTCGTTCCCTCCACCTCCGACACATATATCCTCTTGGTCAATCTTTCCTCACTCATTCTCTCCATGTGCCCAAACCATTTCAAAACACCCTCTTCTGCTCTCTCAACCACGCTCTTTTTATTTCCACACATCTCTCTTACCCTTACGTTACTTACTCGATCAAACCACCTCACACCACACATTGTCCTCAAACATCTCATTTCCAGCACATCCATCCTCCTGCGCACAACTCTATCCATAGCCCAGGCCTCGCAACCATACAACATTGTTGGAACTACTATTCCTTCAAACATACCCATTTTTGCTTTCCGGGATAATGTTCTCGACTTCCACACATTTTTCAAGGCTCCCAAAATTTTCGCCCCCTCCCCCACCCTATGATCCACTTCCGCTTCCATGGTTCCATCCGCTGACAGATCCACTCCCAGATATCTATAACACTTCACTTCCTCCAGTTTTTCTCCATTCAAACTCACCTCCCAATTGACTTGACCCTCAACCCTACTGTACCTAATAACCTTGTTCTTATTCACATTTACTCTTAACTTTCTTCTTCCACACACTTTACCAAACTCCGTCACCAGCTTCTGCAGTTTCTCACATGAATCCGCCACCAGCGCTGTATCATCAGCGAACAACAACTGACTCACTTCCCAAGCTCTCTCATCCCCAACAGACTTCATACTTGCCCCTCTTTCCAAGACTCTTGCATTTACCTCCCTAACAACCCCATCCATAAACAAATTAAACAACCATGGAGACATCACACACCCCTGCCGCAAACCTACATTCACTGAGAACCAATCACTTTCCTCTCTTCCTACACGTACACATGCCTTACATCCTCGATAAAAACTTTTCACTGCTTCTAACAACTTGCCTCCCACACCATATATTCTTAATACCTTCCACAGAGCATCTCTATCAACTCTATCATATGCCTTCTCCAGATCCATAAATGCTACATACAAATCCATTTGCTTTTCTAAGTATTTCTCGCATACATTCTTCAAAGCAAACACCTGATCCACACATCCTCTACCACTTCTGAAACCACACTGCTCTTCCCCAATCTGATGCTCTGTACATGCCTTCACCCTCTCAATCAATACTCTCCCATATAATTTACCAGGAATACTCAACAAACTTATACCTCTGTAATTTGAGCACTCACTCTTATCCCCTTTGCCTTTGTACAATGGCACTATGCACGCATTCCGCCAATCCTCAGGCACCTCACCATGAGTCATACATACATTAAATAACCTTACCAACCAGTCAACAATACAGTCACCCCCTTTTTTAATAAATTCCACTGCAATATCATCCAAACCTGCTGCCTTGCCGGCTTTCATCTTCCGCAAAGCTTTTACTACCTCTTCTCTGTTTACCAAATCATTTTCCCTAACCCTCTCACTTTGCACACCACCTCGACCCAAACACCCTATATCTGCCACTCTGTCATCAGACACATTCAACAAACCTTCAAAATACTCATTCCATCTCCTTCTCACATCACCACTACTTGTTATCACCTCCCCATTTACGCCCTTCACTGAAGTTCCCATTTGCTCCCTTGTCTTACGCACCCTATTTACCTCCTTCCAGAGCATCTTTTTATTCTCCCTAAAATTTACTGATAGTCTCTCACCCCAACTCTCATTTGCCCTTTTTTTCACCTCTTGCACCTTTCTCTTGACCTCCTGTCTCTTTCTTTTATACTTCTCCCACTCAATTGCATTTTTTCCCTGCAAAAATCGTCCAAATGCCTCTCTCTTCTCTTTCACTAATACTCTTACTTCTTCATCCCACCACTCACTACCCTTTCTAAACAGCCCACCTCCCACTCTTCTCATGCCACAAGCATCTTTTGCGCAATCCATCACTGATTCCCTAAATACATCCCATTCCTCCCCCACTCCCCTTACTTCCATTGTTCTCACCTTTTTCCATTCTGTACACAGTCTCTCCTGATACTTCTTCACACAGGTCTCCTTCCCAAGCTCACTTACTCTCACCACCTTCTTCACCCCAACATTCACTCTTATTTTCTGAAAACCCATACTAATCTTCACCTTAGCCTCCACAAGATAATGATCAGACATCCCTCCAGTTGCACCTCTCAGCACATTGACATCCAAAAGTCTCTCTTTCGCACGCCTGTCAATTAACACGTAATCCAATAACGCTCTCTGGCCATCTCTCCTACTTACATAAGTATACTTATGTATATCTCGCTTTTTAAACCAGGTATTCGCAATCATCAGTCCTTTTTCAGCACATAAATCTACAAGCTCTTCACCATTTCCATTTACAACACTGAACACCCCATGCATACCAATTATTCCCTCAACTGCCACATTACTCACCTTTGCATTCAAATCACCCATCACTATAACCCGGTCTCGTGCATCAAAACCGCTAACACACTCATTTAGCTGCTCCCAAAACACTTGCCTCTCATGATCTTTCTTCTCATGCCCAGGTGCATATGCACCAATAATCACCCACCTCTCTCCATCAACTTTCAATTTTACCCATATTAATCGAGAATTTACTTTCTTACATTCTATCACATACTCCCACAACTCCTGTTTCAGGAGTATTGCTACTCCTTCCCTTGCTCTTGTCCTCTCACTAACCCCTGACTTCACTCCCCAGACATTTCCAAACCACTCTTCCCCTTTACCCTTGAGCTTCGTTTCACTCAGAGCCAAAACATCCAGGTTCCGTTCCTCAAACATACTACCTATCTCTCCTTTTTTCACATCTTGGTTACATCCACACACATTTAGGCACCCCACTCTGAGCCTTCGAGGAGGATGAGCATTCCCCGCGTGACTCCTTCTTCTGTTTCCCATTTTAGAAAGTTAATACAAGGAGGGGAGGATTTCCGGCCCCCCGCTCCCGTCCCCTCTAGTCGCTTTCTACGACACGCGAGGAATACGTGGGAAGTATTCTTTCACCCCTATCCCCAGGGATAGTTAATGATTTTCTTATCCTGCACATATTTCTAACTTCATTCATTAACCATCTCTTAATTCAACTCTTACATATATATATATATATATATATATATATATATATATATATATATATATATATATATATATATATATATATATATATATATATATATATATATATATCTTTTTTTTTTTTCTTTTAAACCATTCGCCATTTCCCGCATTAGCGAGGTAGCGTTAAGAACAGAGGATTGGGCCTTTTTTGGAATATCCTCACCTGGCCCCCTCCGTTCCTTCTTTTGGAAAATTAAAAAAAAAAACGAGAGGGGAGGATTTCCAGCCCCCCGCTCCCTTCCCTTTTAGTCGCCTTCTACGACACGCAGGGAATACGTGGGAAGTATTCTTAATCCCCTATCCCCAGGGATATATATATATATATATATATATATATATATATATATATATATATATATATATATATATATATATATATATATATATATATATATATTTTTTTTTTTTTTTTTTTATACTTTGTCGCTGTCTCCCGCGTTTGCGAGGTAGCGCAAGGAAACAGACGAAAGAAATGGCCCAACCCCCCCCATACACATGTACATACACACGTCCACACACGCAATATACATACCTACACAGCTTTCCATGGTTTACCCCAGACGCTTCACATGCCTTGATTCAATCCACTGACAGCACGTCAACCCCTGTATACCACATCGCTCCAATTCACTCTATTCCTTGCCCTCCTTTCACCCTCCTGCATGTTCAGGCCCCGATCACACAAAATCCTTTTCACTCCATCTTTCCACCTCCAATTTGGTCTCCCTCTTCTCCTCGTTCCCTCCACCTCCGACACATATATCCTCTTGGTCAATCTTTCCTCACTCATTCTCTCCATGTGCCCAAACCACTTCAAAACACCCTCTTCTGCTCTCTCAACCACGCTCTTTTTATTTCCACACATCCCTCTTACCCTTACGTTACTTACTCGATCAAACCACCTCACACCACACATTGTCCTCAAACATCTCATTTCCAGCACATCCATCCTCCTGCGCACAACTCTATCCATAGCCCACGCCTCGCAACCATACAACATTGTTGGAACCACTATTCCTTCAAACATACCCATTTTTGCTTTCCGGGATAATGTTCTCGACTTCCACACATTTTTCAAGGCTCCCAAAATTTTCGCCCCCTCCCCCACCGTATGATCCACTTCCGCTTCCATGGTTCCATCCGCTGACAGATCCACTCCCAGATATCTAAAACACTTCACTTCCTCCAGCCTCTCACCATTCAAACTCACCTCCCAATATATATATATATATAAATGTATATATTATACATTTCCTTTTTCCATAGCCAGAGGTTGAACCATTATGTGACATCCATTTTTTCATTTCATTTCAAGCTAGAAGTTTCAGTTTTCTAAATTGTTTCTTACATTTTTCATATGTATATATATGTATATGTGTGAGTGTGTGTATGTGCGTATGTATGTGTGTGTGTATGTGTATATATATATATGTATATATATATATATATATATATATATTATACGTGGGGATAGGGGTGAAAGAATACTTCCCACGCATTCCTCGCGTGTCGTAGAAAGCGACTAGAGGGGACGGGAGCGGGGGGCCAGAAATCCTCCCCTCCTTGTATTTTTTTTTTAACTTTCTAAAATGGGAAACAGAAGAAGGAGTCACGCGGGGAGTGCTCATCCTCCTCGAGGGCTCAGATTGGGGTGCCTAAATGTGTGTGGATGTAACCAAGATGTGAAAAAAGGAGAGATAGGTAGCATGTTTGAGGAAAGGAACCTGGATGTTTTTGCTCTGAGTGAAACGAAGCTCAAGGGTAAAGGGGAAGAGTGGTTTGGGAATGTCTTGGAAGTAAAGTCAGGGGTTAGAGAGAAGACAAGAGCAAGGGAAGGAGTAGCAATACTCCTGAAACAGGAGTTGTGGGAGTATGTGATGGAATGTAAGAAAGTAAATTCTCGATTAATATGGGTAAAACTGAAAGTTGATGGAGAGAGATGGGTTATTATTGGTGCATATGCACCTGGGCATGAGAAGAAAGATCATGAGAGGCAAGTGTTTTGGAAGCAGCTGAATGAGTGTGTTAGTGGTTTTGATGCACGAGACCAGGTTATAGTGTTGGGTGATTTGAATGCAAAGGTGAGTAATGTGGCAGTTGAGGGAATAATTGGTATACATGGGGTGTTCAGTGTTGTAAATGGAAATGGTGAAGAGCTTGTAGATTTATGTGCTGAAAAAGGACTGATGATTGGGAATACCTGGTTTAAAAAGCGAGATATACATAAGTATACTTATGTAAGTAGGAGAGATGGCCAGAGAGCGTTATTGGATTACGTGTTAATTGACAGGCGCGCGAAAGAGAGACTTTTGGATGTTAATGTGCTGAGAGGTGCAACTGGAGGAATGTCTGATCATTATCTTGTGGAGGCTAAGGTGAAGATTTGTATGGGTTTTCAGAAAAGAAAAGTGAATGTTGGGGTGAAGAGGGTGGTGAGAGTAAGTGGGCTTGGGAAGGAGACTTGTGTGAGGAAGTACCAGGAGAGACTGAGTACAGAATGGAAAAAGGTGAGAACAATGGAAGTAAGGGGAGTGGGGGAGGAATGGGATGTATTTAGGGAATCAGTGATGGATTGCGCAAAGGATGCTTGTGGCATGAGAAGAGTGGGAGGTGGGTTGATTAGAAAGGGTAGTGAGTGGTGGGATGAAGAAGTAAGAGTATTAGTGAAAGAGAAGAGAGAGGCATTTGGACGATTTTTGCAGGGAAAAAATGAAATTGAGTGGGAGACGTATAAAAGAAAGAGAGAGGAGGTCAAGAGAAAGGTGCAAGAGGTGAAAAAAAGGGCAAATGAGAGTTGGGGTGAGAGAGTATCATTAAATTTTAGGGAGAATAAAAAGATGTTCTGGAAGGAGGTAAATAAAGTGCGTAAGACAAGGGAGCAAATGGGAACTTCAGTGAAGGGCGCAAATGGGGAGGTGATAACAAGTAGTGGTGATGTGAGACGGAGATGGAGTGAGTATTTTGAAAGTTTGTTGAATGTGTTTGATGATAGAGTGGTAGATATAGGGTGTTTTGGTCGAGGTGGTGTGCAAAGTGAGAGGGTTAGGGAAAATGAGTTGGTAAACAGAGAAGAGGTAGTAAAAGCTTTGCGGAAGATAAAAGCCGGCAAGGCAGTAGGTTTGGATGGTATTGCAGTTGAATTTATTAAAAAGGGGGGTGACTGTATTGTTGACTGGTTGGTAAGGTTATTTAATGTATGTATGACTCATGGTGAGGTGCCTGAGGATTGGCGGAATGCGTGCATAGTGCCATTGTACAAAGGCAAAGGGGATAAGAGTGAGTGCTCAAATTACAGAGGTATAAGTTTGTTGAGTTTTCCTGGCAAATTATATGGGAGGGTATTGATTGAGAGGGTGAAGGCATGTACAGAGCATCAGATTGGGGAAGAGCAGTGTGGTTTCAGAAGTGGGAGAGGATGTGTGGATCAGGTGTTTGCTTTGAAGAATGTATGTGAGAAATACTTAGAAAAGCAAATGGATTTGTATGTAGCATTTATTGATCTGGAGAAGGCATACGATAGAGTTGATAGAGATGCTCTGTGGAAGGTATTAAGAATATATGGTGTGGGAGGCAAGTTGTTAGAAGCAGTGAAAAGTTTTTATCGAGGATGTAAGGCATGTGTACGTGTAGGAAGAGAGGAAAGTGATTGGTTCTCAGTGAATGTAGGTTTGCGGCAGGGGTGTGTGATGTCTCCATGGTTGTTTAATTTGTTTATGGATGGAGTTGTTAGGGAGGTGAATGCAAGAGTTTTGGAAAGAGGGGCAAGTATGAAGTCTGTTGGGGATGAGAGAGCTTGGGAAGTGAGTCAGTTGTTGTTCGCTGATGATATAGCGCTGGTGGCTGATTCATGTGAGAAACTACAGAAGCTGATGACTGAGTTTGGTAAAGTGTGTGAAAGAAGAAAGTTAAGAGTAAATGTGAATAAGAGCAAGGTTATCAGGTACAGTAGGGTTGAGGGTCAATTAAATTGGGAGGTGAGTTTGAAAGGAGAAAAACTGGAGGAAGTGAAGTGTTTTAGATATCTGGGAGTGGATCTGGCAGCGGATGGAACCATGGAAGCGGAAGTGGATCATAGGGTGGGGGAGAGGGCGAAAATTCTGGGAGCCTTGAAGAATGTGTGAAAGTCGAGAACATTATCTCGGAAAGCAAAAATGGGTATGTTTGAAGGAATAGTGGTTCCAACAATGTTGTATGGTTGCGAGGCGTGGACTATGGATAGAGTTCTGCGCAGGAGGATGGATGTGCTGGAAATGAGATGTTTGAGGACAATATGTGTTGTGAGGTGGTTTGATCGAGTAAGTAACGTAAGGGTAAGAGAGATGTGTGGAAATAAAATGAGCGTGGTTGAGAGAGCAGAAGAGGGTGTTTTGAAATGGTTTGGGCACATGGAGAGAATGAGTGAGGAAAGATTGACCAAGAGGATATATGTGTCGGAGGTGGTGGGAACGAGGAGAAGAGGAAGACCAAATTGGAGGTGGAAAGATGGAGTGAAAAAGATTTTGTGTTATTGGGGCCTGAACATGCAGGAGGGTGAAATGTGGGCAAAGAATAGAGTGAATTGGAGCGATGTTTTATACCGGGGTTGACGTGCTGTCAATGGATTGAATCGGGGCATGTGAAGCGTCTGGGGTAAACCATGGAAAGCTGTGTAGGTATGTATATTTGCGTGTGTGGACGTATGTGTATACATGTGTATGGGGGTGGGTTGGGCCATTTCTTTCGTCTGTTTCCTTGCGCTACCTCGCAAACGCGGGAGACAGCGACAAAGCAGAAAAAAAAAAAAAAATATATATATATATATATATATATATATATATATATATATATATATATATATATATATATATATATATATATATTTATATATATATATATATATATATATATATATATATATATATATATATATATATATATATATATATATTTATTTCTTTTTTCTTTTTTTTTGCTTTGTCGCTGTCTCCCGCGTTTGCGAGGTAGCGCAAGGAAACAGACGAAAGAAAAGGCCCAACCTACCACCATACATATGTATATACATACGTCCACACACGCAAATATACATACCTACACAGCTTTCTATGGTTTACCCTAGACGCTTCATATGCCCTGATTCAATCCACGGACAGCATGTCAACCCCGGTACACCACATCGATCCAATTTAATCTATTCCTTGCCCTCCTTTCACCCTCCTGCATGTTCAGGCCCCAATCACACAAAATCTTTTTCACTCCATCTTTCCACCTCCAATTTGGTCTCCCACTTCTCCTCGTTCCCTCCACCTCCGACACATATATCTTCTTGGTCAATCTTTCCTCACTCATTCTCTCCATGTGCACAAACCATTTCAAAACACCCTCTTCTGCTATCTCAACCACGCTCTTTTTATTTCCACACATCTCTCTTGCCCTTACGTTACTTACTCGATCAAACCACCTCACACCACACATTGTCCTCAAACATCTCATTTCCAGCACATCCATCCTCCTGCGCACAACTCTATCCATAGCCTACGCCTCGCAACCATACAACATTGTTAGAACCACTATTCCTTCAAACATACCCATTTTTGCTTTCCGAGATAATGTTCTCGACTTCCACACATTCTTCAAGGTTCACAAAATTTTCGCCCCCTCCCCCACCCTATGATCCACTTCCGCTTCCATGGTTCCATCTGCTGCCAGATCCACTCCCAGATATCTAAAACACTTTACTTCCTCCAGTTTTTCTCCATTCAAACTTACCTCCCAATTGACTTAACCCTCAACCCTACTGTACCTAATAACCTTGCTCTTATTCACATTTACTCTTAACTTTCTTCTTTGACACAGTTTACCAAACTCAGTCACCAGCTTCTGCAGTTTCTCACATGAATCAGCCACCAGCGCTATATCATCAGCGAACAACAACTGACTCACTTTCCAAGCTCTCTCATCCCCAACAGACTTCATACTTGCCCCTCTTTCCAAAACTCTTGCATTAACCTCCCTAACAACCCCATCCATAAGAAATCAAACAACCATACCTGTGTTTATTTTGGACAATCATATGTTTACCAAAAGGCGCCCTAGCTTCGTCTCTTGGATGTATATCAATGACTGTTTTATTCCTCTCTTGTGTCTCCCCTGATGATTTGATTATTACACGAAAGTGAACTTGGGAACTTTTTTTGCTTCATTTTCTCCGTGGACTCATAGGAATATATATATATATATATATATATATATATATATGTATATATATATATATATATATATATATATATATATATATATATATATATATATATATATGGTAACTTCAGTGAAGGGCGCAAATGGAAAGGTGATAACAAGTAGTGGTAATGTGAGAAGGATATGGAGTGAGTATTTTGAAGGTTTGTTGAATGTGTTTGATGATAGAGTGGCAGATATAGGGTGTTTTGGTCGAGGTGGTGTGCAAAGTGAGAGGGTTAGGGAAAATGATTTGGTAAACAGAGAAGAGGTAGTGAAAGCTTTGCGGAAGATGGAAGCCGGCAAGGCAGCAGGTTTGGATGGTATTGCAGTGGAATTTATTAAAAAAGGGGGTGACTGTATTGTTGACTGGTTGGTAAGGTTATTTAATGTATGTATGACTCATGGTGAGGTGCCTGTGGATTGGCGGAATGCGTGCATAGTGCCATTGTACAAAGGCAAAGGGGATAAGAGTGAGTGTTCAAATTACAGAGGTATAAGTTTGTTGAGTATTCCTGGTAAATTATATGGGAGGGTATTGATTGAGAGGGTGAAGGCATGTACAGAGCATCAGATTGGGGAAGAGCAGTGTGGTTTCAGAAGTGGTAGAGGATGTGTGGATCAGGTGTTTGCTTTGAAGAAAATATGTGAGAAATACTTAGAAAAGCAAATGGATTTGTAAGTATCATTTATGGATCTGGAGAAGGCATATGATAGAGTTGATAGAGATGCTCTGTGGAAGGTATTAAGAATATATTGTGTGGGAGGAAAGTTGTTAGAAGCAGTGAAAAGTTTTTATCGAGGATGTAAGGCATGTGTACGTGTAGGAAGAGAGGAAAGTGATTGGTTCTCAGTGAATGTAGGTTTGCGGCAGGGGTGTGTGATATCTCCATGGTTGTGTAATTTGTTTATGGATGGGGTTGTTAGGGAGGTAAATGCAAGAGTTTTGGAAAGACGGGCAAGTATGAAGTCTGTTGGGGATGAGAGAGCTTGGGAAGTGAGTCAGTTGTTGTTCGCTGATGATACAACGTTGGTGGCTGATTCATATGAGAAACTGCAGAAGCTGGTGACTGAGTTTGGTAAAGTGTGTGGAAGAAGAAAGTTAAGAGTAAATTTGAATAAGAGCAAGGTTATTAGGTACAGTAGGGTTGAGGGTCAAGTCAATTGGGAGGTGAGTTTGAATGGAGAAAAACTGGAGGAAGTGAAGTGTTTTAGATATCTGTGAGTGGATCTGGCAGCGGATGGAACCATGGAAGCGGAAGTGGATCATAGGGTGGGGGTGGGGGCAAAAATTCTAGGGGCCTTGAAGAATGTGTGGAAGTCGAGAACATTATATCGGAAAGCAAAAATGGGTATGTTTGAAGGAATAGTAGTTCCAACAATGTTGTATGGTTCCGAGGCGTGGGCTATGGATACAGTTGTGCGCAGGAGGATGGATGTGCTGGAAATGAGATGTTTGAGGACAATGTGTGGTGTGAGGTGGTTTGATCGAGTCAGTAACGTAAGGGTAAGAGAGATGTGTGGAAATAAAAAGAGCGTGGTTGAGAGAGCAGAAGAGGGTGTTTTGAAGTGGTTTGGGCACATGGATAGAATGAGTGAGGAAAGATTGACCAAGAGGTTATATGTGTCGGAGGTTGAGGGAACGAGGAGAAGAGGGAGACCAAATTGGAGGTGGAAAGATGTAGTGAAAAAGATTTTGTGTGATTGGGGCCTGAACATGCAGGAGGGTGAAAGGAGGGCAAGGAATAGAGTGAATTGGAGCGATGTGGTATACCGTGGTTGACCTGCTGTCAGTGGATTGAATCAAGGCATGTGAAGCGTCTGGGGTAAAGCATGGAAAGCTGTGTAGGTATGTATATTTGCGTGTGTGGACGTATGTATGTACATGTGTTTGGGGGGGGGGGGTTGGGCCATTTCTTTCGTCTGTTTCCTTGCGCTACCTCGCAAACGCGGGAGACAGCGACAAAGTATAATAAAAAAAAAAAAAAAAATATATATATATATATATATATATATATATATATATATATATATATATATATATATATATATGTATACTATTCTCCATTTCCCGCATTAGCGAGGTAGCGTTAAGAACAGAGACTGGGACTTTGAGTGAATATCCTCACCTGGCCCCCTTCTCTGTTCCTTCTTTGGGGAAAAAAAACAAAACAAGAGGGGAGGATTTCCAGCCCCCCGCTCCCTTCCATTTTAGTCGCCTTCTACGACACGCAGGGAATACGTGGGAAGTATTCTTTCTCCCCTATCCCCATGAATATATATGTATTTTTTTAACTTTCTAAAATGTGAAACAGAAGAAGGAGTCACGCGGGGAGTGCTCATCCTCCTCGAAGGCTCACATTGGGTTACCTAAATGTGTGTGGATGTAACCAAGATGTGAAAAAAGGAGAGATAGGTAGTATGTTTGAGGAAAGGAACCTTGATGTTTTGGCTCTGAGTGAAACTAAGCTCAAGGGTAAAGGGGAAGAGTGGTTTGGGAATGTCTTGGGAGTAAAGTCAGGGGTTAGTGAGAAGACAAGACCAAGTGAAGGAGTAGCAATACTCCTGAAACAGGAGTTGTGGGAGTATGTGATAGAATGTAAGAAAGTAAATTCTCGATTAATATGGGTAAAACTGAAAGTTGATGGAGAGAGATGGGTGATTATTGGTGCATATGCACCTGGGCATGAGAAGAAAGATCAAGAGAGCCAAGTGTTTTGGGATTAGCTGAATGAGTGTGTTAGTGGTTTTGATGCACGAGACCGGGTTATAGTGATGGGTGATTTGAATGCAAAGGTGAGTAATGTGGCAGTTGAGGGAATAATTGGTATACATGGGGTGTTCAGTGTTGTAAATGGAAATGGTGAAGAGCTTGTAGATTTATGTGCTGAAAAAGGACTGATGATTGGGAATACCTGGTTTAAAAAGCGAGATATACATAAGTATACTTATGTAAGTAGGAGAGATGGCCAGAGAGCGTTATTGGATTACGTGTTAATTGACAGGCGCGCGAAAGAGAGACTTTTGGATGTTAATGTGCTGAGAGGTGCAACTGGAGGGATGTCTGATCATTATCTTGTGGAGGCTTAGGTGAAGATTTGTATGGGTTTTTGAGAAAAGAAGAGTGAATGTTGGGGTGAAGAGGGTGGTGAGAGTAAGTGAGCTTGGGAAGGAGACTTGTGTCAGGAAGTACCAGGAGAGACTGAGTACAGAATGGAAAAACGTGAGAACAATGGAAGTAAGGAGAGTGGGGGAGGAATGGGATGTATTTAAGGAATCAGTGATGGATTGCGCAAAAGATGCGTGTGGCATGAGAAGAGTGGGAGGTGGGTTGATTAGAAAGGGTAGTGAGTGGTGGGATGAAGAAGTAAGAGTATTAGTGAAAGAGAAGAGAGAGGCATTTGGACGATTTTTGCAGGGAAAAAATGAAATTGAGTGGGAGATGTATAAAAGAAAGAGACAGGAGGTCAAGAGAAAGGTGCAAGAGGTGAAAAAAAGGGCAAATGAGAGTTGGGGTGAGAGAGTATCATTAAATTTTAGGGAGAATAAAAAGATGTTCCGGAAGGAGGTAAATAAAGTTCGTAAGACAAGGGAGCAAATGGGAACTTCAGTGAAGGGCGCAAATGGGGAGGTGATAACAAGTAGATGTGATGTGAGAAGGAGATGGAGTGAGTATTTTGAAGGTTTGTTGAATGTGTTTGATGATAGAGTGGCAGATATAGGGTGTTTTGGTCGAGGTGGTGTGCAAAGTGAGAAGGTTAGGGAAGATGATTTGGTAAACAGAGAAGAGGTAGTAAAACCTTTGCGGAAGATGAAAGCCGGCAAGGCAGTAGGTTTGTATGGTATTGCAGTGGAATTTATTAAAAAAGGGGGTGACTGTATTGTTGACTGGTTGGTAAGGTTATTTAATGTATGTATGACTCATGGTGAGGTGCCTGAGGATTGGCGGAATGCGTGCATAGTGCCATTGTACAAATGCAAAGGGGATAAGAGTGAGTGCTCAAATTAGAGAGGTATAAGTTTGTTGAGTATTCCTGGTAAATTATATGGGAGGATATTGATTGAGAGGGTGAAGGCATGTACAGAGCATCAGATTGGGGAAGAGCAGTTTGGTTTCAGAAGTGGTAGACAATGTGTGGATCAGGTGTTTGCTTTAAAGAATGTATGTGAGAAATACTTAGAAAAGCAAATGGATTTGTATGTAGCATTTATGGATCTGGAGAAGGCATATGATAGAGTTGATAGGGATGCTGTGTGGAAGGTATTAAGAATATATGGTGTGTGAGGCAAGTTGTTAGAAGCAGTGAAAAGTTTTTATCGATGACGTAAGGCATGTGTACGTGTAGGAAGAGAGGAAAGTGATTGGTTCTCAGTGAATGTAGGTTTGCGGCAGGGGTGTGTGATGTCTCCATGGTTGTTTAATTTGTTTATGGATGTTGTTGTTAGGGAGGTGAATGCAAGAGTTTTGGAAAGAGGAGCAAGTATGAAGTCTGTTGGGGATAAGAGAGCTTGGGAAGTGAGTCAGTTGTTGTTCGCTGAGATACAGCGCTGGTGGCTGATTCATGTGGGAAACTGTAGAAGTTGGTGACTGAGTTTGGTAAAGTGTGTGAAAGAAGAAAGTTAAGAGTAAATGTGAATAAGAGCAAGGTTATTAGGTACAGTAGGGTTGAGGGTCAAGTCAATTGGGAGGTGAGTTTGAATGGAGAAAAACTGGAGGAAGTGAAGTGTTTTAGATATCTGTGCGTGGATCTGGCAGCGGATGGAACCATGGAAGCGGAAGTGGATCATAGGGTGGGGGAGTGGGCGAAAATTCTGGGAGCCTTGAAAAATGTGTGGAAGTCGAGAACATTATCTCGGAAAGCAAAAATGGGTATGTTTGAAGGAATAGTGGTTCCAACAATGTTGTATGGTTGCGAGACGTGGGCTATGGATAGAGTTGTGCGCAGGAGGATGGATGTGCTGGAAATGAGATGTTTGAGGACAATATGTGGTGTGAGGTGGTTTGATCGAGTAAGTAACGTAAGGGTAAGAGAGATGTGTGGAAATAAAAAGAGCGTGGATGAGAGAGCAGAAGAGGGTGTTTTGAAATGGTTTGGGCACATGGAGAGAATGAGTGAGGAAAGATTGACCAAGAGAATATATGTGTCGGAGGTGGAGGGAACGAGGAGAAGAGGGAGACCAAATTGGAGGTGGAAAGATGGAGTGAAAAAGATTTTGTGTGATCGGGGCCTGAACATGCAGGAGGGTGAAAGGAGGGCAAGGAATAGAGTGAATTGGAGCGATGTGGTATACTGGGGTTGACTTGCTGTCAGTGGATTCAATCAAGGCATGTGAAGCGTCTGGGGTAAACCATGGAAAGTTGTGTAGGTATGTATATTTGCGTGTGTGGACGTGTGTATATACATGTGTATGGGGGTGGGTTCAGCCATTTCTTTCGTCTGTTTCCTTGCGCTACCTCGCAAACGCGGGAGAGAGCAACAAAGCAAAAAAAAAAAAAAAAAAATATACATATATATATATATATATATATATATATATATATATATATATATATATATATATATATTATTATTATCATTATTATTATTATTATTATTTTGCTTTGTCGCTGTCTCCCGCGTTTGCGAGGTAGCGCAAGGAAACAGACGAAATAAATGGCCCAACCCAACCCCATACACAATGTATATACATACACGTCCACACACGCAAATATACATACCTATACATCTCAATGTACACATATACACACACAAACACATACATATATACCCATGCACACAATTCACACTGACTGCCTTTATTCATTCCCATCGCCACCTCGCTACACATGGAATACCATCCCCCTTCCCCCCTCATATATGCGAGGTAGCACTAGGAAAAGACAACAAAGGCCCTATTCGTTCACATTCAGTCTCCAGCTGTCATGCAATAATGCCCGAAACCACAGCTCCCTTTCCACATCCTGGCCCAACACAAATTTCCACGGTTTACCCTAGACGTTTCACATGCCCTGATTCAATCCACTGACAGCACGTCAACCCGGTATACCACATCGATCAAATTCACTCTATTCCTTGCCCTCCTTTCACCCTCCTGCATGCTCTGGCCCCGATCACACAAAATCTTTTTCACTCCATCTTTCCACCTCCAATTTGGTCTCCCACTTCTCCTCGTTCCCTCCACCTCCGACACATATATCCTCTTGGTCAATCTTTCCTCACTCATTCTCTCCATGTGCCCAAACCATTTCAAAACACCCTCTTCTTCTCTCTCAACCACACTCTTTTTATTTTCACACATCTCTCTCACCCTTACATTACTTACTCGATCAAATCACCTCACACCAAACATTGTCCTCAAACATCTCATTTCCAGCAAATCGACCATCCTGCGCACAACTCTATCCATAGCCCACGCCTCGCAACCATACAACATTGTTGGAACCACTATTCCTTCAAACATACCTAATTTTGCTTACCGAAATAATGTTCTCGACTTCCACACATTCCTCAAGGCTCCCAGGATTTTCGACCACTCCCACACACTATGATTCACTTCCGCTTCCATGGTTCCATCCGCTGCCAGATCCACTCACAGATATCTAAAACACTTTACTTCCTCCAGTTTTTCTCCATTCAAACTTACCTCCCAATTGACTTGACCGTCAACCCTACTGTACCTAATAACCTAGCTCTTATTCACATTTACTCTTAACTTTCTTCTTTCACACACTTTACCAAACTCAGTCACCAGCTTCTGCAGTTTCTCACATGAATCAGCCACCAGCGCTGTATCATCAGCGAACAACAACTGACTTACTTCCCAAGCTCTTTCATCCACAACAGACTTCATACTTGCCCCTCTTTCCAAAACTCTTGCATTCACCTCCATAACAACCCCATACATAAACAAATTACTCAACCATGGAGATATCACACACCCCTGCCGAAAACCTACATCCACTGAGAACCAATCACTTTCCTCTCTTCCTACACGCACACATGCCTTACATCCTCGATAAAAACTTTTCACTGTTTCTAAGAACTTGCCTCCCACACCATATATTCTTAATACCTTCCACAGAGCATCTCTATCAACTCTATCATATGCCTTCTTCAGATCCATAAATGTTACATACAAATCCATTTGCTTTTCTAAGTATTTCTCACATACATTCTTCAAAGCAAACACCTGATCCACACGTCCTCTACCACTTCTGAAACCACACTGCTCTTCCCCAGTCTGATGCTCTGTACATGCCTTCACCATCTCAATTAATACCCTCCCATATAATTTACCAGGAATACTCAACAAACTTATACCTCTGTAATTTGAGCACTCACTCTTATCCCCTTTTCCTTTGTACAATGGAACTATGCACGCATTCCGACAATCCTCAAGGAACTCATCATGAGTCATACATACATTAAATAACCTTACCAACCAGTCAACAGTACAGTCACCCCCTTTTTTAATAAATTCCACTGCAGTGCCATCGAAACCTGCTGCCTTGCCGGCTTTCATCTTCCGCAAAGCTTTTACTACCTCTTCTCTGTTTACCAAATCATTTTCCCTAACCCTCTCACTTTGCACACCACCTCGACCAAAACACCCTATATCTGCCACTCTATCATCAAACACATTCAACAAACCTCCAAAATACTCACTCCATCTCCTTCTCACATCACCATTACTTGTTATCACCTCCCATTTGCGCCCTTCACTGAAGTTCCCATTTGCTCCCTTGTCTTACGCACTTTATTTACCTCCTTCCAGAACATCTTTTTATTCTCCCTAAAATTTAATGATACTCTCTCACCCCAACTCACACTTGCCCTATTTCTCACCACTTGGACCTTTCTCTTGACCTCCTGTCTCTTTCTTTTATACATCTCTCACTCAATTGCATTTTTTCCCTGCAAAAATCGTCGAAATGTCTCCCTCTACTCTTTCACTAATAATCTTACTTCTTCACGCCACCACTCACTACCCTTTCTAATCAACCCACCTCCCGCTCTTCTCACGCCACAAGCATCTTTTGCGCAATCCATCACTAATTTCCTAAATATATCCCATTCCTCCCCCACTCCCCTTACTTCCATTGTTCTCACCTTTTTCCATTCTGTACTCAGTCTCTCCTGGTACTTCCTCGCACAAGTCTCCTTCCCAAGCTCACTTACTCTCACCACCCTCTTCACCACAACATTCTCTCTTCTTTTCTGAAAACCCACACAAATCTTCACCTTAGCCTCCAGAAGATAATGATCAGACATCCCTCCAGTTGCACCTCTCAGCACATTAACATCCAAAAGTCTCTCTTTCGGGCGCCTGTCAATTAACACGTAATCCAATAACGCTCTCTGGCCATCTCTCCTACTTACATACGTATACTTATGTATATCTCGCTTTTTAAACCAGGTATTCCCAATCACCAGTCCTTTTTCGGCACATAAATCTACAAGCTCTTAACCATTTTCATTTACAACACTGAACATCCCATGTATACCAATTATTCCCTCAACTGCCACATTACTCACCTTTGCATTCAAATCACCCATCACTATAACCCGGTCTCCTGCATATATATATATATATATATATATATATATATATATATATATATATATATATATATATATATATATATATATATATATATATATATATATTTTGATTTGCCGTTGTATCCCGTGTTAGCGAGGTAGCGCAAGGAAACAGACGAAAGAATGGCCAAACCCGCTCACATACACATGTATATACATAGCTGTCCAAACACGCAAATATACATACCTATACATCTCAATGTACACATATATATACACACATAGACATATACATATATACACATGTACATAATTCATACTGTCTGCTTTTATTTGTTCCCATCGCCACCTCGCCACATTTTGAATAAGAACCCCCTCCCCCCTCATGTGTGCGAGGTAGCGCTAGGAAAAGACAACAAACGCCCCATTCGTTTACACACAGTCTCTAGCTGTCATGTAATAATGCACCGAAACCATAGCTCTCTTTCCACATCCAGGCCTCTTACAACTTCCATGGTTTACCCCAGACGCTTCACATGCCCTGGTTCAATACATTGACAGCACGTCGACCCCGGTATACCACATCGTTCCAATTCACTATATTCCTCGCACGCCTTTCACCCTCCTGCATGTTCAGGCCCCGATCACTCAAAATCTTTTTCACTCCATCTTTCCACCTCCAATTTGGTCTCCCACTTCTCCTCGTTCCCTCCTCCTCTGACACATATATCCTCTTGGTCAATCTACCTCACTCATTCTCTCCATGTGCCCAAACCATTTCAAAACAACTTCTTCTGATCTCTCAACCGTACTCTTTTTATTTCCACATATTTCCCTTACCCTTACATTACTTACTCGATCAAACCACCTCCCACCACATATTGTCCTTAAACATCTTATTTCCAGCACATCCACCCTCCTACGCACATCTCTATCCACAGCCGATGCCTCGAAACCATACAATATTGTTGGAACCACTATTTCTTCAAAATACATATTTTTGCTTTCCGAGATAATGTTCTCGAATTCCACACATTCCTCAAGGCTCCCAGAATTTTCGCCCCCTCCCCCACCCTATGATTCACTTCCGCTTCCATGGTTCCATCGCTACCAGATCCACTCCCAGATATCTAAACCACTTTACTTCCTTCAGTTTTTCTCCATTCAAACTTACCTCCCAATTGACTTGACCCTCAACCCTACTGTACCTAATAACCTTGCTCTTCTTCTTTCACACACTTTACCAAACTCAGTCACCAGATTCTGTAGTTTCTCACATGAATCAGCCACCAGCGCTGTATCATCAGCGAACAACAACTGACTCACTTCCTAAACTCTCTCATCCACAACAGACTGCATACTTGCCACTCTTTCCAAAGTTCTTGCATTCACTTCCATAACAACCCATCCATACAAAAATTAAACAACCATGGAGACATCACACACCCCTGCCGCAAACCTACATTCACTAAGAACCAATCACTTTCCTCTCTTCCTACACGTACACATGCCTTACATCCTCGATAAAAACTTTTCACTGCTTCTAACAACTTGCCTCCCACACCATATATTCTTAATACCTTCCACAGAGCATCTCTATCAACTCTATCATATGCCTTTTCCAGATCCATAAATGCTACATACAAATCCATTTGTTTTTCTAAGTATTTGTCACATATATTCTTCAAAGCAAACACCTAATCCACACATCCTCTACCACTTCTGAAACCACACTGCTCTTCCCCAATCTGATGCTCTGTACATGCCTTTACCCTCTCAATCAATACCTCCCATATAATTTACCAGAAATACTATACAAACTTATACCTCTGTAATTTGAGCACTCACTTTTATCACCTTTGCCTTTGTATAATGGCACTATGCAAGCATTCCGCCAATCCTCAGGCACCTCACCATAAATCATACATACATCAAATAACCTTACCAACCAGTCAACAGTACAGTCACCCCCTTTTTTGATAAATTCCACTGCAATACCATCCAGACCTGCTGCCTTGCCGGCTTTCATTTTTCGTAAAGCTTTTACTACCTCTTCTCTATTTACCAAATCATTTTCCCTAACCCTCTCACTTTGCACACCACCTCGACCAAAACACCCTATATCTGCCACTCTATCATCAAACACGTTCAACAAACCTTTAAAATACTCACTCCATCTCCTTCTCACATCACCACTACTTGTTATCACCTCCCCATTAGCGCGCTTCACTGAAGTTCCTATTTGCTCCCTTGTCTTACGCACTTTATTTACTTCCTTCCACAACATCTTTTTATTCTCCCTGAAATTTAATGATACTCTCTCACCCCAACTCTCATTTGCCCTCTTTTTCACCTCTTGCACCTTTCTCTTGACCTCCTGCCTCTTTCTTTTATACATCTTCCACTCATTTGCATTTTTTCCCTGAAAAAATCATCCAAATGCCTCTCTCTTGTCTTTCACTAATAATCTTACTTCTTCATCCCACCACTCACTACCTTTCCTAATCAACCCACCTCCCACGCTTCTCATGCCACAAGCATCTTTTGCGCAAGCCATCACTGCTTCCCTAAATACATCCCATTACTCCCCTACTCCCCTTACATCCTTTGTTCTCACCTTTTTCCATTCTGTACTCAGTCTCTCCTGGTACTTCCTCAAACAAGTCTTCTTCCCAAGCTCACTTGCTCTCACCACTCTCTTCACCCCAACATTCTTCTTTTCTGAAAACCCCC
>NC_092235.1:33066522-33096464 GCF_036320965.1 Panulirus ornatus | reverse complement strand
AAACATTGAATTAAAGAAACTTGAAATGGAGGAGGCTTTTTGCATTTCAAGAGAGAAGAAACATCCCTTTCAAATGGCAATACCGACATACTGGAAGAACCGGATGTTGGACTATTGCTATGATAGATTAAGGAAAGAACGCAATAGGCTACAAATGTCACTAAACTGTACGTTGGACCATCTTAATGAAAATAGCGACTGGAACAGGGAACACAAAGCCTTCTTTTGTGATAAATCTGTCTAATAAACAACTAGATAAGGATTCCTTGCGTGCATTAGACTATGGTTTAAGTTTTGTGTGCTCTAACAGGGAAGCTAGATGTGTCGATATCACAAAGTCTTTTTGTGATTTAGAGAAATACAGTAATTTAAGTAATGATGAAATTAGACAATGGTTTAAGTTTTGTGTGCTCTAACAGGGAAGCCAGATGTGTTGATATCACAAAGTCTTTTTTATAATTTAGAGAAATACAGTAATTTAAATAATGATGAAATTAATATCTGTAAGGGTTTAGTGTATGCCAGTTTGTCAAAACCAGTGGATCCTAATTGCCCTAAAAGATTCATAAGAGCTATTAACACCTTAAAAAAAGACGAGGATATATATATTACTAAAGCAGATAAGGCTAACACTGTTGTGATTTTAGAAAAAAGTAGCAATTTACCAAAATGAATGATCTTTTAAATGATGACAGAACATATTCTAAACTTAGTAAAAATCCCTTAGAAGCAGTTTATTCCCATTTCAGTAAAGAAATTAAGTTGTTGTTGAAAGGTAATAGTTCTCTTATCAAAAGTTTGTCATCTTTGTCCCCTTCATTGTCATATATGTATGGACTTATCAAAACACATAAACAGAGTTTTCCAGCAAGACCTATAGCGAGTTCTGTCGGCTCCATCACATATAAATTGTCAAAATGGTTAGTTTCTTTATTAAGTCCTTTAGTGGGTAAGGTATCAAATCCTAATATCATGAACAATGTAGATTTAGTCAACAAGATAAACAATATCAATGTTAATATTGAATTCAAACTAGTTAGGCTTGATTTTTAAACACTTTTCACTAAAGTTCCAGTTGCTGACCTTTTAGAATATTTATTTGATGTCTTGGATGATATTCATTTACCTGTTTCAAAGTCTGTTTTCATTGAACTGATAAAATTGTGTATAAAAGACTGTATATTTCAATTCAATGGAGATTATTATGATAAAAAATTTGGTATGGCAATGGGTAACCCTCTTTCACCTGCACTAAGTAATCTTTATATGGAATTTCTTGAAACAAAATTACTAAAGGATATCTTACCCTCTAATGCAATTTGTTTTAGGTATGTAGATGATGTTCTGTGTGTTTGGCCAACAAATGAAAATTATCAAATATTTCTCCCCTTACTTAATAATTTAGTACCTTCCATCAAATTTACTGTAGAAAATGAAAATAATCGTATGTTACCATTTTTAGATTGCATGATCCATGGGCAAGGAAACAAGTTTAAGTTTAGCATATACAGAAAACCTACCAATGTATGCTCATATATCCATTATTACTCATCTCAACATGACAGAGTTAAATCATCATCTTTTCAATCTACGTTCCTTTGGGCATTACGTATTTCCAGTCCAGAGTTTATTGATGATTAGTTTGAGAAGATATATTCTATTGGATCTAAGTTAAAGTACTCTAGATCTTTCATTGATAAATCCCATAAGTTAGGGAAGAAATCATTTTATAGAATTGAGCCCAAACTCCCCATTGACACCAAGAATCTTTTAGTTCTCCCTTTTAATAATAATTTCGCTTTACTTCCCATTTTGCTTAAATCCTTTAATGTACATTTTGCCTTCAGCAACAATGATAATATAATGAATATCTTAATCAGGAATTCACCAGAAAATTTTCTTAGATACATCTATAAAGTGCCACGTGGAAATTGTGATAAATTTTATGTTCGTCAGACTGGTAAGGATCTTTCTGTTAGACTTAAGGAACTTAAATGTAGTATAAGAACGGGACAAGAATCAAATGCCTTGATTAATCACGTTAAAAAATATGATCATTGTATTGACTGGAGTAATGCCATCTCAGTTATTAACTCTAAATCTTTTACCTAGAGAAATATCATTGAATATTCTATTATTAAATACACAAAGAATCATAATCTTAATATCAGTGATGGTCTATACAAATAACGTCATTCTTGATAAGATTTGTAAAATGATGAGTTTATGAACGCTCGTTGCCTGTCCTGGACAGGCAACGAGCGTTCATAAACTTATCATTTTACAAATCTTCTTAAGAATGACGTTATTTGTATGGACCATCACTGGACTCATAGGAATATCTTGATCAACCGGAAAATTGTGATCCTTTCCAGTTTATATATATATAAATATATATCTATATATATATATATATATATATATATATATATATATATATATATATATATATATATATATATATATATATATATACATATATATATATATATATATATATATATATATATATATATATATATGTATATATATATATATATATATATATATATATATATATATATATATATATATATATATATATATATATATATATATATATATATATATATATATATATATATATATATATATTATCCCTGGGGATAGGGGAGAAAGAATACTTCCCACGTATTCCCTGCGTGTCGTAGAAGGCGACTAAAAGGGGAGGGAGTGGGTGGCTGGAAATCCTCCCCTTTCTTGTTTTTTTTTAATTTTCCAAAAGAAGGAACAAAGAAGGGGGTCAGGTGAGGATATTCCCTCTAAGGCCCAGTTCTCTGTTCTTAACGCACCTCGCTATCGCGGGAAATGGCAAATAGCATGAAAAAAAAAAGAAAAAAAAGAAAAAAAAATATATATATATATATATATATATATATATATATATATATATATATATATATATATATATATATATATATATATATATATGTATATATATATATATATATATATACATATATATATATATATATATATATATATATATATATATATATATATATATATATATATATATATATATATATATATATATATATATATATATATATATATATATATATATATATATATATATATGTGTGTATATATATATATATACATATATATATATATATATATATATATATATATATATATATATATATATATATATATCTTTTCTTTCTTTCAAACTATTCGCCATTTCCCGCATCAGCGAGGTAGCGTCAAGAACAGAGGACTGAGCCCCTGAGGGACTACCCTCACCCGGCCCAATTCTCTGTTCCTTCCCTTGGAAAATTAAAAAAAAAAACGAGAGGGGAGGATTTCCAGCCCCCCGCTCCCTCCCCTTTTAGTCGCCTTCTACGACACGCAGGGAATACGTGGGAAGTATTCTTGCTCCCCTATCCCCAGGGATAATATATATATATATATATATATATATATATATATATATATATATATATATATATATAAATATATATATATATATATATATATATATATATATATATATATATTTTTTTTATATACTATTCGCCATTTCCCGCATTAGCGAGGTAGCGTTAAGAACAGAGGAATAAGCCTTAGAGGGAATATCCTCACTTGGACCCCTCTGTTCCTTCTTTAGGAAATTCAAAAACGAGAGGGGAAGATTTCCAGCCCCCCGCTCCCATATATATATATATATATATATATATATATATATATATATATATATATATATATATATATATATATATATATATATATATATATATATATATATATATATCTTTTTTTTTCATACATATTCACCATTTCCCGCATCAGCAAGGTGGTGATATATATATATATATATATATATATATATATATATATATATATATATATATATATATATATATATATATATATATATATATATATATATATATATATATATATATATATACATATATATATATATATATGTATATATATATATATATATATATATATATATATATATATATATATATATATATATATATATATATATATATATATATATATATATATATATATATATATATTATCCCTGGGGACAAGGGAGAAAGAGCACCCCCCACGCACTCCCTGCGTGTCGCAGAAGGCGACCAAAAGGGAAGGGAGCATGGGGCTGGAAATCCTCCCCTCTCGTTTTTTTCTATTTTTCCGAAGAAGTAACAGAGAAGGGGATAGGGGTGAAAGAATACTTCCCACGCATTCCTTGCGTGTCGTAGAAGGTGACTAGAGGGGACGGGAGCGGGGAGCCAGAAATCCTCCCCTCGTTGTATTTTCTGACTTTCTAAAATGGGAAACAGAAGAAGGAGTCACGCGGGGAGTGCTCATCCTCCTCGAAGGCTCAGACTGGGGTGTCTAAATGTGTGTGGATGTACCCAAGATGTGAAAAAAGGAGAGATAGGTAGGATGTTTGAGGAAAAGAACATTGATGTTTTGGCTCAGAGTGAAACGAAGCTCAAGAGTAAAGGGGAAGAGTGGTTTGGGAATGTCTTGGGAGTAAAGTCAGGGGTTCGTGAGAGGACAAGAGCAAGGGAAGGAGTAGCAGTACTCCTGAAACAGGAGTTGTGGGAGTATGTGATAGAATGTAAGAAAGTAAATTCTCGATTAATATGGGTAAAACTGAAAGCTGATGGAGAGAGATGGGTGATTATTGGTGCATATGCACCTGAGCATGAGAAGAAAGATCATGAGAGGCAAGTGTTTTGGGAGCAGCTGAATGAGTGTGTTAGTGGTTTTGATTCACGTGACCGGGTTATAGTGATGAGTGATTTGAATGCAAAGGTGAGTAATGTGGCAGTTGTGGGAATAATTGGTATACATGGGGTATTCAGTGTTGTAAATGGAAATGGTGAAGAGCTTGTAGATTTATGTGCTGAAAAAGGACGGGTGATTGCGAATACCTGGTTTAAAAAGCGAGATATGCATAAGTATACGTATGTAAGTAGGAGACATGGCCAGAGAGCGTTATTGGATTATGTGTTAATTGACAGGCGCGCGAAAGAGAGACTTTTGGATGTTAATGTGCTGAGAGGTGCAACTGGAGGGATGTCTGATCATTATCTTGTGGAGGCTAAGGTGAAGATTTGTATGGGTTTTTAGAAAAGAAGAGTGAATGTTGGGGTGAAGAGGGTAGTGAGAGTAAATGAGCTTGGGAAGGAGACTTGCGTGAGGAAGTACCAGGAGAGACTGAGTACAGAATGGAAAAAGGTGAGAACAACGGAAGTAAGGGGAGTGGGGGAGGAATGGGATGTATTTAGGGAAGCAGTGATGGATTGCGCAAAAGATGCTTGTGGCATAAGAAGAGTGGGAGGTGGGTTGATTAGAAAAGTTAATGAGTGGTGGGATGAAGAAGTAAGATCATTAGTGAAAGAGAAGAGAGAGGCATTTGGACGATTTTTGTTGAGAAAAAATACAATTGAGTGGGAAATGTATAAAAGAAAGAGACAGGAGGTCAAGAGAAAGGTGCAAGAGGTGAAAAAGAGGGCAAATGAGAGTTGGGGTGAGAGAGTATCATTAAATTTTAGGGAGAATAAAAAGATGTTCTGAAAGGAGGTAAATAAAGTGCGTAAGACAAAGGAGCAAATGGGAACTTCAGTGAAGGGCGCAAATGGGGAGGTGATAACAAGTAGTGGTGATGTGAGAAGTAGATGGAGTGAGTATTTTGAAGGTTTGTTGAATGTGTTTGATGATAGAGTGGCAGATATAGGGTGTTTTGGTCGAGGTGGTGTGCAAAGTGAGAGGGTTAGGGAAAATGATAAACAGAGGAAAATGGTAAACAGAGAAGAGGTAGTAAAAGCTTTGCAGAAGATGAAAGCCGGCAAGGAAGCAGGTTTGGATGGTATAGCAGTGGAATTTACTAAAAAAGGGGGTGACTGTAGTATTGACTGGTTGGTAAGGCTATTTAAATGTATGTATGACTCATGGTGAGGTGCCTGGGGATTGGCGGAATGCGTGCATAGTGCCATTGTACAAAGGCAAAGGGGATAACAGTGAGTGCTCAAATTTCAGAGGTATAAGTTTGTTGAGTATTCCTGGTAAATTATATGGGAGGGTATTGATTGAGAGGGTGAAGGCATGTACAGAGCATCAGATTGGGGAAGAGCAGTGTGGTTTCAGAAATGGTAGAGGATGTGTGGATCAGGTGTTTGCTTTGAAGAATGTATGTGAGAAATACTTAGAAAAGCAAATGGATTTGTATGTATCATTTATGGATCTGGAGAAGGCATATGATAGAGTTGATAGAGATGCTCTGTGGAAGGTATTACGAATATATGGTGTGGGAGGCAAGTTGTTAGTAACAGTGAAAAGTTTTTATCGAGTATGTAAGGCATGTGTACGTGTAGGAAGAGAGGAAAGTGATTGGTTCTCAGTGAATGTAAGTTTGCGGCAGGGGTGTGTGATGTCTCCATGGTTGTTTTATTTGTTTATGGATGGGGTTGTTAGGGAGGTGAATGCATGAGTTATGGAAAGAGGGGCAAGTATAAACTCTGTTGTGGAAGTGAGTCAGTTGTTGTTCGCTGATGATACAGCGCTGGTGGCTGATTCATGTGAGAAGCTGCAGAAGCTGGTGACTGAGTTTGGTAAAGTGTGTGAAAGAAGAAAGTTAAGAGTAAATGTGAATAAGAGCAAGGTCATTAGGTACAGTAGGGTTGAGGGTCAAGTCAATTGGGAGGTAAGTTAGAATGGAGAAAAACTGGAGGAAGTAAAGTGTTTTAGATATCATGGAGTGGATCTGGCAGCGGATGGAACCATGGAAGCGGAAGTGAATCATAGGGTTGGGGAGGGGGCGAAAATCCTGGGAGCCTTGAAGAATGTGTGGAAGTCGAGAACATTATCTCGGAAAGCAAAACTGGGTATCTTTGAAGGAATAGTGGTTCCAACAATGTCATATGGTTGCGAGGCGTGGGTTATGGATAGAGTTGTGCGCAGGAGGGTGGATGTGATGGAAATGAGATTTTTGAGGACAATGTGTGGTGTGAAGTGGTTTGATCGAGTAAGTAACGTAAGGGTAAGAGAGATGTGTGGAAATAAAAAGAGCGTGGTTCAGAGAGCAGAAGAGGGTGTTTTGAAATGGTTTGGGCACATGGAGAGAATGAGTGGGGAAAGATTGACCAAGAGGATGTATGTGTCGGAGGTGGAGGGAAAGAGGAGAAGTGGGAGACCAGATTGGAAGTGGAAAGATGGAGTGAAAAAGATTTTGTGTGATCGGGGCCTGATCATGCGGGAGGGTGGAAGGAAAGCAAGGAATAGAGTGAATTGGATCGATGTGGTATAACGGGGTTGACGTGCTGTCAGTGGATTGAATCAGGGCATGTGAAGCGTCTGGGGTAAACCATGGAAAGCTGTGTAGGTATCTATATTTGCGTGTGTGGACGTGTATGTATATACATATGTATGGGGGTGGTTGGGCCATTTCTTTCGTCTGTTTCGTTGCGCTACCTCGCAAAGTTGGGAGACAGCGACAAAGCTAATATATATATATATATATATATATATATATATATATATATATATATATATATATATATATATATATATATATATATATATATTTTATCATATTTTTATCATTTTTCTTTGTCGCTGACTCCCGCGTTTGCGAGGTAGCGCAAGGAAACAGACGAAAGAAATGGCCCAACCCACCCCGATGCACAATGTATATGCATACACGTCCACTCACGCAAATATACATACCTATACATCTCAATGTATATATATATATATATATATATATATATATATATATATATATATATATATATATATATATATATATTATTTTTTTTTATTATACTTGTCGCTGTCTCCCGCGTTTGCGAGGTAGCGCAAGGAAACAGACGTAAGTTGAGGGAATAATTGGTATACATGGAGTGTTCAGTGTTGTAAACGGAAATGGTGAAGAGCTTGTAGATTTATGTACTGAAAAAGGACTGGTGATTGGGAATACCTGGTTTAAATAGCGAGATATACATAAGTATACGTATGTAAGTAGGAGAGATGGCCAGAGAGCGTTATTGGATTACGTGTTAATTGATAAACGCACGAAAGAGAGACTTTTGGATGTTAATGTGATGATAGGTGCAACTGGAGGGATGTCTGATCATTATCTTGTAGAGGCGAAGGTGAAGATTTGTGGCGGTTTTCAGAAAAGAAGAGAGAATGTTGGGGTGAAGAGAGTAGTGAGAGAAAGTGAGCTTGGGAAGGAGACTTGTGTGAGGAAGTATCAGGAGAGACTGAGTACAGAATGGAAAAAGGTGAGAACAAAGGAGGTAAGGTGATTAGGGAGGAGTGGGATGTATTTAGGGAATCAATGATGGCTTGCGCAAAAGATGCTTGTGGCATGAGAAGAGTGGGAGGTGGGTTGATTAGAAAAGGTAGTGAGTGGTGGGATGAAGAAGTAAGGTTATTGGTGAAAGAGAAGAGAGAGGCATTTGGACGATTTTTGCAGGGAAAAAATGCAAATGAGTGGGAGAGGTATAAAAGAAAGAGGAAGGAGGTCAAGAGAAAGGTGCAAGAGGCGAAAAAGAGGGCAAATTAGAGTTGGGGTGAGAGAGTATCATCAAATTTCAGGGAGAATAAAAAGATGTTTTGGAAGGAGGTAAATATAGTGCGTCAGACAAGGGAGCAAATGGGAACTTCAGTGAAGGGGGCTAATGGGGAGGTGATAACAAGTAGTGGTGATGTGAGAAGAAGATGGAGTGAGTATTTTGAAGGTTTGTTGAATGTGTTTAATGATAGAGTGGCAGATACAGGGTCTTTTGGTCGAGGTGGTGTGGAAAGTGAGAGGGTTAGGGAAAATGATTTGGTAAATAGAGAAGAGGTAGTAAAAGCTTTACGGAAGATGAAAGCCGGCAAGGCAGCAGGTTTGGATGGTATTGCAGTTGAATTTATTAAAGAAGGGGGTTACTGTATTGTTGACTGGCTGGTAAGGTTATTTAATGTATGTATGATTCATGGTGAGGTGCCTGAGGATTGGCGGATAAGAGTGAGTACTCAAATTACAGAAGTATAAGTTTGTTGAGTATTCCTGGTAAATTATATGGGAGGGTATTGATTGAGAGGGTGAAGGCATGTACAGAGCATCAGGTTGGGGAAGAGCAGTGTGGTTTCAGAAGTGGTAGAGGATGTGTGGATCAGGTGTTTGCTTTAAAGAATGTATGTGAGAAATACTTAGAAAAACAAATGGATTTGTATGTAGCATTTGTGTATCTGGAGAAGGCATATGACAGAGTTGATAGAGATGCTCTGTGGAAGGTTTTAGGAATACATGGTTTGGGAGGCAAGTTGTTAGAAGCAGTGAAAAGTTTTTATCGAGGATGTAAGGCATGTGTACGTGTAGGAAGAGAGGAAAGTGATTGGTTCTCAGTGAATGTAGGTTTGCTGCAGGGGTGTGTGATGTCTCCATGGTTGTTTAATTTGTTTATGGATTGGGTTGTTAGGGAGTTGAATGCAAGAGTTTTGGAAAGAGGGGCAAGTATGCAGTCTGTTGTGAATGAGAGAGCTTGGGAAGTTAGTCAGTTGTTGGTCGCTGATGATACAGCGTTGGTGGCTGATTCATGTGGGAAACTGCAGAAGCTGGTGACTGGGTTTGGTAAAGTGTGTGAAAGAAGAAAGTTAAGGGTAAATGTGAATAAGAGCAAGGTTATTAGGTACAGTAGGGTGAGGGTCAAGTCAATTGGGAGGTAAGTTTGAATGGAGAAAAACTGGAGGAAGTAAAGTGTTTTAGATATCTGGGAGTGGATCTGGCAGCGGATGGAACCATAGAAGCGGAAGTGAATCATAGGGTGGGGGAGGGGGCGAAAATTCTTGGAGCGTTGAAGAATGTTTGGAAGTCGAGAACATTATCTCGGAAAGCAAAAATGGGTATGTTTGAAGGAATAGTGGTTCCAAGAATGTTGTATGGTTGCGAGGAGTGGGCTATGGATAGAGTTTTGCGCAGGAGGGTGGATGTATTGGAAATGAGATGTTTGAGGACAATGTGTGGTGTGAGGTGGTTTGATCGAGTAAGTAATGTAAGTGTAAGAGAGATGTGTGGAAATGAAAAGAGCGTGGTTGAGAGAGCAGAAGAGGGTGTTTTGAAAGGGTTTGGTCACATGGAGAGAATGAGTGAAGAAAGATTGACCAAGAGGATATATGTGTCAGAGGTGGAGGGAACGAGAAGTGGGAGACCAAATTGGAGGTGGAAAGATGGAGTGAAAAAGATTTTTAGTGATCGGGGCTTGAACATGCAGGAGGGTGAAAGGCGTGCTAGGAATAAAGTGAATTGGAACGATGTAGTATACCGGGGTCGACGTGCTGTCAATGGATTGAACCAGGGCATGTGAAGCGTCTGGGGTAAACCATGGAAAGTTCTGTGGGGTCTGGAGGTAGAAAGGAAGCTGTGGTTTAGGTGCAGTATTACATGACAGCTAGAGACTGAGTGTGAACGAATGGGGCCTTTGGTGTCTTTTTCTAGCGCTACCTCGCACACATGAGGGGGGAGGGGTTGTTATTCCATATGTGGCGAGGTGGCGATGGGAAGAAATAAAGGCAGACAGTACGAATTATGTACATGTGTATATATGTATATGTCTGTGTGTGTATATATATGTGTACATTGAGATGTATAGGTACGTATATTTGCGTGTGTGGACGTGTATGTATATACATGTGTATGTGGGCGGGTTGGGACATTCTATCGTCTGTTTCCTTGCGCTACATCGTTAACGCGGGAGACAGCGACAAAGCAAAATAATAATAATAAGATATATATATATATATATATATATATATATATATATATATATATATATATATATATATATATATATATATATATATATATATATATATATATATCTTTCTTTCTTTCATACTATTCGCCATTTCCCGCGTTAGCAAGGTAGCGTTAAGAACAGAGGACTGGGCCTCCGAGGGAATATCCTCACCTGGCCTCATTCTCTGTTCCGTCTTTTGGAAAATTAAAAAAAACGAGAGGGGAGGATTTCCAGCCCCCCCCCGCTCCCTCCCCTTTTAGTCGCCTTCTACGACACGCAGGGAATACGTGGGAAGTATTCTTTCTCCCCTGTCCCCAGGGATAATATATATATATATATATATATATATATATATATATATATATATAAATACCTTTTTTTTTTATCTTTGTCGCTGTCTCCCGCGTTAGCGAGGTAGCATAAGGAAACAGACGAAAGAATGGCCCAATCCACCCACATACACAAGTATATACATATACTTCTAGACACGCAAATGTACATATCTATACATCTGAACGTATACATATATATATATATATATATATATATACAAACACAGACATATACATATACACACATGTACATAATTCATACACTCTGCCTGTATTCATTCCCATCGCCATCCCGCCGCACATGAAATAACAACCGCCTTCCCCCACACGTGCCCGAGGTAGCTCTTGGAAAAGTCAACAAATGCCACATTCGTTCACACTCAGTCTCTAGGTCTCATGTAACAATTCACCGAAACCACAGCTCCCTTTCCACATCCAGGCCCCACAGAAATTTCCATGGTCTAACCCAGACGCTTCACATGCCATGGTTCAATTAAATGACGGCATGTCGACCCCGGTATACCAAATTGTTCTAATTCACTCTATTCCTTGCACGCCTTTCACTCTCCTGCATGTTCAAGCCCCGATTGCTCAAAATCTTTTTCACTCTATCTTTCCACCTCCGATTTCGTCTCCCACTTCTCCTCATTCCCTCCACCTCTGACACATATATCCCCTTGGTCAATCTTTCTTCACGCATTCTCTTCATGTGACCTAACCATTTCAAATCACCCTCCTCTGCTCTCTCAGCCACACTCTTTTTGTCACCACACATCTCTCTTACCCTATGATCACTTACTTGATCGAACCACCTCACACAACATATTGCCCTCAAACATCTCATTTCCAGCGCATTCACCCTCCTCCGCACAACCCTATCAATAGTCCACGCCTCGTAACCATATGTCATTGTTGGAACCACTATTCCTTCAAACATACTTATTTTAGATTTCCGAGATAATGTTCTCGACTTCCACACATTCTTCAACGCTCACCGAACTTTTGTCCCTTCCCCCACACTATGATTCACTTCCGCTTCCATGGTTCCATCCGCTGCCAAATCCACTCCCAGATACCTAAAACACATCACTTCCTCCAGTTTTTCTCCATTCAAACCTACCTCGTAATTGACTTGTCCCTAAACCCTACTGTAACTAATAACCTTGCTTTATTCACATTTACTCTCAGCTTTCTTCTTTCACATACTTTATCAAACTCAGTCACCAGTTCTGCAGTTTCTCACACGAATCAGCCACCAGCGCTCTATCATCAGCAAACAGCAACTGATTCATTTTCCAAGCTTTCTCATCCACAAGAGACTGCATTCTTACCCCAATTTCCTAAACTATTGCATTCACCACCCTAACAACCCCATCCATAAACAAATTAATCAACCATTGGGACATCACACACCCCTGCCGCACACCAGCATTCACTGAGAATCAATCACTTTCCTCTCTTACTACACGTATACATGCCTGACATCCTCGATAAAAACTTTCACTGTTTCTAACAACTTGCCTCCCACACAATATATTCTTAATACCTTCCACATAGCATCTCTATCATCTTTATCATATGCCTTCTACAGACGTATAAATGCTACATAAAAATTCATTTGCAATTCGAATCATTTCTCACATACATCCTTCAAAGCAAATATCTGATCCACACTACCTCTACCACTTCTGAAACCATACTATTCTTGCCCATTGTGATACTCTGTACATGCCTTCACCCTTTCAATCAATACCCTCCCGTGAAATTTCCCATGAATACTCAACAGACTTATACCTCTGTAATTTTAATCACTCACTTTTATCCCCTTTGCGTTTGTACAATGGCACTATGCAAGTATTCCGCCAATCCTCAGTCACCTCACCATGAGTCAAAAATCCATTAGATAACCTTACCATCCAGTGAACGATACAGTCACCCGCTTTATTAACAAATTCTACTGCAAAACCATTAAAACCCAATGCCTTCCCGGCTTTCATCTTCCGCAAAGCTTTTACTACCTCTTTTCTGTTTACCATATTATTTTCCCTAACCCTCTCACTTTGCACACCACCTCGACCAAAACACCCTATGTCTGCCACTCTATCATCAAACACATTCAACAAACCTTCAAAATACTCACTTCATCTCCTTCTCTCATCACCACTACTTGTTATCACCTCCCCATTAGCCCCCTTCACTGAAGTTCCCATTTGTTCCCTTGTCTTATGCACTTTATTTAACTCCTTCCAAAACATCTTTTTATTCTCCCTAAATTTCAATGATACTCTCTCACACAAACTCTCATTTGCCCTCTTTTTCACCTCTTTCACCTTTCTCTGGACCTCCTGCCTCTTTCTTTTATATTATATATATATATATATATATATATATATATATATATATATATATATATATATATATATATATATATATATATATATATATATATATATATATATATATATATATATATATATATATATATATATATATATATATATATATGAGAAGCTTGGGATGTGGGGCAAATTAGAAAGGGTAGTGAGTGGTGCGATGAAGAATTAAGATTATTAGTGAAAGGGAAGAGAGGCACTTGGATGATTTTTCCAGGGAAATAGTGCAAATGACTCGGAAATGTATGAAAGAAAGTGGCAAGAGGTCAAGTGAAAGGTGCAAGAGGTGAAAAAGAGGGCAAATGAGAGTTGGGGTGAGAGAGTATCATTAAATTTTATGTAGAATAAGATGTTTTGGAAGGAGGTAAATAAAGTGCGTAAGTCAAGGGAAGCAATGGGAACTTCAGTGAAGGGGGCTAATGGGGAGGTGATAACAAGTAGGTGTGATGTGAGAAGGAGATGGGGTAAGTATTTTGAAGGTTTGCTGAATGTGTTTGATGATAGTGTGGCAGATATATAGTGTTTTGGTCGAGGTTGTGCGCAAAGTGAGAGGGTTGGGGAAAATAATTGGGTAAACAGAGGAGGTAGTAAAAGCTTTCCGGATGATTAAAGCCGGCAAGGCAGCGGGTTTGGATGGCATTGCAGTGGAATTTATGAAAAAAGGTGATGACTGTATTGTTGACTGGTTGGTAAGGTTATCTAATGTATGTATGACTCATGGTGAGATGTCTGAGGATTGGCGGAATGCTTGCATAGTGCCATTGTACAAAGGCAAAGGGGATAAAGGTGAGTGCTCAAATTAAGGACGTATAAGTTTGTTGAGTTTCCCTGGGAAATTATACGGGAGGGTATTGATTGAGAGGATGAAGGCATGTACAGAGCATCAGATTGGGGAAGAGCAGTGTGGTTTAAGAAGTGGTAAAGAAAGTCTGGATCAGGTGTTTGCTTTGAAGAGTACATGTGAGAAATACTTAGGAAAGCAAATGGATTTGTAAGTAGAATTTATGGATCTGGAGAAGACATGCTAGATATGATAGAGATACTCTGTGGGAGGTATTCCGAATATATGGTGTGGGAGGTAAGTAGGTAGAAGTAGTGAAAAATTTCTGTCGAGGATAAAGAATAGAAGGCACTTGTACGAGTAGGAAGGGTAGATATTATTGGTTTTCAGTGAGTGTCGGTTTGGAGCATGGGTGTGTCATGTCTCCATGGTTGTTATATTTGTTTATGGATGGTGTTATTAGGGAGATGAATGCAAGTGTTTTGGAGAGATCGGCAAGTATGCAGTCTGTTGTGGACGAGAGAGCTTTGGAAGTGAGTCAGTTGTTGTTCTCTGATGATGCAGCGCTGGTGGCTGTTTCGGTTGAGAAACTGCAGAAGTAGCGCAAGGAAACAGAGAAAGAATAGCACAACCCATCCAAAACCACATGTATATACATATAAGTCCAAACACGCAAATATACATACCTATACATCTCAACGTATACATATATATACACAAAAAGACATATATGTATATATTTATTATTTATTTATTTTGCTTTGTCGCTGTCTCCCGCGTTTGCGAGGTAGTGCAAGGAAACAGACGAAAGAAACGGCCCAACCCACCCCAATACACAATGTATATACATACACGTCAACACACGCAAAATATACGTACCTATACATCTCAATGTACAAATATATATACACACACAGACACATACATATATACCCATGCACACAATTCACACTGTCTGCCTTTATTCATTCCCATCGCCACCTCGCCACACATGGATTCCCATCCCCCTCCCCCCTCATGTGTGCGAGGCAGCACTAGGAAAAGACAACAAAGGCCCCATTCGTTCACACTCAGTCTCTAGCTGTCATGCAATAATGCCCGAAACCACAGCTCCCTTTACACATCCAGGCCCCACACAACTTTCCATGGTTTACCCCAGACGATTCATATGCCCTGATTCAATCCACTGACAGCACGTCAACCCCGGTATACCACATCGATCCAATTCACTCTATTCCTTGCCCTCCTTTCACCCTCCTGCATGTTCAGGCCCCGATCATACAAAATCTTTTTCACTCCATCTTTCCACCTCCAATTTGGTCTCCCACTTCTCCTCGTTCCCTCCACCTCTGACACATATACCCTCTTGGTCAATCTTTCCTCACTCATTCTCTCCATGTGCCCATTTCAAAACTCCCTCTTCTGCTCTCTCAACCACGCTCTTTTTATTTCCACACATCTCTCTTACTCTTACATTACTTACTCGATCAAACCACCTCACACCACACATTGTCCTCAAACATCTCATTTCCAGCACATCCACCCTCCTGCGCACAACTCTATCCATAGCCCACGCCTCGCAACCATACAACATTCTTGGAACCACTATTCCTTCAAACATACCCATTTTTGCTTTCGGAGATAATGTTCTCGACTTCCAAACATTCTTCAAGGTTCCCAGGATTTTCGCCCCCTCCCGCACCCTATGATTCACTTCCGATTCCATGGTTCCATCCGCTGCCAGATCGACTCCCAGATATCTAAACACTTTACTTCCCCCAGTTTTTCGCCATTCAAACATACCTCCCAATTGACTTGACCCTCAACCCTACTGTACCTAATAACCTTGCTCTTATTCACATTTACTCTTAACTTTCTTCTTTCACACACTTTACCAAACTCAGTCACCAGCTTCTGCAGTTTCTCACATGAATCAGCCACCAGCGCTGTATCATCAGCGAACAACTGACTCACTTCCCAAGCTCTCTCATCCACAACAGACTTCATACTTGCCCCTCTTTCGAAAACTCTTGCATTCACCTCCCTAACAACCCCATCCATAAACAAATTAAACAACCAATGAAACATCACACACCCCTGCCGCAAACCTACATTCACTGAGAACCAATCACTTTCCTCTCTTCCTACACGTACACATGCCTTATATCCTCGATAAAAACTTTTCACTGCTTCTAACAACTTGCCTCCCACACCATATATTCTTAATACCTTCCACAGAGCATCTCTATCAACTCTATCATATGCCTTCTCCAGATCAATAAATGCTACATCCAAATCCATTTGCTTTTCTAAGTATTTCTCACACACATTCTTCAAAGCAAACACCTGATCCACACATCCTCTACCACTTCTGAAACCACACTGCTCTTCCCCAATCTGATGCTCTGTACATGCCTTCACCCTCTCAATCAATACCTTCCCATGTAATTTACCATATATTTATATATATATATATATATATATATATATATATATATATATATATATATATATTTTTTTTTTTTTTTTTATACCTCGTCGCTGTCTCCCGCGGTTGCGAGGTAGCGCAAGGAAACAGACGAAAGAAATGGCCCAACCCCCCCATACACATGTACATACACACGTCCACACACGCAAATATACATACCTACACAGCTTTCCATGGTTTACCCCGGACGCTTCACATGCCTTGATTCAATCCACCGACAACACGTCAACCCCTGTATACCACATCGCTCCAATTCACTCTATTCCTTGCCCTCCTTTCACCCTCCTGCATGTTCAGGCCCCGATCACACAAAATCCTTTTCACTCCATCTTTCCACCTCCAATTTGGTCTCCCTCTTCTCCTCGTTCCCTCCACCTCCGACACATATATCCTCTTGGTCAATCTTTCCTCACTCATTCTCTCCATGTGCCCAAACCATTTCAAAACACCCTCTTCTGCTCTCTCAACCACGCTCTTTTTATTTCCACACATCTCTCTTACCCTTACGTTACTTACTCGATCAAACCACCTCACACCACACATTGTCCTCAAACATCTCATTTCCAGCACATCCATCCTCCTGCGCACAACTCTATCCATAGCCCACGCCTCGCAACCATACAACATTGTTGGAATCACTATTCCTTCAAACATACCCATTTTTGCTTTCCGAGATAATGTTCTCGACTTCCACACATTTTTCAAGGCTCCCAAAATTTTCTCCCCCTCCCCCACCCTATGATCCACTTCCGCTTCCATGGTTCCATCCGCTGACAGATCTACTCCCAGATATCTAAAACACTTCACTTCCTCCAGTTTTTCTCCATTCAAACTCACCTCCCAATTGACTTGACCCTCAACCCTACTGTACCTAATAACCTTGCTCTTATTCACATTTACTCTTAACTTTCTTCTTCCACACACTTTACCAAACTCCGTCACCAGCTTCTGCAGTTTCTCACATGAATCCGCCACCAGCGCTGTATCATCAGCGAACAACAACTGACTCACTTCCCAAGCTCTCTCATCCCCAACAGACTTCATACTTGCCCCTCTTTCCAAGACTCTTGCATTTACCTCCCTAACAACCCCATCCATAAACAAATTAAACAACCATGGAGACATCACACACCCCTGCCGCAAACCTACATTCACTGAGAACCAATCACTTTCCTCTCTTCCTACACGTACACATGCCTTACATCCTCGATAAAAACTTTTCACTGCTTCTAACAACTTGCCTCCCACACCATATATTCTTAATACCTTCCACAGAGCATCTCTATCAACTCTATCATATGCCTTCTCCAGATCCATAAATGCTACATACAAATCCATTTGCTTTTCTAAGTATTTCTCACATACATTCTTCAAAGCAAACACCTGATCCACACATCCTCTACCACTTCTGAAACCACACTGCTCTTCCCCAATCTGATGCTCTGTACATGCCTTCACCCTCTCAATCAATACCCTCCCATATAATTTACCAGGAATACTCAACAAACTTATACCTCTGTAATTTGAGCACTCACTCTTATCCCCTTTGCCTTTGTACAATGGCACTATGCACGCATTCCGCCAATCCTCAGGCACCTCACCATGAGTCATACATACATTAAATAACCTTACCAACCAGTCAACAATACAGTCACCCCCTTTTTTAATAAATTCCACTGCAATACCATCCAAACCTGCTGCCTTGCCGGCTTTCATCTTCCGCAAAGCTTTTACTACCTCTTCTCTGTTTACCAAATCATTTTCCCTAACCCTCTCACTTTGCACACCACCTCGACCCAAACACCCTATATCTGCCACTCTGTCATCAGACACATTTAACAAACCTTCAAAATACTCATTCCATCTCCTTCTCACATCACCACTACTTGTTATCACCTCCCCATTTACGCTCTTCACTGAAGTTCCCATTTGCTCCCTTGTCTTACGCACCCTATTTACCTCCTTCCAGAACATCTTTTTATTCTCCCTAAAATTTACTGATAGTCTCTCACCCCAACTCTCATTTGCCCTTCTTTTCACCTCTTGCACCTTTCTCTTGACCTCCTGTCTCTTTCTTTTATACTTCTCCCACTCAATTGCATTTTTTCCCTGCAAAAATCGTCCAAATGCCTCTCTCTTCTCTTTCACTAATACTCTTACTTCTTCATCCCACCACTCACTACCCTTTCTAAACAGCCCACCTCCCACTCTTCTCATGCCACAAGCATCTTTTGCGCAATCCATCACTGATTCCCTAAATACATCCCATTCCTCCCCCACTCCCCTTACTTCCATTGTTCTCACCTTTTTCCATTCTGTACACAGTCTCTCCTGATACTTCCTCACACAGGTCTCCTTCCCAAGCTCACTTACTCTCACCACCTTCTTCACCCCAACATTCACTCTTCTTTTCTGAAAACCCATACTAATCTTCACCTTAGCCTCCACAAGATAATGATCAGACATCCCTCCAGTTGCACCTCTCAGCACATTGACATCCAAAAGTCTCTCTTTCGCACGCCTGTCAATTAACACGTAATCCAATAACGCTCTCTGGCCATCTCTCCTACTTACATAAGTATACTTATGTATATCTCGCTTTTTAAACCAGGTATTCCCAATCATCAGTCCTTTTTCAGCACATAAATCTACAAGCTCCTCACCATTTCCATTTACAACACTGAACACCCCATGCATACCAATTATTCCCTCAACTGCCACATTACTCACCTTTGCATTCAAATCACCCATCACTATAACCCGGTCTCGTGCATCAAAACTGCTAACACACTCATTTAGCTGCTCCCAAAACACTTGCCTCTCATGATCTTTCTTCTCATGCCCAGGTGCATATGCACCAATAATCACCCACCTCTCTCCATCAACTTTCAATTTTACCCATATTAATCGAGAATTTACTCTCTTACATTCTATCACATACTCCCACAACTCCTGTTTCAGGAGTATTGCTACTCCTTCCCTTGCTCTTGTCCTCTCACTAACCCCTGACTTCACTCCCCAGACATTTCCAAACCACTCTTCCCCTTTACCCTTGAGCTTCGTTTCACTCAGAGCCAAAACATCCAGGTTCCTTTCCTCAAACATACTACCTATCTCTCTCTCTCTCTCTCTCTCTCTCTCTCTATATATATATATATATATATATATATATATATATATATATATATATATATATATATATATATATATATATATATATAAAAGGGGGTGACTGTATTGTTGACTGGTTGGTAAGGTTATTTAATGTATGTATGACTCATGGTGAGGTGCCTGAGGATTGGCGGAATGCGTGCATAGTGCCATTGTACAAAGGCAAAGGGGATAAGAGTGAGTGCTCAAATTACAGAGGTATAAGTTTGTTGAGTATTCCTGGTAAATTATATGGGAGGGTATTGATTGAGAGGGTGAAGGCATGTACAGAGCATCAGATTGGGGAAGAGCAGTGTGGTTTCAGAAGTGGTAGAGGATGTGTGGATCAGGTGTTTGCTTTGAAGAATGTATGTGAGAAATACTTAGAAAAGCAAATGGATTTGTATGTAGCATTTATGGATCTGGAGAAGGCATATGATAGAGTTGATAGAGATGCTCTGTGGAAGGTATTAAGAATATATGGTGTGGGAGGAAAGTTGTTAGAAGCAGTGAAAAGTTTTTATCGAGGATGTAAGGCATGTGTACGTGTAGGAAGAGAGGAAAGTGATTGGTTCTCAGTGAATGTAGGTTTGCGGCAGGGGTGTGTGATGTCTCCATGGTTGTTTAATTTGTTTATGGATGGGGTTGTTAGGGAGGTGAATGCAAGAGTTTTGGAAAGAGGGGCAAGTATGAAGTCTGTTGGGGATGAGAGAGCTTGGGAAGTGAGTCAGTTGTTGTTCGCTGATGATACAGCGCTGGTGGCTGATTCATGTGAAAAACTGCAGAAGCTGGTGACTGAGTTTGGAAAAGTGTGTGGAAGAAGAAAGTTAAGAGTAAATGTGAATAAGAGCAAGGTTATTAGGTACAGTAGGGTTGAGGGTCAAGTCAATTGGGAGGTGAGTTAGAATGGAGAAAAACTGGAGGAAGTGAAGTGTTTTAGATATATGGGAGTGGATCTGGCAGCGGATGGAACCATGGAAGCGGAAGTGGATCATAGGGTGGGGGAGGGGGCGAAAATCCTGGGGGCCTTGAAGAATGTGTGGAAGTCGAGAACATTATCTCGGAAAGCAAAAATGGGTATGTTTGAAGGAATAGTGGTTCCAACAATGTTGTATGGTTGCGAGGCGTGGGCTATGGATAGAGTTGTGCGCAGGAGGATGGATGTGCTGGAAATGAGATGTTTGAGGACAATGTGTGGTGTGAGGTGGTTTGATCGAGTGAGTAACGTAAGGGTAAGAGAGATGTGTGGAAATAAAAAGAGCGTGGTTGAGAGAGCAGAAGAGGGTGTTTTGAAGTGGTTTGGGCACATGGAGAGGATGAGTGAGGAAAGATTGACCAAGAGGATATATGTGTCGGAGGTGGAGGGAACAAGGAGAAGAGGGAGACCAAATTGGAGGTGGAAAGATGGAGTGAAAAAGATTTTGTGTGATCGAGGCCTGAACATGCAGGAGGGTGAAAGGAGGGCAAGGAATAGAGTGAATTGGAGCGATGTGGTATACCGGGGTTGACGTGCTGTCAGTGGATTGAAGCAAGGCATGTGAAGCGTCTGGGGTAAACCATGGAAAGCTGTGTAGGTATGTATATTTCCGTGTGTGGACGTATGTATATACATGTGTGAGGGGTGGGGGGTTGGGCCATTTCTTTCGTCTGTTTCCTTGCGCTACCTCGCAAACGCGGGAGACAGCGACAAAGCATAATAAATAAATAAATAAATATATATATATATATATATATATATATATATATATATATATATATATATATATATATATATATATATATATATGTGATGTCTCCATGGTTGTTTAATTTGTTTATGGATGGGGTTGTTAGGGAGGTGAATGCAAGAGTTTTGGAAAGAGGAGCAAGTATGAAGTCTGTTGGGGATGAGAGAGCTTGGGAAGTGAGTCAGTTGTTGTTCGCTGATGATACAGCGCTGGTGGCTGATTCATGTGAGAAACTGCAGAAGCTGGTGACTGAGTTTGGTAAAGTGTGTGAAAGAAGAAAGTTAAGAGTAAATGTGAATAAGAGCAAGGTTATTAGGTACAGTAGGGTTGAGGGTCAAGTCAATTGGGAGGTGAGTTTGAATGGAGAAAAACTGGAGGAAGTGAAGTGTTTTAGATATCTGGGAGTGGATCTGGCAGCGGATGGAACCATGGAAGCGGAAGTGGATCATAGGGTGGGGGAGGGGGCGAAAATTCTGGGAGCCTTGAAGAATGTGTGGAAGTCGAGAACATTATCTCGGAAAGCAAAAATGAGTATGTTTGAAGGAATAGTGGTTCCAACAATGTTGTATGGTTGCGAGGCGTTGGCTATGGATAGAGTTGTGCGCAGGAGGATGGATGTGCTGGAAATGAGATGTTTGAGGACAATGTGTGGTGTGAGGTGGTTTGATCGAGTAAGTAACGTAAGGGTAAGAGAGATGTGTGGAAATAAAAAGAGCGTGGTTGAGAGAGCAGAAGAGGGTGTTTTGAAATGGTTTGGGCACATGGAGAGAATGAGTGAGGAAAGATTGACCAAGAGGATATATGTGTCGGAGGTGGAGGGAACGAGGAGAAGAGGGAGACCAAATTGGAGGTGGAAAGATGAAGTGAAAAACATTTTGTGTGATCGGGGCCTGAACATGCAGGAGGGTGAAAGGAGGGCAAGGAATAGAGTGAATTGGAGCGATGTGGTATACCGGGGTTGACGTGCTGTCAGTGGATTGAATCGGGGCATGTGAAGCGTCTGGGGTAAACCATGGAAAGCTGTGTAGGTATGTATATTTTGCGTGTGTGGACGTATGTATATACATGTGTATGGGGGTGGGTTGGGCCATTTCTTTCGTCTGTTTCCTTGCGCTACCTCGCAAACGCGGGAGACAGCGACAAAGCAAAAAAAAAAAAAAAGAAAAATATAAACATATATATATATATATATATATATATATATATATATATATATATATATATATATATATATATATATATATATATATATATATATATAAACACACACATATACGTAATTCATACTATCTGACATTCCCAGCAACCCACCCGCCACACATGAAATAACAACCCTCTCTCCCGGCATGTACGCGAGGTAGGTTGGGAAAAGACAACAAAGGCCGCATTCGTAAACACTCAGTCTCTAACTGTCGTATAAAATGCACTGAAACCACAGCTCCCTTTCCACATCCAGGCCCCACAGAAATTTCCATAGTTTTCCCCAGAATCTTCACACGCCCTGATTCAATCAATTGACAGCAGGTCGACCCCTGTATACCACATCGTTCCAATTCACTCTATTCCTTAAAAGCCTTTCATCTTCCTAAATGTTCAGGCCCCGATCACTCAAAATCTTTTTCACTACATCTCTCCACCTCCAATTTCGTCTCCTACTTCTCCTCGTTTCTTCCACCTCTGACACATGTATCCTCTTGGTCAATCTTTCCTCACTCATTCTCTCCATGTGACCAAATCATTTCAAAACACCATATTCTGCTCTGTCAACCACACTCTATTTATTACCACACATCTTTCTTACCCACTTATTACTTACTCAATAAAACCACCTTACACCACATATCGTCCTCAAACATCTTATTTCCAGCACATCCACCCTCTTCCGAAAAACTATCTCTAGCCCACGCCTCGCACCCATATAACATTGTTAGAACCACTATTCCTTCAAACATACCCATTTTTGCTTTCCGAGATAATGTTCTCGACTTCCACACATTCTTCAATGCTCCCAGAACTTTCGCCCCCTCCCCCACCCAATAATTCACTTCCGCTTCCATAGTTCCCTCCACTGCAAATACCACTCTCAGATATCTAAAACACTTCGCTTCCTCCAGTTTTTTTCCATTCAAACTTGCCTCCAAATTGACATCCCTACTGTGCCTAATAACCTTGCTCTTATTCACATTTACTCTCAGCTTTCTTCTTTCACACACTTTACCAAACTCAATCGCTAGCTTCTTCGGTTTATCAAACGAACCAACCACGAGCGCTGTATCATCAGCGAACATTAACTGACTCACTTACCAAACTTTCTAACCCACAACTGACTGCATACTTGCCCCTCTTTCCAAAACTCTTGAATTCACCTCCCTAACAACCCCACCCATAGACAAATCAAAACAAAATGGAGACATCACCCACCCGTGCCGCAAACAAACATTCATTGAGAACCAATCACTTTCCTCTCTTCCTACACGTACACATGCCTTACATCTTCGATACAAACTTTTCACTGCTTCGAACAACTTGACCCCACAACATATATTCTTGATACCATCCACAGAGCATCTCTTCAAAATATATCATATAACTTCTCCAGATCCATAAAAATACATGCAAATCCATTTGCTTTTCTTAGTATTTCTCACATACATTCTTGAAATCAAACACCTGATCCACACATCCTCTACCACTTCTGAAACCACATTGCTCTTCCCCAATCTGATGCTCTGTACATGCCTTCACCCTCTCACTTTGTACACCACACCACCTCCCTAACCCTCTCACTTTGCACACCACCTCGAACAAAACACCCTATATCTGCCACTTTATCATCAAACACATTCAACAAACATTCAAAATACTCACTCCATCTCCTTCTCACATCACCACTACTTGTTATCACCGCCCCATTAGCCCCCTTCACTAAAGTTCCAATTCGTTCCCTTGTCTTACGCACTTCATTTACCACCTTCCAAGATATCATTTTATTCTCCCTAAAATCTATATATATATATATATATATATATATATATATATATATATATATATATATATATATATATATATATATATATATATATATATATATATATATATATATATATATATATACCCATTGTTCTCACCTTTTTCCATTCTGTACTCAGTCTCTCCTGGTACTTCCTCACACAAGTCTCCTTCCCAAGCTCACTTACTCTCACCACCCTCTTCAACCTAACATTAAGGGAATCAGTGATTGCGCAAAAGATGTTTGTGGCATGAGAAGAGTGGGAGGTGGGTTGATTAGAAAGGGTAGTGAGTGGTGGGATGAAGAAGTAAGATAATTAGTGAAAGAGAAGAGAGAGGCATTTGGACGATTTTTGCAGGGAAAAAATGCAATTCAGTGGGAGATGTATAAAACAAAGAGACAGGAGGTCAAGTAAAAGATGCAAGAGGTGAAAAAGAGGGCAAATGAGAGTTGGAGTGAGAGAGTATCATTAGATTTTAGGGAGAATAAAAAGATGTTCTGGAAGGAGGTAAACAGAGAAGAGGTAGTAAAATCTTTGCGGAAGATGAAAGCCGGCAAGGCAGCAGGTTTGGATAGTATTGCAGTGGAATCTATTAAAAAATGGGGTGACTGTATTGTTGACTGGTTGGTAAGGTTATTTAATGTATGTATGACTCATGGTGAGGTGCCTGAGGATTGGCGGAATGTGTGCATAGTGCCATTGTACAAAGGCAAAGGGGATAAGAGTGAGTGCTAAAATTACAGAGGTATAAGTTTGTTGAGTATTCCTGGTAAATTATATGGGAGGGTATTGATTGAGAGGGTGAAGGCATGTACAGAGCATCAGATTGGGGAAGAGCAGTGTGGTTTCAGAAGTGGTAGAGGATGTGTGGATCAGGTGCTTGCTTTGAAGAATGTATGTGAGAAATACTCAGAAAAGCAAATGGATTTGAATGTAGCATTTATGGATCTGGAGAAGGCATATGATAGAGTTGATGGAGGTGCTCTGTGGAAGGTATTAAGAATATATGGTGTGGGAGGTAAGTTGTTAGAAGCAGTGAAAAGTTTTTATCGAGGATGTAAGGCATGTGTACGTGTAGGAAGAGAGGAAAGTGATTGGTTCTCAGTGAATGTAGGTTTGCGGCAGGGGTGTGTGATGTCTCATTGGTTGTTTAATTTGTTTATGGATGGGGTTGTTAGGGAGGTGAATGCAAGAGTTTTGGAAAGAGGGGCAAGTATGAAGTCTGTTGGGGATGAGAGAGCTTGGGAAGTGAGTCAGTTGTTGTTCGCTGATGATACAGCGCTGGTGGCTGATTCATGTGAGAAACTGCAAAAGCTGGTGACTGAGTTTGGTAAAGTGTGTGAAAGAAGAAAGTTAAGAGTAAATGTGAATAAGAGCAAGGTTATTAGGTACAGTAGGGTTGAGGGTCAAGTCAACTGGGAGGTAAGTTTGAATGGAGAAAAACTGGAGGAAGTAAAGTGTTTTAGATATCTGTGAGTGGATCTGGCAGCGGATGGAACCATGGAAGCGGAAGTGAATCATAGGGTGGGGGAGGGGGCGAAATTCTGGGAGCCTTGAAGAACATTATCTCCGAAAGCAAAAATGGGTATGTTTGAAGGAATAGTGGTTCCAACAATGTTGTATGGTTGCGAGGCGTGGGCTATGGATAGAGTTGTGCGCAGGAGGGTGGATGTGCTGGAAATGTAAGGGTAAGAGAGATGTGTGGAAATAAAAAGAGTGTGGTTGAGAAAGCGGACGAGGGTATTTTGAAATGGTTTTGGCACATGGAGAGAATGAGTAAGGAAAGATTGACCAAGAGGATATATGTGTCTGAGGTGGAGGGAATGAGGAGAAGTGGGAGCCAAATTGGAGGTGGAAAGATGGAGTGAAAAAGATTTTGAGTTATCGGCGCCTGAACATGCAGGAGGATGAAAGGCGTGCAAGGAATAGAGTGAATTGGATCGATGTGGTATACCGGGGTTGACGTGCTGTCAGTTGATTGAATCAGCGCATGTGAAGCGTCTGGGGTAAACCATGGAAAGTTATGTGGGGCCTGGATGTGGAAAGGGAGCTGTGGTTTCGGATATTATTGCATGACAGCTAGAGACTGAGTGTGAACGAATGGGGCCTTTATTGTCTTTTCCTAGCGCTACCTCGGCACACATGAGGGGGGGGGGGGATGGTATTCCATATGTGGCGAGGTGGCGATGGGAATGAATAAAGGCAGACACTGTGAATTGTGTGCATGGGTATATATGTATGTGTCTGTGTGTGTATATATATGTTTACATTGAGATGTATAGGTATATATATTTGCGTGTGTGGACGTGTATGTATATACATGTGTATGGGGTGGGCTGGGCCATTTCTTTCGTCTATTTCCTTGCGCTACCTCGCAAACGCGGGAGACAGCGACAAAGCAAAATAATAATAATAATAAATTTATATATACATACATACATATATATATATATATATATATATATATATATATATATATATATATATATATATATATATATATATATATATATATATATATATGTATATATATATATATATATATATATATATATGTATATATATATATATATATATATATATATATATATATATATATATATATATATATATATATATATATATATATATATATATATATATATATATATATATATATATATATATATATATATACATTATATATATATATATATATATATATATATATATATATATATATATATATATATATATATATATATATATATATATATATATATATATATATATATATATATATATATATATATATATATATATATATATATATATTCTTTCTTTCTTACCTACTATTCGCCATTTCCCTCATTAGCGAGGTAGCGTGAAGTACATAGGACTGGGCCTTAGAGGGAATATCCTCAACTGACCCCCTTCTCTGTTCCTTCTTTTGGAAAATATACATTATTTTCTTTTATTTTGCTTTGTCGCTGTCTCCTGCGTTAGCGAAGTAGCGCAAGGAAACAGATGAAAGAATGTCTCAACCCATCCACATACACAAGTATATACATACATGTTCGAACACGGAAATATAGATACCTATACATCGCACCGTATACATATATATACACACATGGACATATACATATATACACATGTACATAATTCATACTGTCTGCCTTTAATCATTTCCATTGCCACCCCGCCACACATGAAATAACAGCCCCTCCCCCGTCATGTGCGCGAGGTAGCGCTAGGAAAAGACAACAAATGCCACATTCGTTCACACTCAGTCTCTAGCTGTCATGTACCAATGCACCAAAATCGAAGCTCCCTTTCCACATTCAGGCCCAACAGAACTTTCCATGGCTTACCATAGACGCTTCACATACCCCGGTTCAATCAATTGACGGCACGTCGACCCCGGTATACCACATCGTTCTAATTCACTCTATTCCTTGCACTCCTTTCAACCTCCTGCATGTTCAGGCCCCGATTAGTAAAATCCTTTTCGCTGTGTCTTTCCACCTCCAATTTCGTCTCCCATTTCTCCTTTGGCACATATATCCTCTTTGTCAATCTTTCCTCACTAATTCTCTCCATGTGACCAAACCATTTGAAAAGACCCTCTTCTGCCCTCTCAACCACACTCTTTTTTTAGCACAATTCTCTCTTACCCTATCATTACTTACTCGATCAAACCACCTCACACAACATATTGTCCTCAAACATCTCATTTCCAGCACATCCACCGTCCTTCTCACAACTCCATCCAAAGCCCTCGCTTCGCAACCATATAACATTGTTGGAACCACTATTCCTTCAAACATACCCGTTTTTGCTTTCCGAGATAATGTTCTCGAATTCCACACATTCTTCAACTGTCCCAGAACTTTAGCCCCCTCCCCCACCCTATGATTTACTTCCGCTTCTCATGGGTCCATCCGCTGCAAAATCTACTCCCAGATATATAAAACCTTCAATTCCTCCACTTTTTCTCCATTCAAACTTACTTCCCAATTGACTTGTCCCTCAACCCTACTGTACCTAATAACCTTACTCTTATTCAATTTTACTCACAGCTCTCTTCTTTCACACAATTTTCCAAAATCAGTCACCAGCTTCTGCAGTTTCTCACATGAATCAGCCACCAGCGCTGTATCATCAGCAAACAACAACTGTCTCACTTCCAAAGCTCTCTAATCCACAACAGACTGCTTTTTTACCCCTCTTTCCAAAACTCTTGGATTCACCACCCTGACAACCTCTACCATAAACAACATTAAACAACTATGGAATCATCATACACCCCAGCTAGACACCAATATTCACTGAGAACCAATCACTTTCCTCTCTTCCTACACGTATATATGCCTTACATCCTTGATAAAAACTTTTCACTGCTTCTAAGAACTTGCCTCCCATAATATTTATTCTTAATACCTTCCACAGAGCATCTCTATCAACTCTATCATATACCTTCTCCAGATCTATAAATGCTATACACAAATCCATTTGCATTTCGACGTATATCTCACATGCATTCTTCAAAACAAACAACTGATCCACACACCCTCTACCACTTCTGAAACCACCCTGCTCTTCCCCAGTCTGATGCTCTGAACATGCCTTCTCCCTCTCAATCAATAACCTCCCGTAAAATTTCCAATGAATACTCATCAAACTTATACCTCTGTAATTCTAATCACTCACTCTTATCCCCTTTCCCTTTGTACAATGGCATTATGCAAGCATTCCGTCAATCCTCGGGCAACTTACCATCAGTCACAAATCCATTAAATAACCTTACCAACCTGTCAACAATACAGTCACCCGCTTTATTAATAAATTCCATTGCAATACCATCCAAACCCAATGCCTTGCCGGATTTCATCTTCCACAAGCTTTTACTACCTATTCTCTGATTACCAAATTGTTTTCCCTAGCCCTATCACTTTGCACACCACCTCGACCAAAACACCCTATATCTGCCACTCTATCTTCAATCACATTCAAGAAACCTTCAAAATATTCACTCCATCTCCTACTCACATCACCACTTCTTGTTATCACCTTCCCGTTAGCTCCCTTCATTGAAGTTAACATTTGATCCCTTGTCTTACGCACTTCATTTATCTCCTTCCAAAACATCTTTTTATTCTTCCTAAAATTTAATGATACTCTGTCACCCCAGCTCTCTTTTGCCATCTTTTTCACCTCTTGCACATTTTTCTTGACCTCCTGCCCCTTTCTTTTATATATATATATATATATATATA
>NC_092235.1:32985986-33066422 GCF_036320965.1 Panulirus ornatus | reverse complement strand
TAGAATAGGGTTATGCGAGGAGGGTGGCGAAGTGAATGGATGAAGGCAAAAAGTGTAGATATGCACACACGTCACACACACACACACACCACACACACACACAACACACACACACAACACACACACACACATACATATATATATTATATATATATGAAAAATGGGTGTGGGAAGCGAGAACATTTTCCCGGAAAGCAAAAATGGGTAAGTTGAAGATTAGTAGTTCCAACAATGTGTATGGTTGCGAGGCGTGGGCTATGGATAGAGTTGTGCGCAGGAGGATGGATGTGCTGGAAATGAGATGTTTGAGGACAATGTGTGGTGTGAGGTGGTTTGATCGAGTAAGTAACGTAAGGGTGAGAGAGATGTGTGGAAATAAAAAGAGCGTGGTTGAGAGAGCAGAAGAGGGTGTTTTGAAATGGTTTGGGCACATGGAGAGAATGAGTGAGGAAAGATTGACCAAGAGGATATATGTGTCGGAGGTGGAGGGAACGAGGAGAAGAGGGAGACCAAATTGGAGGTGGAAAGATGGAGTGAAAAGGATTTTGTGTGATCGGGGCCTGAACATGCAGGAGGGTGAAAGGAGGGCAAGGAATAGAGTGAAGTGGAGCGATGTGGTATACAGGGGTTGACGTGCTGTCAGTGGATTGAATCAAGGCATGTGAAGCGTCCGGGGTAAACCATGGAAAGCTGTGTAGGTATGTATATTTGCGTGTGTGGACGTGTGTATGTACATGTGTATGGGGGTGGGTTGGGCCATTTCTTTCGTCTGTTTCCTTGCGCTACCTCGCTAACGCGGGAGACAGCGACAAATTAAAAAAAAAAAAAAAAAAAAAAAAAAAAAAAAAAAAATATATATATATATGAATATATATTACATTGTCGCTGTCTCCCGTGTTAGCGAGGTAGCGCAAGCGAACAGACGAAAGAATGGCCCAACCCACTCACATACACATGTATATACATACACGTCCACACACGCAAATATACACACACACTGAATATATACACACATACACACACACACACGTATATATATATATATATATATATATATATATATATATATATATATATATATATATATATATATATATATATATATATATATATATATATATATACATATATGTAAGGCATGTGTACGTGTAGGAAGAGAGGAAAGTGATTGGTTCTCAGTGAATGTAGGTTTGCGGCAGGGGTGTGTGATGTCTCCATTGTTGTTTAATTTGTTTATGGATGGGGTTGTTAGGGAGGTGAATGCAAGAGTTTTGGAAAGAGGGGCAAGTATGAAGTCTGTTGGGGATGAGAGAGCTTGGGAAGTGTCAGTTGTTGTTCGCTGATGATACAGCGCTGGTGGCTGATTCATGTGAGAAACTGCAGAAGCTGGTGACTGAGTTTGGTAGAGTGTGTGAAAGAAGAAAGTTAAGAGTAAATGTGAATAAGAGCAAGGTTATTAGGTACAGTAGGGTTGAGGGTCAAGTCAATTGGGAGGTGAGTTTGAATGAAGAAAAACTGGAGGAAGTGAAGTGTTTTAGATATCTGGGAGTGGATCTGGCAGCGGTTGGAACCATGGAAGCGGAAGTGGATCATAGGGTGGGGGAGGGGGCGAAAATTCTGGGAGCCTTGAAGAATGTGTGGAAGTCGAGAACATTATCTCGGAAAGCAAAAATGGGTATGTTTGAAGGAATAGTGGTTCCAACAATGTTGTATGGTTGCGAGGCGTGGGCTATGGATAGAGTGGTGCGCAGGAGAGTGGATGTGCTGGAAATGAGATGTTTGAGGACAATGTGTGGTGTGAGGTGGTTTGATCGAGTAAGTAATGTAAGGGTAAGAGAGATGTGTGGAAATAAAAAGAGCGTGGTTGAGAGAGCAGAAGAGGGTGTTTTGAAATGGTTTGGGCACATGGAGAGAATGAGTGAGGAAAGATTGACCAAGAGGATATATGTGTCGGAGGTGGAGGGAACGAGGAGAAGAGAGAGACCAAATTGGAGGTGGAAAGATGGAGTGAAAAAGATTTTGTGTGATCGGGGCCTGAACATGCAGGAGGGTGAAAGGAGGGCAAGGAATAGAGTGAATTGGAGCGATGTGGTATACCGGGGTTGACCTGCTGTCAGTGGATTGAATCAGGGCATGTGAAGCGTCTGGGGTAAACCATGGAAAGCTGTGTAGGTATGTATATTTGCGTGTGTGGACGTATGTATATACATGTGTATGGGGGTGGGTTGGGCCATTTCTTTCGTCTGTTTCCTTGCGCTACCTCGCAAACGCGGGAGACAGCGACAAAGCAAAAAAAAAAAAAAAAAAATATATATATATATATATATATATATATATATATATATATATATATATATATATATATATATATATACATGTACTTCATTCACTCTGTCTGCCTTTATTGATTCCTATCGCCACCCCACCACGCAGGAAATAGAAAAACCCTCCCCCCTCATGTGTGCGAGGTAGTGCTAGGAAAAGACAACAAAGGCCATATTCGTTCACACTGTCTCTCGCTGTCATGTAATAATGCACTGAAATCACAGCTCCCTCTCCACATCCAGGTCCCACACAACTTTCTATGGTTTACCCCAGACGCTTCACATGCCCTGGCCCAATCTATTGACAGCACGTCGACCCCGATATACCATATCGTTCCAATTCACTCTACTCCTTGCACGCCATTTACCCTCCTGCATGTTCAGGCCCATATCATTCAAAATCTTTTTCACTCCATCTTTCCACCCCCAATTTCGTCTCCCACTTTTCCTCGTTCCCTCCACCTCTGACACATATATCCTCTTGGTCAATCTTTCCTCACTCATTCTCTCCATGTGACCAAACAATTTCAAAACACCCTCTTCTGCTCTCTCAACCACACTCTATTTATTACTGCACATCTCTCTTACCCTATTATTACTTAACCGATCAAACCACCTCACACCACGTATTGTCCTCAAACATCTCATTTCCAGCACATCCACCCTCCTCCACACAACTCTATCTATATCCCACGCCTCGCAACCATATAACATTGCTGGGATCAATATTCAATCAAACATAAACATTTTTGATTTCCGAGATAATGTTCTCGACTTCCACACATTCTTCAACGCTCCCAGATCTTTCGCCCCCTCCCACACCCTATGATTCACTTCCGCTTCCATGTTTCCATCCGCTGCAAAATCCACTCACAGATATCTAAAACACTTCACTTCCTTCAGTTTTCTCCATTGAAACTTAACTCCCAATTGACTAGTCCCTCAACCCTATTGTACCTAATAACCTTGCTCTTATTCACATTTACTCTCAGCTTTCTTCTTTCACACACTTTACCAAATTCAGGCACCAGCTTCAGCAGTTTCTCACACAAATCAGCCACCAGCGCTGTATCATCAGCAAACAACAACTGACTCACTTCCCAAGCTCTCTCATCCACAACAGACTGCATACTTCACGCTTTTTCCAAAACCCTTCCATTCACCTCCCTAACAACCCCATCCATAAACAAATTAAACAACCATGGAGACATCACCCACCCCTGCCGCAAACCTACATTCACTGAGAACCAATCAATTTCCTCTCTTCCTACACGTACACATACCTTACATCCTCGATAAAAACTTTTCACTGCTTCTAACAACTTGCCTCACACACCATATATCCTTAATACCTTCCACAGAGCATCCCTATCAACTCTGTCATATGCCTTCTACAGATCCATAGATTCTACATACAAATCCATTTGCTTTTCTAAGTATTTCTCACAAAAATTCTTCAAAGGAAGCACCTGATCCACACATCCTCTAACATTTCTGAAACCACACTCCTCTTCTCCAATCCGATGCTCTGTACATGCCTTCACCCTCTCAGTCAATACTCTCCCAAATAATTTCTCAGGAATACTCAACAAAATTTATTTCTGTAATTTGAGCACTCACTCTTATCCCCTCTGCCTTTGTACAATAGCACTATGCAAGCATTCCGCCAATCCTCCGGCACCTCACCAGGAGTCATACATATATCAGATAACCTTACCAACCAGTCAACAATACAGTCACCCCCTTTTTTAATAAATTCCACTGCAATACCATCCAAACCCGCTGCCTTGCCGGCTTTCATCTTCCGCAAACCCTTACTACCTCTTCTCTGTTTATCAAATCATTTTCCCTAACCCTCTCACTTTGCACACCACCTCGACCAAAACACCCTATATCTGCCATTCTATCATCAAACACATTCAACAAACCTTCAAAATACTTACTCCATCTCCTTGTCACATCGCAACTACTTGTTATCACCTTCCCATTAGCGCCCTTCACTGAAGTTCCCGTTGATTCCCTTGTCTTACGCACTTTACTTACCTCCTTCCTAAAGATCTTTTTATTCTCCATAAAATTTAATGATACTCTCTCACTCCAACACCCATTTGCCCTCTTTTTCACCTATTGCACCATTCTCTTGACCCCTGCCTCTTTCTTCTCTTTCACTAATAATCTTACTTCTTCATCCCACCACTCACTACCCTTTCTAATCTGTCCACCTCCCACGCTTTTCCTACATATATACATACACACACACACACACACACACACACACACACACACACATATATATATATATATATATATATATATATATCTTTTTTTTTTTTTCTTTTAAACTATTCGCCATTTCCCGCGTTAGCGAGGTAGCGTTAAGAACAGAGGACTGGGCCTTTTTTGGAATATCCTCACCTGGCCCCCTCTGTTCCTTCTTTTGGAAAATTAAAAAAAAACGAGAGGGGAGGATTTCCAGCCCCCCGCTCCCTCTCCTATTAGTCGCCTTTTACGACACGCAGGGAATACGTGGGAAGTATTCTTAATCCCCTATCCCCAGGGATATATATATATATATATATATATATATATATATATATATATATATATTTTTTTTTTTTTTTTTTTCTTTTTTCACACTATTCGCCATTTCCCGCGTTAGCGAGGTAGCATTAAGAACAGAGGCCTGGGCCTGTGGGGGAATATCCTCACCTGGCCACCTTCTCTGTTCCTTCTTTTGGAAAATTGAAAAAAAAAAAAAAACGAGAGGGGAGGATTTCCAGCCACCCGCTCCCTTCCCCTTTAGTCGCCTTCTACGACACGCAGGGAATACGTGGGAAGTATTCTTTCTCCCCTATCCCCAGGGATATATATATGTATATATATATATATATATATATATATATATATATATATATATATATATATATATATATATATATATATATATATATATATATATATATATATATATTTATATATATATATATATATATATATATATATATATATATATATATATATATATATATATATATATATATATATATATATATATATATTATTATTATTATTTTGCTTTGTCGCTGTCTCCCGCGTTAGCGAGGTAGCGCAAGGAAACAGACGAAAGAATGGCCCAACCCGCCCACATACACATGTATATACATACATGTCCACCCATGCACAATATACATACCTATACATCTCAATGTATACATATATATACACACACAGACATATATATATATACACATATACATAATTCATACTGTCTGCCTTTATTTGTTCCCATCGCCACCTCGCCACACATGGAATAACAACCCCCTCCCCCCTCATGTGTGCGAGGTAGCGCTAGGAAAAACACCGAAGGCCCCATTCGTTCACACTCAGTCTCTAGCTGTCATTTAATAATGCACCGAAACCACAGCTCCCTTTCCACATCCAGTCCCCACACACTTTGCATGGTTTACCCCAGACGCTTCACATGCCCTGGTTCAATCCATTGACAGCACGTCGACCCCGGTATACCACATCGTTCCAATTCACTCTATTCCTTGCACGCCTTTCACCCTCCTGCATGTTCAGGCCCGATCACTCAAAATCTTTTTCACTCCATCTTTCCACCTCCAATTTGGTCTCCCACTTCTCCTCGTTCCCTCCACCTCTGACACATATATCCTCTTTGTCAATCTTTCCCCACTCATTCTCTCCATGTGACCAAACCATTTCAAAACACCCTCTTCTGCTCTCTCAACCACACTCTTCTTATTTCCACACATCGCTCTCACCCTTACATTACTTACTCGATCAAACCACCTCACACCACATATTGTCCTCAAACATCTCATTTCCAGCACATCCACCCTCCTGCGCACAACTCTATCCATAGCCCACGCCTCGCAACCATACAACATTGTTGGAACCACTATTCCTTCAAACATACCCATTTTTGCTTTCCGAGATAATGTTCTCGACTTCCACACATATATATATATATATATATATATATATATATATATATATATTTTTTTTTTTTTTTTTTTTTTTTTTTTTTTATACTTTGTCGCTGTCTCCCGCGTTTGCGAGGTAGCGCAAGGAAACAGACGAAAGAAAATGGCCCAACCCCCCCCCCATACACATGTACATACACACGTCCACACACGCAAATATACATACCTACACAGCTTTCCATGGTTTACCCCAGACGCTTCACATGCCCTGATTCAATCCACTGACAGCACGTCAACCCCTGTATACCACATGACTCCAATTCACTCTATTCCTTGCCCTCCTTTCACCCTCCTGCATGTTCAGGCCCCGATCACACAAAATCTTTTTCACTCCATCTTTCCACCTCCAATTTGGTCTCCCTCTTCTCCTCGTTCCCTCCACCTCCGACACATATATCCTCTTGGTCAATCTCTCCTCACTCATTCTCTCCATGTGCCCAAACCATTTCAAAACACCCTCTTCTGCTCTCTCAACCACGCTCTTTTTATTTCCACACATCTCTCTTACCCTTATGTTACTTACTCGATCAAACCACCTCACACCACACATTGTCCTCAAACATCTCATTTCCAGCACATCCATCCTCCTGCGCACATCTCTATCCATAGCCCACGCCTCGCAACCATACAACATTGTTGGAACCACTATTCCCTCAAACATACCCATTTTCGCTTTCCGAGATAATGTTCTCGACTTCCACACATTTTTCAAGGCTCCCAAAATTTTCGCCCCCTCCCCCACCCTATGATCCACTTCCGCTTCCATGGTTCCATCCGCTGACAAATCCACTCCCAGATATCTAAAACACTTCACTTCCTCCAGTTTTTCTCCATTCAAACTCACCTCCCAATTGACTTGACCCTCACCCCTACTGTACCTAATAACCTTGCTCTTATTCACATTTACTCTCAACTTTCTTCTTCCACACACTTTACCAAACTCAGTCACCAGCTTCTGCAGTTTCTCACATGAATCAGCCACCAGCGCTGTATCATCAGCGAACAACAACTGACTCACTTCCCAAGCTCTCTCATCCCCAACAGACTTCATACTTGCCCCTCTTTCCAGGACTCTTGCATTTACCTCCCTTACAACCCCATCCATAAACAAATTAAACAACCATGGAGACATCACACACCCCTGCCGCAAACCTACATTCACTGAGAACCAATCACTTTCCTCTCTTCCTACACGTACACATGCCTTACATCCTCGATAAAAACTTTTCACTGCTTCTAACAACTTGCCTCCCACACCATATATTCTTAATACCTTCCACAGAGCATCTCTATCAACTCTATCATATGCCTTCTCCAGATCCATAAATGCTACATACAAATCCATTTGCTTTTCTAAGTATTTCTCACATACATTCTTCAAAGCAAACACCTGATCCACACATCCTCTACCACTTCTGAAACCGCACTGCTCTTCCCCAATCTGATGCTCTGTACATGCCTTCACCCTCTCAATCAATACCCTCCCATATAATTTACCAGGAATACTCAACAAACTTATACCTCTGTAATTTGAGCACTCACTCTTATCCCCTTTGCCTTTGTACAATGGCACTATGCACGCATTCCGCCAATCCTCAGGCACCTCACCATGAGTCATACATACATTAAATAACCTTACCAACCAGTCAACAATACAGTCACCCCCTTTTTTAATAAATTCCACTGCAATACCATCCAAACCTGCTGCCTTGCCGGCTTTCATCTTCCGCAAAGCTTTTACTACCTCTTCTCTGTTTACCAAATCATTTTCCCTAACCCTCTCACTTTGCACACCACCTCGACCAAAACACCCTATATCTGCCACTCTGTCATCAGACACATTCAACAAACCTTCAAAATACTCATTCCATCTCCTTCTCACATCACCGCTACTTGTTATCACCTCCCCATTTGCGCCCTTCACTGAAGTTCCCATTTGCTCCCTTGTCTTACGCACCCTATTTACCTCCTTCCAGAACATCTTTTTATTCTCCCTAAAATTTACTGATAGTCTCTCACCCCAACTCTCATTTGCCCTTTTTTTCACCTCTTGCACCTTTCTCTTGACCTCCTGTCTCTTTCTTTTATACTTCTCCCACTCAATTGCATTTTTTCCCTGCAAAAATCGTCCAAATGCCTCTCTCTTCTCTTTCACTAATACTCTTACTTCTTCATCCCACCACTCACTACCCTTTCTAAACAGCCCACCTCCCACTCTTCTCATGCCACAAGCATCTTTTGCGCAATCCATCACTGATTCCCTAAATACATCCCATTCCTCCCCCACTCCCCTTACTTCCATATATATATATATATATATATATATATATATATATATATATATATATATATATATATATATATATATATATATATATATATATATATATATATATATATATATATATATATATATATATATATCAACCCAAGAAACTTAACCTAAACAAGCTTAACATAAGGTACCATTCCTTAAGGTAACAGCTGAGGGTGGGAAAGAGTTTATTTGCCATAGTGAATCCATCAAGATGATGTTCGACGCCAGGTACCATTAGAATCGCTGTATAATCAACGTAAATAACTACGTATTCCTGAATGTCATAATGTATTCACGTCATTTATCATCAATTGACACTGGCATATTTTCTCACTTTTGTTCATTTTGATCACTACACTCTTAACCATTCATCATATGTTGCAGTACATCACCATATTCTTCACGTCTCCATAAGTTTCAATGAATTCACCAAGCTGTTCATTAATTGTTGCGTAGTGCAGATTTCACTGTCAATCTACAGTATATCACCATATTCTTCACCAGTTACAATAAGTTTCAACGAATTCAAATACCGTCACGCAATGGTCGCATGACGCAGTGATTTAAAAGTTAGTTTGCAATAATTCACCATATTCTTCACCAGACACTATAAGTTGCAATTAATTCACCTTATCATACACCACACGTCGCATAGCGCAATGATCTCAAAATCAAGTTCTATACACTCGCAGTTTTATGGTCTTTCAATTTTTTTTGCCGTTTCAAATTTTGACGTGTTACTCACAGCTCGATATATAAATGACATGTGAGTACAGCCATGAGTAACAGTACCCAGCTATGGAGCTGCTGTCGCACTGCCTGACCCACACAGGGGTTGAGTTCGCACTCACTTTCTGAGTGTACCATTTTCCGATCCATTCAGGTGACTTCACACAAAAAATTATTCATTGGATTATAACTAAAAAAGATGAATTTTCTATCACCTGAAGGTATTTGATTTTCTTTTCGAAAACGTTTCTCACTCTACTTCATGTTTTATGTCGAATGTAAATCGTCCTTTAAATTTTCATTAGTTAAAATATGGCGTGCATACATTCTTCACTTTATAGTTATATACATATATACATTTTATTTATTTATTTTGCTTTGATATATATATATATATATATATATATATATATATATATATATATATATATATATATATATATATATATATATATATATATATATATATATTTTTTTTTTTTTTTTTTTTTTTTTATACTTTGTCGCTGTCTCCCGCGTTTGCGAGGTAGCGCAAGGAAACAGACGAAAGAAATGGCCCAACCCCCCCCATACACATGTACATACACACGTCCACCCACGCAAATATACATACCTACACAGCTTTCCATGGTTTACCCCGGACGCTTCACATGGCTTGATTCAATCCACTGACAGCACGTCAACCCCTGTATACCACATCGCTCCAATTCACTCTATTCCTTGCCCTCCTTTCACCCTCCTGCATGTTCAGGCCCCGATCACACAAAATCCTTTTCACTACATCTTTCCACCTCCAATTTGGTCTCCCTTTTCTCCTCGTTCCCTCCACCTCCGACACATATATCCTCTTGGTCAATCTTTCCTCACTCATTCTCTCCATGTGCCCAAACCATTTCAAAACACCCTCTTCTGCTCTCTCAACCACGCTCTTTTTATTTCCACACATCTCTCTTACACTTACGTTACTTACTCGATCAAACCACCTCACACCACACATTGTCCTCAAACATCTCATTTCCAGCACATCCATCCTCCTGCGCACAACTCGATCCATAGCCCACGCCTCGCAACCATACAACATTGTTGGAACCACTATTCCTTCAAACATACCCATTTTTGCTTTCCGGGATAATGTTCTCGACTTCCACACATTTTTCAAGGCTCCCAAAATTTTCGCCCCCTCCCCCACCCTATGATCCACTTCCGCTTCCATGGTTCCATCCGCTGACAAATCCACTCCCAGATATCTAAAACACTTCGCTTCCTCCAGTTTTTCTCCATTCAAACTCACCTCCCAATTGACTTGACCCTCAACCCTACTGTATCTAATAACCTTGCTCTTATTCACATTTACTCTTAACTTTCTTCTTCCACACACTTTACCAAACTCCGTCACCAGCTTCTGCAGTTTCTCACATGAATCCGCCATCAGCGCTGTATCATCAGCGAACAACAACTGACTCACTTCCCAAGCTCTCTCATCCCCAACAGACTTCATACTTGCCCCTCTTTCCAAGACTCTTGCATTTACCTCCCTAACAACCCCATCCATAAACAAATTAAACAACCATGGAGACATCACACACCCCTGCCGCAAACCTACATTCACTGAGAACCAATCACTTTCCTCTCTTCCTACACGTACACATGCCTTACATCCTCGATAAAAACTTTTCACTGCTTCTAACAACTTGCCTCCCACACCATATATTCTTAATACCTTCCACAGAGCATCTCTATCAACTCTATCATGCGTGCATAGTGCCATTGTACAAAGGCAAAGGGGATAAGAGTGAGTGCTCAAATTACAGAGGTATAAGTTTGTTGAGTATTCCTGGTAAATTATATGGGAGGGTATTGATTGAGAGGGTGAAGGCATGTACAGAGCATCAGATTGGGGAAGAGCAGTGTTGTTTCAGAAGTGGTAGAGGATGTGTGGATCAGGTGTTTGCTTTGAAGAATGTATGTGAGAAATACTTAGAAAAGCAAATGGATTTGTATGTAGCATTTATGGATCTGGAGAAGGCATATGATAGAGTTGATAGAGATGCTCTGTGGAAGGTATTAAGAATATATGGTGTGAGAGGAAAGTTGTTAGAAGCAGTGAAAAGTTTTTATCGAGGATGTAAGGCATGTGTACGTGTAGGAAGAGAGGAAAGTGATTAGTTCTCAGTGAATGTAGGTTTGCGGCAGGGGTGTGTGATGTCTCCATGGTTGTTTAATTTGTTTATGGATGGGGTTGTTAGGGAGGTAAATGCAAGAGTTTTGGAAAGAGGGGCAAGTATGAAGTCTGTTGGGGATGAGAGAGCTTGGGAAGTGAGTCAGTTGTTGTTCGCTGATGATACAGCGCTGGTGGCTGATTCATGTGAGAAACTGCAGAAGCTGGTGACTGAGTTTGGTAAAGTGTTTGGAAGAAGAAAGTTAAGAGTAAATGTGAATAAGAGCAAGGTTATTAGGTACAGTAGGGTTGAGGGTCAAGTCAATTGGGAGGTGAGTTTGAATGGAGAAAAACTGGAGGAAGTGAAGTGTTTTAGATATCTGGGAGTGGATTTGTCAGCGGATGGAACCATGGAAGCGGAAGTGGATCATAGGGTGGGGGAGGGGGGCGAAAATTCTGGGGGCCTTGAAGAATGTGTGGAAGTCGAGAACATTATCTCGGAAAGCAAAAATAGGTATGTTTGAAGGAATAGTGGTTCCAACAACGTTGTATGGTTGCGAGGCGTGGGCTATGGATAGAGTTGTGCGCAGGAGGATGGATGTGCTGGAAATGAGATGTTTGAGGACAATGTGTGGTGTGAGGTGGTTTGATTGAGTGAGTAACGTAAGGGTAAGAGAGATGTGTGGAAATAAAAAGAGCGTGGTTGAGAGAGCAGAAGAGGGTGTTTTAAAGTGGTTTGGGCACATGGAGAGAATGAGTGAGGAAAGATTGACCAAGAGGATATATGTGTCGGAGGTGGCGGGAACGAGGAGAAGAGGGAGACCAAATTGGAGGTGGAAAGATGGAGTGAAAAAGATTTTGTGTGATCGGGGCCTGAACATGCAGGAGGGTGAAAGGAGGGCAAGGAATAGAGTGAATTGGAGCGATGTGGTATACCGGGGTTGACGTGCTGTCAGTGTATTGAATCAAGGCATGTGAAGCGTCTGGGGTAAACCATGGAAAGCTGTGTAGGTATGTATATTTGCGTGTGTGGACCTATGTATATACATGTGTATGGGGGGGGGTTGGGCCATTTCTTTCGTCTGTTTCCTTGCGCTACCTCGCAAACGCGGGAGACAGCGACAAAGTATAATAAAGATATATATATATATATATATATATATATATATATATATATATATATATATATATTTGTCCCTGGGGATGGGGGATTAAGAATACTTACCACGTATTCCCTGCGTGTCGTAGAAGGCGACTAAAAGGGGAGGGAGCGGGAGGCTGGAAATCCTCCCCTCTCGTTTTTTTTTTAATTTTCCAAAAGAAGGAACAGAGGGGGGCCAGGTGAGGATATTCCACAAAGGCCAAGTCCTCTGTTTTTTTTGTTTTTTTTTTTTTCCAAAAGAGGGAACAGAGAAGGGGCCCAGGTGAGGATATTCCCTCAAGGGCCCAGTCCTCTGTTCTCAACGCTACCTCGCGAATGCGGGAAATGGCGAATAGTATGAAAAAAGAAAGAAAAGATATATATATATATATATATATATATATATATATATATATATATATATATATATATATATATATATATATATATATATGTATATATGGGATAGGAGAGAGAGAATACTCCCCACGCATTCCTCACGTGTCGTAGAAGGCGACTAAAGGGGAAGGGAGCGGGGGGCCAGAAACCCTCCTCTCCTTGTACTTTAACTTTCTGAAAGGGGAAACAGAAGGAGTCACGCGAGGAGTGCTCATCCCCCTCGAAGGCTCAGATTGGGGTGTCTAAATGTGTGTGGATGTAACCAAGATGAGAAAAAAGGAGAGATAGGCAGGATGTTTGGGGAAAGGAAAATGAAGATGTTTGGGCTCTGAGTGGAACGAAGCTCAAGGGTAAAGGGGAAGAGTGGTTTGGGAATGTCTTGGGAGTAAAGTCAGGGGTTAGTTAGAGGACAAGAGCAAGGAAAGGAGTAGCACTACTCCTGAAACAGGAGTTGTGGGAGTATGTGATAGAGTGTAAGAAAGTAAATTCTAGATTGATATGGGTAAAACAGAAAGTGGATGGAGAGAGATAGGTGATTATTGGTGCATATGCACCTGGTCATGAGAAAAAAGATCATAAGAGGCAAGTGTTTTGGGAGCAGATGAATGAGTGTGTTAGTGGTTTTGATGCACAAGACCGGGTTATAGTGATGGGCGATTTGAATGCAAAGGTGAGTAATGTGGCAGTTGAGGGAATAATTGGTATACATGGGGTGTTCAGTGTTGTAAATGGAAATGGTGAAGAGCTTGTAGATTTGTGTGCTGAAAAAACAGTGGTGATTGGGAATACCTGGTTTAAAAAGCGAGATATACATACGTATACGTATGTAAGTAGGAGAGATAGCCAGAGAGCGTTGTTGGATTACGTGTTAATTGATAGGCATGCGAAAGAGAGACTTTTGGATGTTAATGTGCTCAAATGTGCAACTTAAGGGATGTCTGATCATTATCTTGTGGAGGCGAAGGTGAAGATTTGTAGGGTTTTTCAGAAAAGAAGAGAGAATGTTGAGGTGAAGAGTGGTGAGAGTGGGTGAGCTTGGGAAGGAGACTTTTGTGAGGAAGTACCATGAGAGACTGAGTACAGAATGGAAAAAGGTGAGAACAAAGGAGGTAAGGGGAATGGGGAAGGAATGGGGTGTATTTACGGAAGCAGTAATGGCTAGCGCAAAAGATGCTTGTGGCATGAGAAGTGTGGGAGGTAGATTGATTAGAAAGGGTAGTGAGTGGAGGGATGAAGAAGTAAGATTATTAGTGAAAGAGAAGAGAGAGGCATTTAGACGATTTTTGCAGGGAAAAAGTGCAAATGAGTGGGAGATGTATAAAAGAAAGAGGCAGGAGGTCAAGAGAAAGGTGCAAGAGGTGAAAAAGAGGGCAAATTAGAGTTGGGGTGAGAGACTATCAGTAAATTTTAGGGAGAATAAAAAGATGTTTTGGAAGGAGGTAAATAAAGTACATAAGACAAGAGAGCAAATGGGAACCTCAGTGAAGGGGGGTAATGGGGAGGTGATAACAAGTAGTGGTGATGTGAGAAGGAGATGGAAAGACTATTTTGAAGGTTTGTTGAATGTGTTTGATGATAGAGTGGCAGATATTGGGTGTTTTGGTCGAGGTGGTGTGCAAAGTGAGAGGGTTAGGGAAAATGATTTGGTAAACAGAGAAGATTTAGTAAAAGGTTTGCGGAAGATGAAAGCCGGCAAGGCATCAGGTTGGGATAGTATTGCAGTGGAATTTATTAAAAAAGGGGGTGACTATATTGTTGACTGGTTGGTAAGGTTATTCAATGTATGTATGATTCATGGTGAGGTGCCTGAGGATTGGCGTAATGTTTGCATAGTGCCACTCTACAAAGACAAAGGGGATAAGAGTGAGTGCTCAAATTACAGAGGTATAAGTTTGTTGAGTATTCCTGGTAAATTATATGGAAGGGTATTGATTGAGAGGGTCAAGGCATGTTTAGAGCATCAGATTGGGGAAGAGTAGCGTGGTTTCAGAATTGGTAAAGGATGTGTGGATTAGGTGTTTCCTTTGAAAAATGTATGTGAGAAATACTTAGAAAAGCAAATGGATTCGTATGTAGCATCTTTGGATCTGCAGAGGGCATATGATAGAGTTGATAGAGATGCTCTGTGGAAGGAATTAAGATTACATGGTGTGGGAGGCAAGTTGTTAAAAGGAGTGAAAAGCTTTCATCGAGGGTGTAAGGCATGTGTACGTGTAGGAAGAGAGGAAAGTGATTGGTTCTCAGTGAATGTAGGTTTGCGGCAGGGGTGTGTGATGTCTCCACGGTTGTTTAATTTGTTTATGGATGGGGTTGTTAGGGAGGTGAATGCAAGAGTTTTGGAAAGAGGGGCAAGTATGCAGTCCTTTGTGGATGAGAGTGCTTGGGAAGTGAGTCAGTTGTTGTTCGCTGATGATACAGCGCTGGTGGCTGATTCATGTGAGAAACTGCAGAAGCTGGTGACTGAGTTTCGTAAAGTGTGTGAAAGGAGAAAGTTAAGAGTGAATGTGAATAAGAGCAAGGTTATTAGTTACAGTAAGGCTGAGGGTCAAGTCGATTGGGAGGTAAGTTTGAGTGGAGAGAAACTGGAGGAAATAAAGTGCTTTAGATATCTGGGAGTGGATCTGGCAGCGGATGGAACCATGGAAGCTGAAGTGAATCATAGGTTGGGGAGGGGGCGAAAATTACTGGGAGCCTTAAAGAATGTGTGGGAGTCGAGAAAAATTATCTCGGAAAGCAAAAATGGGTATGTTAGAAGGAATAGTGGTTCCAACAATGTTGTATGGTTGCCAGGCGTGGGCTATGGACAGAGTTGTGCGCAGGAGGGTGGATGTGCTGGAAATGAGATGTTTGAGGACAATATGTGGTGTGAGGTGGTTTGATCGAGTATGTAATGTAAGGGTAAGAGAGATGTGTGGAAATAGAAAGAGTGTGGTTGAGAGAGCAGAAGAGGGTGTTTTGAAATGGTTTGGTCATATGGAGAGAATGAGTGAGGAAAGATTGACCAAGAGGATATATGTGTGGAGGGAACGAGAAGTGGGAGACCAAATTGGAGGTGGAAAGATGGAGTGAAAAAGATTTTGAGTGATCGGGACCTGAACATGCCGGAGGGTGAAAGGAGTGCAAGGAATAGAGTGAATTGGAACGATGTGGTATACCGGGGTCGACGTGCTGTCAATGGATTGAACCAGGGCATGTGAAGCGTCTGGGGTAAACCATGGAAAGTTCTGTGGGGCCTGGATATGGAAAGGGAGCAGTGGTTTCGGTGCATTATTACATGACAACTAGAGACTGAGTGTGAACGAATGGGGCCTTTCTTGTCTTTGCCTAGCAATACCTCGCAAACATGAGGATGGAAGGGGTGGTTATTCCATGTGTGGCGGGGTGGCGATGGGAATAAATAAAGGTAGACAGTATGAATTATGTACATGTGTATATGCGTATATGTCTGTGTGTGTATATATATATGTACATTGAGTTGTATAGGTATATATATTTGTGCATGTGGACGTGTATGTATATACATGTGTATGTGGGTGGGTTGGGCCATTCTTTAGTCTATTTCCTTGCGCTACCTCGCTAAAGGGGGAGACATCAACAAAGCAAAATACATCAATAGATAATAGATAAATGTACATATATATATATATATATATATATATATATATATATATATATATATATATATATATATATATATATATATATATATATATATATATATATAAAAGAAAGGGGCAGGAGGTCAAGAAAAATGTGCAAGACGTGAAAAAGATGGCAAAAGAGAGCTGGGGTGACAGAGTATCATTAAATTTTAGGAAGAATAAAAAGATGTTTTGGAAGGAGATAAATGAAGTGCGTAAGACAAGGGATCAAATGTTAACTTCAATGAAGGGAGCTAACGGGAAGGTGATAACAAGAAGTGGTGATGTGAGTAGGAGATGGAGTGAATATTTTGAAGGTTTCTTGAATGTGATTGAAGATAGAGTGGCAGATATAGGGTGTTTTGGTCGAGGTGGTGTGCAAAGTGATAGGGCTAGGGAAAACAATTTGGTAATCAGAGAATAGGTAGTAAAAGCTTGTGGAAGATGAAATCCGGCAAGGCATTGGGTTTGGATGGTATTGCAATGGAATTTATTAATAAAGCGGGTGACTGTATTGTTGACAGGTTGGTAAGGTTATTTAATGGATTTGTGACTGATGGTAAGTTGCCCGAGGATTGACGGAATGCTTGCATAATGCCATTGTACAAAGGGAAAGGGGATAAGAGTGAGTGATTAGAATTACAGAGGTATAAGTTTGATGAGTATTCATTGGAAATTTTACGGGAGGTTATTGATTGAGAGGGAGAAGGCATGTTCAGAGCATCAGACTGGGGAAGAGCAGGGTGGTTTCAGAAGTGGTAGAGGGTGTGTGGATCAGTTGTTTGTTTTGAAGAATGCATGTGAGATATACGTCGAAATGCAAATGGATTTGTGTATAGCATTTATAGATCTGGAGAAGGTATATGATAGAGTTGATAGAGATGCTCTGTGGAAGGTATTAAGAATAAATATTATGGGAGGCAAGTTCTTAGAAGCAGTGAAAAGTTTTTATCAAGGATGTAAGGCATATATACGTGTAGGAAGAGAGGAAAGTGATTGGTTCTCAGTGAATATTGGTGTCTAGCTGGGGTTATGATGACTTCCATAGTTGTTTAATGTTGTTTATGGTAGAGGTTGTCAGGGTGGTGACTCCAAGAGTTTTGGAAAGAAAAAGGTGGTAAAATAAAAAAGCAGTCGTTGTGGATTAGAGAGCTTTGGAAGTGAGAAGTTGTTGTTTGCTGTGAATACAGCGTGGTGGCTGATTCATGTGAGAAACTGCAGAAGCTGGTGACTGAGTTTTCGTAAAGTGTGTGAAAGGAGAAAGTTAGATGTGAATGGGATACGAAGTAAGGTTCTTTAGTTACAGTATGGCTGAGGGTCAAGTCGCTTGGGAGGTAAGTTTGAGTGGAGAAAAAACTGGAGCGAAAGAAAGTGCTTTAGATATCTGGGAGTGGATCTGGCAGCGGATGGAACCATGGAAGCTGAAGTGAATCATAGGTTGGGCGGAGGGGTGCGAAAATTACTGGGAGTTATAAGATATGTTGTGGGTAATAAGTCGAGAAAATTTATTCTCGGAAAGCAAAAATGGGTTATTGTTAGAAGGAATGTGGTTCAACAAGGTGTATGGTTGCCAGGCGTAGGGCTAAGGACAGAGTTGTGCGCAGGAGGGTGGATGTGCTGGAAATGAGATAATGTTTGAGGACAATATGTGGGGGTGAGGTGGTTTGATCGAGAAATGAAATTTGAAAGGGTAAGAGGTTGTGTGGAAATAGAAAGAGTGGGGTTTGAGAGAGCAAAAAGGGGGTTTTTTTGAAATGGTTTGGTCATAGGGAGAAAATTTGAGGGGGGAAAAAGATTGACCAAGAGGATTTTTTTTTGGAGGGAACGAAAGTGGGGGGACCAAATTGGAGGTGGGGAAAAATGGGTTTAAAAAAAAATTTTGAGTGATCGGGACCCGGGGCAGCGGAGGGTGAAAGGATGCAAGGAATAGAGTTTAATTGGAACGAAAGGGTAAAACCGGGGTCGAGTGTGTCAAGGGGTTGAACCAGGGATGTTTAACGGGGCTGGGGGGAAACCATGGGAAAATTTGTGGGGCCTGGATATGGAAAAGGGAAACAGTGGTTTCGGGGCATTATTACAAAGACAAAATAGGACTGAGGGTGAAAAGAAAGGGGGTTTTTTGTTTTTTGGGCCCAGAATTTCCCCCAAAATGAGGAGGAAGGGGGGGGTTTTTTCCCTGTGTGGGGGGTGGCGATGGGAATTAAAAAAAGGGGAGACAGTTTTTGAATTTGTACATGTGTTATGCGTATAGTCTGGTGGTTTTTTATATATGTTTCATTGAGTTTATAGGTATTATATTTGTGGATGTGGCCCTGTATGTATATACATGTGAAAGTGGGTTTGGGTTTTGGGCCCTTCTTTTGTCTGTTTCCTTGCGCTACCCGCTAAAGGGGGGGAGACATAACAAAGGAAAATACATCAATAATTTAAAAATAAAAGTACAATATATAAATATATAATATATATATAAAATATATAAAATATTATTATAAATATATATAAAAAATATTTATATATTATATAATATATAAAAGAAAAGGGGGAGGAGGTCAAGAAAAATTTTGCAAGACGTGAAAAAGATGGCAAAAGAGGGGCTGGGGAACCCGGGTATTTATTAAATTTTAGGGGGAATAAAAAAATGTTTTTGGAAAGGGATAAATGAAGTGCGTAAGGGCCAAAGGGGTCAAATGTTAAATTCAATGAAGGGGTAACGGGGAAAGGGGATAAAAAGAAATGGGGGAAGTGAGTGGAGATGGGGTGAATATTTTTTAAGGTTTCTTGGGAAAGTGATTGAAGATTTTGAGTGGGGATATAGGGTGTTTTGGTTTGGGTTTGGGGTGCAAAGGTAGGGCTAGGGAAAACAAATTTGGGAATCATAGAATGGTAATAAAAACTTTTGAAGAAGAAATCCCCCAAGGCAAAGGGTTTGGATGGTATTGCAAAAGGAATTTTTAATAAAGCGGGTGACTGTATTGGTTTTCGGTTGGTTTAAAGGGTTTTTTAATGGATTTTTTGCTGATGGAATTGCCCGAGGGTTGCGGAATGCTTCATTTAAACCATTGTACCCAAAGGGGAAAAGGGGGGTAAGAGTTTAGGGGGTTAGAATTACGAGGGATAAAATTTGATGAGTTTTCATTGGAAAAATTTTTCGGGAGGTTATTGATTTAGGGGGAAGGCATGTTTTCCAAAAGCATCAGAATGGGGAAAAAAGGGAGGGGGGTTTCAGAAAATGGTAGAGGGATGTTTGGGTCAGTTTTTTTGTTTTTAAAAATGCATTGGAGATATAGTCGAAAGCAAATGGGTTTTTGTATAGCTTTTTAGATCTGGGGAAGGTATAAAAGATAGAGTTGAAAAGAGTGTCTGTGGAAGGTATTAAAAATAAAAATTAAAGGGAGGCAAGTTCTTAGAACAGTGAAAAATTTTTTCAAGGATGTGGGAAATATACGTGTAGGAAGAAAGGAAAATGATTGGTTCTCATTTTAAAAATTGGGTGTCTAGTGGGGTGTATGATGATTCCATAGTTGTTTAATGTTTTTTTTGGGTTAGAGGTTTTTCCGGGTTTGGTGAATCCAAGATTTTTGGGAAAAGGGGGGGTTTAAAAAAGCATTTCTGTTGTGGATTAGGGGTTTTTGGGGAAGGGAAAGACAGTTTTTTGTTTGTGATGATACACCCGGGGTTTGGTGATTCATGTGAGAAATTTGGCCAGAATTGGGGGGACTGTTTTTGGGAAAAAATTGGGTGTAAAAGAAGAGAGCTTGAGTAAAATTGAAAAAAGGGAAAAGGGTTTATTAGGTAAAAGTAGGGTTGAGGGACAATTCAATTGGGAGGTAAAGGTTTTGGAATGGAAAAAAAAGTGGGGGAAATTTGAAGGTTTATTTATCGGGAGTAATTTTGCGCGGAGGGCCCCATGAAAGTGGAAAAAAAAAATCATAGGGTGGGGGAGGGGGCTAAAGTTCTGGGACCTTTGAAGAAGGGTGTGGAATTCGAGAACATTATCTGGGAAAGAAAAAAGGGGGAAATGTTTGAAGGAATATTTGGTTTTCCAACAAGGGGTTTTAAAAATTTGGGCGAAGCGGGGGCTTTTGGATGGATTTTTGTGAGAAGGGGTGGTTGTCGGGAAAAAGAGAGTTTGGGGGACAATATGTTGGGTGAGGTGGTTTAAATCGAGAAGTAATGAAGGGAAAGAGGGAATTGTGTTTAAAAAAAGAGTGGGTTGAGGGGGCAGAAAAAGGGCCCTTTTAAAATTTGGTTTGGTCAAAAGGGAGAGAATTATTTAGGAAAGTTTTTGACAAAGAGGTAATGTCCCAAAAGGAAAAATTTGGGAGACGAAATTGGAGGGGGGAAAGACACGCGAAAAGGATTTTATTTAATGGGGGCCTGAACATGCAGGGGGTTTAAAAAGGAGTGAAAGGGAAAATAGAGTGAATTAGAACGATTTGGTTTAAAACCGGGGGCGACGTGGGCCCTCAAATTGGGTTGAAAAGGGGGGTATGTGAAGGGCTATGGTAAGCCATGGAAAGTTTTTGTTGGGGCCCGAATGTGTAAAAGGGGGCTTGATTTTGGGCATTGGTAAAATGACAGCTAGAGACCTTTAGTGTTTTAACGAATGTGGGTTTTTTTGTTTTTCCCAGCGTTACCCCCGCACTTTCGGGGGGGGGGGCTGTTTTTTTAAGTGTGGCGGGGGTGGGGAATGGAAAAAGATTAAAGGCAGACAGTAAAGAATTTTGTACATGTGTTATATGTTTATGTCCATGTGTTATATAAATTTTAAACGGGGCATGTTAGGTATCTATATTTGCGTGGTTTGAACATGTAGTATATACTTTTTTTTTATGTGGATGGGTTGAAATTCCCTTTTATAGTTTCCTTGCGCACTTCGAAAACGCAGGAACAGCGAAAAAAGCAAAATAAAAAAAATAAAAATAAAATTTTCCCAAAAAAAGGGAAAAGAGAAGGGGGGGGCAGTTTAGGATATTCCCTCTTTAAGGGCCCCGTCCCAGTACTTCACGTACCTCGTAAAAGAGGGAAAAGGCCCAATAGTAGGAAAAAAAAAAAAGATTATATATTATATATATATTTTATATATTTTATTTTATTTTTTTATATTTTTATATTTATATATATATATTATATATATATAAAATTATATATATATTTATATATTTTTATTTATATATATAAATTATATTTATATATATATATATATATTATATATATTTTTTTTATTTTATTATATATATATATTTATTTTATATTTTATATATATATAAAATTTTTAAAAAATATATATATAATTTTATATTATTTTTATATATATTTTATATTTAAAAAATTAAATATAATATTATATATATATATATATATTTATAAATAAAATATAAAATATATATATTAATATATTTATAAAATATATATATAAATATATATATTTTATTTTTATATATATTATATTTTATATAATTTTATATATATATATATATTTATATATATTTTTATATATATTAATTTTTTTTATATATATTTTTTATTTATATATATATATATAAAAATATATTTTATTATATTATATATATATTATAAAATATATATATTTTTATAATATATATTATATATTTTAAAAAATATATATATATATAATATATATTTTATTTTATATTAATATATAAATTTAAAATTTTTTTATTATTATTTTGCTTTTTCGCTGTCTCCCCCCGTTTTTGAAATACGCAAGGAAACAGACAAAGAAAAAGGCCCAGCCCCCAAACCCCCTACATGTATTACATACACGTCCCACACCGCAAATATATAAAACCCTTTTCATTCAATTAAACAAATATTAAAACACAGACACATACTTTATACCCCTGCACACAATTCACACTGTCTGCCTTTATTCATTTCCCCCCGCCACCCCGCCCCATATGGGAAAAACCATCCCCCCCCCCCCTCATGTATGCCGAGGTAGCGCTAGGAAAAGACAAAAAAGGGCCCCATTCTTTCCACTCAGTCTCTAGCTTCATGCAATAATACCCCAAACCCAGACCCTTTCCACACCCACCCCCAACAAAAACTTTCCATGGTTTCCCCCAGACGCTTCACATGCGCTGTTTTAAATAAAAGGGAACACGTCAACCCCGGTAAAACCAAACATCAAACCCAAAATTCACTCAAATTCCTTGCACCCCTTTTTTTCATCCTCCTGAAATTTTCAGGCGCCGAAAACCTCAAAATCTTTTTCACTCCATTTTTCCACCCCAATTTGGCCCCCACTTTCCTCTTTCCCCTCCACCCAGCCCACATTTTTCCTCTTGGTCAATTTTCCTTCCCAAATTCTTCCATGTCCAAAAACCCAGTTCAAAATACCCTCTTTTCCGCTCTCTAACCCACATTTTTTTTTTTTCCCACACACTCTCTTACCCTTATATTTCCAGCACATACCCCTCCTGCCGCCCAAAACTCAAATCCATAGCCACCCCTTTCGCAACCATACAACATTTTTGGGGAAACCCACTTTTTCCCTTCAAAATCCCCATTTTTGTTTTCGGAGAAAATGTTCTTGACTTCCAAACATTCTTCAAGGCCCCAAAATTTGCCCCCCCCCCCCCAATATTAAATTCCGTTTCCAGGGTTTCCCATCCGTTTCCCAACCCAAACTCACAGAATCAAAAACATTTTACTTCCTCCATTTTTTTCTCCATTCAAACTTACCCCCCAGTTGATTGGGCCCTCAACACTATTTAAAAACCTAATAACCTTGCTTCTTTTTCACATTTACTCTTAACTTCTTTTTTCACACACTTTACCAAACCCCATTTCCACCAGTTTTTTGCAGTTTCTAAAAAATGAATCACCCACCAGCGCTGTATCATCAGCGAAAAAACAACTGACCCACTTCCCCAAAGGGCTCTCTCACCCACAACAGATTCCCCATACTTCCCCTTTTTCCCAAAAACCTCTTGCATTTACCTCCCAAAACAACCCCCATCCTTAAACAAATTAAACAACCATGGAGACATCACACCCCCCTCCCGCAACCTAAAATTTCACTGAGAACCAATCATTTTCCTCTTTTCCTCCCACGTACACATCCTTAACCCGAAAAAAAATTTTTCCACTGTTTCCCTAAAAACTTACCCCCCAAAACCAAAATATTTTTAAACCCTTCCAAAGCCACCCCCAAATAAACTCTATATATCCCTTCCCAGATCCATAAATGCTTACTTTCAAACCCATTTGCTTTTCGGGAATTTCTCACTACATTCTTCAAAGCAAGCACCTGATCCACACACCCTCTACCACTTCGGGAAAACCCCCATCCCTTTTCCCCCAATTGATGTTTGTACATCCTTCACCCTTAAACCAATACCCCCCCTATAATTTACCGGAAATATTTCAACAAACTTATCCCTTGAAATTTTAAAGCACTCACTCTTACCCCCTTTGCCTTTGTACAAGGGCCCACTATGCACACATTCCCCCAATCCTCAGGCACCCCCCATGAGTTCAAAACATACATTAAATTTAAACCCTTAAACCCAAACCCGTCAAAAATTCAGTCCCCCCCATTTTTTAATAGATTTTCCACTGCAATACATCCAAAAACCCGCTGCCTTGCCCGGTTTCATCTTCCCCAAAGATTTTATACCTCTTTTCCCGTTTACCCCCCCCTTTCCCGAAAATCTTTTTAATTTTCCCCAAAAATTTTAATGATACTTCCCCTTTACCCCAAACCCCCCATTTGCCCCCTTTTTTCACCTCTTGCACCTTTTTCTTGACCTTTCCCGGGCTCTTTGTTTTATACATCTCCCACTGAATTGCATTTTTTTCCCCGCCAAAAAACGTCAAAGGCTCCCCCTCTTCCCCCTTTCACCCAATTATCTTAAATTCTTCATCCCACCCACTTTTTCCCTTTTTAAAAAACCCACCTCCCCCACTTTTTCTGCCACAAAAAATCTTTTGGCATTCACTGATTCCCTTAATGTTAGGGTGAAGAGGGTGGTGAGAGTAGTGAGATTGGGAAGGAGACTTGTGTGAGGAGTACAGGAGAGACTGAAGGATCAGATGAAAAAAGGTGAGAAACAATATATATATTATATATTATATATATTATATTATATAATATATATTTTTTATACTATATTTTTTTATACCTCTCGCGGTCTCCCGCGGTTTGCGAGTTAGCGCAAGGAAACAGACGAAGAAAATGGCCCAACCCACCCCATACACATGTACATACACACGTCACACACGCAAATATTACATACCTACACAGGCTTTCCATGGTTTACCCAGAGCTTCCCTTGCCTTGATTCAAGCCACTGTCAGCAGGTCAACCCCTGTTATACCACTCGCTCCAATTCACTCTATTCCTTGCCCTCCTTTCACCCTCCTGCATGTTAAAGGGCCCCGATCACACAAAATTTCCCTTTTTAATCCAAACTTTTTCCCCCTCCCAATTTTGGGCTCCCTTTTCTCCCCGTTTTCCCTTTAACTCCGGCCACATTTATCCCCCTTGGTCAATCTTTCCCCATCATTTCTCCTTGTGCCAAAACCTTTCAAAAAACCCCTTCTGCTCTCTCAAACCCCGCTTTTTTATTTCCACATCTTCTTACCCCTTTGTTACTTAAATCGGGTCAAACCCCCTCACAAAACAAATTGGGCCTTCCCAAAAATTCATTTCCGGGACATTCCCTCCTCCTGCGCCCCAACTATATCCAAAAAGCCCAAACCCTTTGAAACCCTACAACATTGTTGGAACCCCTATTCCCCTTTAAAAAAACCCTTTTTGCTTTCCAAATAATTTCACAACCCCAAACCTTTTTCAAGGGCTCCAAATTTTCGCCCCCTTTCCCCCCCAAATATCACCCCGCTTAAAAAGGGTTCCCCAACCCTTTGGGACAGTTCCACCCCCAAATAAAAACCCCCATTCCCTTTTCCCGGGTTTTTTTCCTTTGGGGAAGAAAACCATTTACCCCTTTTGGTGGTAAAGGGAATCCCGTTAAGGGCCCCCAAGGGAAAAACTTAAAAAATTTAAATTTTTGTAACTAATGGGGGGGTCCCCCCTTTCCCTTTTAAAAAATATTATTTTAATTTTTTAATTTTTATATAAATCAATTAAAATTTTTTTAGGGGGTTTAAATTAATGGGGGAAGGGATTGGGAATGAGGGGTGAAGGCATGTACAGAGCATCAGTTTGGGGAAGAGCAATGTGGTTTCAGAAGTGGTAGAGGAGGGGGGGAAATCAGGTGTTTGATTTTCAAGAATGTGGTGGGAAAATATTTGGGAAAAGCAAATGGTTTGGGTTTGTTTTTTATGGTCGGGGAAAAAAGTTATGATAATTTGAAGAGATGCTCTGTAAAAGGTTTTAAGAATATAGGGTTTTGGGGGGCCAAGTTGTTAGAAGCGGGGAAAAAGTTTTTATCAAAGGATTTTTAAGGCTTTTTCTTTGTAGGAAGAGTGGAAAGTGATTGGTTTAAATAAATTTTGGTTTTGGGGCCCGGGGGTTTTGGGTGTTTGTTCTTTTTGGTTTTAATTTGTTTATGGGGGGGGGTTTTTTAGGGGGGTTTAAATTCCAAGAGTTTTGGAAAGGGGGGAAAATATTAAATTTCGTTTTTGGGTTAAAATTTTTTGGGGAAGGGGAGTCGTTTTGTTCGTTTTGAGGATAAAACGCGGTGGGGGTTCTTTAAAAAAACCGAAGAAGGGGGGAAATTGGGAGTTTGGAAAATTTTGTGTGAAAAAGAAAGTTAAAAAAAATGTAAATAAGAGCAAGGTTATTAGCAGAGTAGGGTGGAGGGTCAAGTCAATTTGAGTGTGAGTTGAAGGGAAAAAAAAACTGGAGGAAGCGAAGTGTTTTAGATTCTGAGAGTGGATTTTTTCAGTGGAGGGAAACCATGAAGCGGAATTTAAGTGAATTATTGGGTGGGGGAGGGGGCGGAAAAGTTCTGGGAGCAGTGTAAGATGTGTGGAAGTCGAGAACATTATCTCGGAAAAACAAAAATGGGTTATGTTTGAAGGAATAGTGGTTCTAACAATGTTATATGGGTGCGAGGCGTGGGCTAGAGATAGTTTTTCGGAAGAGGGTGGATGTGCTGGAAATAAGATGTTTGAGGACGATATGTGGTGTAAGGTGGTTTGATTGAGTAAGTAATAAGTGGGTAAGAAAGATGTGTGGTAATAAATAGAGTGTGGTTGACAGAGCAGAATATGGTGTTTTAAAATGATTTGGTCACATGGAGAGAATGAGTAAGGAAAGATTGACCAAGAGGATACATGTGTCAGAGGTGGAAGAAACGAGGAGAAGTAGGAGACGAAATTGGAGGTGGAGAGATGTAGTGAAAAAGATTTTGAGTGATCGGGGCCTGAACATTTAGGAAGATGAAAGGCTTTTAAGGAATAGAGTGAATTGGAACGATGTGGTATACAGGGGTCGACCTGCTGTCAATTGATTGAATCAGGGCGTGTGAAGATTCTGGGGAAAACTATGGAAATTTCTGTGGGGCCTGGATATGGAAAGGGAGCTGTGGTTTCAGTGCATTTTATACGACAGTTAGAGACTGAGTGTTTACGAATGCGGCCTTTGTTGTCTTTTCCCAACCTACCTCGCGTACATGCCGGGAGAGAGGGTTGTTATTTCATGTGTGGCGGGTGGGTTGCTGGGAATGCATAAAGTCAGATAGTATGAATTATGTATATGTGTGTCTTAATATATATATATATATATATATATATATATATATATATATATATATATATATATATATATATATATATATATATATATATATATATATATATATATATATATATATATATATATATATATATATATATACATATATATTTGTTTTTGTTTTTTTTTTTGCTTTGTCGCTGTCTCCCGCGTTTGCGAGGTAGCGCAAGGAAACAGACGAAAGAAATGGCCCAACCCCCCCCATACACATGTACATACACACGTCCACACACGCAAATATACATACCTACACAGCTTTCCATGGTTTACCCCAGACGCTTCACATGCCTTGATTCAATCCACTGACAGCACGTCAACCCCTGTATACCACATCGCTCCAATTCACTCTATTCCTTGCCCTCCTTTCACCCTCCTGCATGTTCAGGCCTCGATCACACAAAATCCTTTTCACTCCATCTTTCCACCTCCAATTTGGTCTCCCTCTTCTCCTCGTTCCCTCCACCTCCGACACATATATCCTCTTGGTCAATCTTTCCTCACTCATTCTCTCCATGTGCCCAAACCATTTCAAAACACCCTCTTCTGCTCTCTCAACCACGCTCTTTTTATTTCCACACATCTCTCTTACCCTTACGTTACTTACTCGATCAAACCACCTCACACCACACATTGTCCTCAAACATCTCATTTCCAGCACATCCATCCTCCTGCGCACAACTCTATCCATAGCCCACTCCTCGCAACCATACAACATTGTTGGAACCACTATTCCTTCAAACATACCCATTTTTGCTTTCCGAGATAATGTTCTCGACTTCCACACATTCTTCAAGGCCCCCAGGATTTTCGCCCCCTTCCCCACCCTATGATCCACTTCCGCTTCCATGGTTCCATCCGCTGCCAGATCCACTCCCAGATATCTAAAACACTTCACTTCCTCCAGTTTTTCTCCATTCTAACTCACCTCCCAATTGACCTGACCCTCAACCCTACTGTACCTAATAACCTTGCTCTTATTCACATTTACTCTTAACTTTCTTCTTCCACACACTTTTCCAAACTCAGTCACCAGCTTCTGCAGTTTCTCACATGAATCAGCCACCAGCGCTGTATCATCAGCGAACAACAACTGACTCACTTCCCAAGCTCTCTCATCCCCAACAGACTTCAAACTTGCCCCTCTTTCCAAAACTCTTGCATTCACCTCCCTAACAACACCATCCATAAACAAATTAAACAACCATGGAGACATCACACACCCCTGCCGCAAACCTACATTCACTGAGAACCAATCACTTTCCTCTCTTCCTACACGTACACATGCCTTACATCCTCGATAAAAGCTTTTCACTGCTTCTAACAACTTTCCTCCCACACCATATATTCTTAATACCTTCCACAGAGCATCTCTATCAACTCTATCATATGCCTTCTCCAGATCCATAAATGCTACATACAAATCCATTTGCTTTTCTAAGTATTTCTCACATACATTCTTCAAAGCAAACACCTGATCCACACATCCTCTACCGCTTCTGAAACCACACTGCTCTTCCCCAATCTGATGCTCTGTACATGCCTTCACCCTCTCAATCAATACCCTCCCATATAATTTACCAGGAATACTCAACAAACTTATACCTCTGTAATTTGAACACTCACTCTTATCCCTTTTGCCTTTGTACAATGGCACTATGCACGCATTCCGCCAATCCTCAGGCACCTCACCATGAGTCATACATACGTTAAATAACCTTACCAACCAGTCAACAATACAGTCACCCCCTTTTATATATATATATATATATATATATATATATATATATATATATATATATATATATATATATATATATATATATAAATATATGGTAAATTATATGGGAAGGTATTGATTGAGAGGGTGAAGGCATGTACAGAGCATCAGACTGGGGAAGAGCAGTGTGGTTTCAGAAGTGGTAGAGGATGTGTGGATCAGGTGTTTGCTTTGAAGAATGTGTGTGAGAAATACTTAGAAAAGCAAATGGATTTGGATGTAGCATTTATGGATCTGGAAAAGGCATATGATAGAGTTGATAGAGATGCTCTGTAAAAGGTATTAAGAATATATGGTGTGGGAGGCAAGTTGTTAGAAGCAGTGAAAAGTTTTTATCGAGGATGTAAGGCATGTGTACGTGTAGGAAGAGAGGAAAGTGATTGGTTCTCAGTGAATGTAGGTTTGCGGCAGGGGTGTGTGATGTCTCATTGGTTGTTTAATTTGTTTATGGATGGGGTTGTTAGGGAGGTGAATGCAAGAGTTTTCGAAAGAGGGGCAAGTATGAAGTCTGTTGTGGATGAGAGAGCTTGGGAAGTGAGTCAGTTGTTGTTCGCTGATGATACAGCGCTGGTGGCTGATTCATGTGAGAAACTGCAGAAGCTGGTGACTGAGTTTGGTAAAGTGTGTGAAAGAAGAAAGTTAAGAGTAAATGTGAATAAGAGCAAGGTTATTAGGTACAGTAGGGTTGAGGGTCAAGTCAATTGGGAGGTAAGTTTGAATGGCGAAAAACTGGGGGAAGTAAAGTGTTTTAGATATCTGGGAGTCGATCTGGCAGCGGATGGAACCATGGAATCGGAAGTGAATCATAGGGTGAGGGAGGGGGCGAAAATCCTGGGAACCTTGAAGAATGTGTGGAAGTCGAGAACATTATCTCCGAAAGCAAAAATGGGTATGTTTGAAGGAATAGTGGTTCCAAGAATGTTGTATGGTTGCGAGGCGTGGGCTATGGATAGAGTTGTGCGCAGGAGGGTGGATGTGCTGGAAATGAGATGTTTGAGGACAATGTGTGGCGTGAAGTGGTTTGATCGAGTAAGTAATGTAAGGGTAAGAGACATGTGTGGAAATAAAAAGAGCGTGGTTGAGAGAGCAGAAGAGGGAGTTTTGAAATGGGCACATGGAGAGAATGAGTGAGGAAAGATTGACCAAGAGGGTATATGTGTCAGAGGTGGAGGGAACGAGGAGAAGTGGGAGACCAAATTGGAGGTGGAAAGATGGAGTGAAAAAGATTTTGTATGATCGGGGCCTGAACATGCAGGAGGGTGAAAGGAGGGCAAGGAATAGAGTGAATTGGATCGATGTGGTATACCGGGGTTGACGTGCTGTCAGTGGATTGAATCAGGGCATATGAATCGTCTGGGGTAAACCATGGAAAGTTGTGTGGGGCCTGGATGTGTAAAGGGAGCTGTGGTTTCGGGCATTATTGCATGACAGCTAGAGACTGAGTGTGAACGAATGGGGCTTTTGTTGTCTTTTCCTAGTGCTGCCTCGCACACATGAGGGGGGAGTTTGATGGGAATCCATGTGTGGCGAGGTGGCGATGGGAATGAATAAAGGCAGACAGTGTGAATTGTGTGCATGGGTATATATGTATGTGTCTGTGTGTGTATATATATGTGTACATTGAGATGTATAGGTACGTATATTTTGCGTGTGTTGACGTGTATGTATATACATTGTGTATTGGGGTGGGTTAGGCCGTTTCTTTCGTCTGTTTCCTTGCACTACCTCGCAAACGCGGGAGACAGCGACAAAGCAAAATAAATAAATAATAAATATATACATATATGTCTTTTTGTGTATATATATGTATACGTTGAGATGTATAGGTATGTATATTTGCGTGTTTGGACTTATATGTATATACATGTGGTTTTGGATGGGTTGTGCTATTCTTTCTCTGTTTCCTTGCGCTACTTCTGCAGTTTCTCAACCGAAACAGCCACCAGCGCTGCATCATCAGAGAACAACAACTGACTCACTTCCAAAGCTCTCTCGTCCACAACAGACTGCATACTTGCCGATCTCTCAAAAACACTTGCATTCATCTCCCTAATAACACCATCCATAAACAAATATAAAAACCATGGAGACATGACACACCCATGCTCCAAACCGACACTCACTGAAAACCAATAATATCTACCCTTCCTACTCGTACAAGTGCCTTCTATTCTTTATCCTCGACAGAAATTTTTCACTACTTCTACCTACTTACCTCCCACACCATATATTCGGAATACCTCCCACAGAGCATCTCTATCATATCTAGCATGTTTTCTCCAGATCCATAAATTCTACTTACAAATCCATTTGCTTTCCTAAGTATTTCTCACATGTACCCTTCAAAGCAAACACCTGATCCAGACTTTCTTTACCACTTCTTAAACCACACTGCTCTTCCCCAATCTGATGCTCTGTACATGCCTTCATCCTCTCAATAAATACCCTCCCGTATAATTTCCCAGGGAAACTCAACAAACTTATACGTCCTTAATTTGAGCACTCACCTTTATCCCCTTTGCCTTTGTACAATGGCACTATGCAAGCATTCCGCCAATCCTCAGACATCTCACCATGAGTCATACATACATTAGATAACCTTACCAACCAGTCAACAATACAGTCATCACCTTTTTTCATAAATTCCACTGCAATGCCATCCAAACCCGCTGCCTTGCCGGCTTTCATCATCCGCAAAGCTTTTACTACCTCCTCTGTTTACCCAATTATTTTCCCCAACCCTCTCACTTTGCGCACAACCTCGACCAAAACACTATATATCTGCCACACTATCATCAAACACATTCAGCAAACCTTCAAAATACTTACCCCATCTCCTTCTCACATCACACCTACTTGTTATCACCTCCCCATTAGCCCCCTTCACTGAAGTTCCCATTGCTTCCCTTGACTTACGCACTTTATTTACCTCCTTCCAAAACATCTTATTCTACATAAAATTTAATGATACTCTCTCACCCCAACTCTCATTTGCCCTCTTTTTCACCTCTTGCACCTTTCACTTGACCTCTTGCCACTTTCTTTCATACATTTCCGAGTCATTTGCACTATTTCCCTGGAAAAATCATCCAAATGCCTCTCTTCCCTTTCACTAATAATCTTAATTCTTCATCGCACCACTCACTACCCTTTCTAATTTGCCCCACATCCCAAGCTTCTCATATATATATATATATATATATATATATATATATATATATATATATATATATATATATATATATATATATATATATATATATATATATATATATATATATATATATATATATATATATATATATATATATATATATATATATATATATATATATATAATATAAAAGAAAGAGGCAGGAGGTCCAGAGAAAGGTGAAAGAGGTGAAAAAGAGGGCAAATGAGAGTTTGTGTGAGAGAGTATCATTGAAAATTAGGGAGAATAAAAAGATGTTTTGGAAGGAGGTAAATAAAGTGCATAAGACAAGGGAACAAATGGGAACTTCAGTGAAGGGGGCTAATGGGGAGGTGATAACAAGTAGTGGTGATGAGAGAAGGAGATGAAGTGAGTATTTTGAAGGTTTGTTGAATGTGTTTGATGATAGAGTGGCAGACATAGGGTGTTTTGGTCGAGGTGGTGTGCAAAGTGAGAGGGTTAGGGAAAATAATCTGGTAAACAGAAAAGAGGTAGTAAATGCTTTGCGGAAGATGAAAGCCGGGAAGGCATTGGGTTTTAATGGTTTTGCAGTAGAATTTGTTAATAAAGCGGGTGACTGTATCGTTCACTGGATGGTAAGGTTATCTAATGGATTTTTGACTCATGGTGAGGTGACTGAGGATTGGCGGAATACTTGCATAGTGCCATTGTACAAACGCAAAGGGGATAAAAGTGAGTGATTAAAATTACAGAGGTATAAGTCTGTTGAGTATTCATGGGAAATTTCACGGGAGGGTATTGATTGAAAGGGTGAAGGCATGTACAGAGTATCACAATGGGCAAGAATAGTATGGTTTCAGAAGTGGTAGAGGTAGTGTGGATCAGATATTTGCTTTGAAGGATGTATGTGAGAAATTATTCGAATTGCAAATGAATTTTTATGTAGCATTTATACGTCTGTAGAAGGCATATGATAAAGATGATAGAGATGCTATGTGGAAGGTATTAAGAATATATTGTGTGGGAGGCAAGTTGTTAGAAACAGTGAAAGTTTTTATCGAGGATGTCAGGCATGTATACGTGTAGTAAGAGAGGAAAGTGATTGATTCTCAGTGAATGCTGGTGTGCGGCAGGTGGGTGTGATGTCCCAATGGTTGATTAATTTGTTTATGGATGGGGTTGTTAGGGTGGTGAATGCAATAGTTTAGGAAATTGGGGTAAGAATGCAGTCTCTTGTGGATGAGAAAGCTTGGAAAATGAATCAGTTGCTGTTTGCTGATGATAGAGCGCTGGTGGCTGATTCGTGTGAGAAACTGCAGAACTGGTGACTGAGTTTGATAAAGTATGTGAAAGAAGAAAGCTGAGAGTAAATGTGAATAAAGCAAGGTTATTAGTTACAGTAGGGTTTAGGGACAAGTCAATTACGAGGTAGGTTTGAATGGAGAAAAACTGGAGGAAGTGATGTGTTTTAGGTATCTGGGAGTGGATTTGGCAGCGGATGGAACCATGGAAGCGGAAGTGAATTATAGTGTGGGGGAAGGGACAAAAGTTCGGTGAGCGTTGAAGAATGTGTGGAAGTCGAGAACATTATCTCGGAAATCTAAAATAAGTATGTTTGAAGGAATAGTGGTTCCAACAATGACATATGGTTACGAGGCGTGGACTATTGATAGGGTTGTGCGGAGGAGGGTGAATGCGCTGGAAATGAGATGTTTGAGGGCAATATGTTGTGTGAGGTGGTTCGATCAAGTAAGTGATTATAGGGTAAGAGAGATGTGTGGTGACAAAAAGAGTGTGGCTGAGAGAGCAGAGGAGGGTGATTTGAAATGGTTAGGTCACATGAAGAGAATGCGTGAAGACAGATTGACCAAGGGGATATATGTGTCAGAGGTGGAGGGAATGAGAAGTGGGAGACGAAATCGGAGGTGGAAAGATAGAGTGAAAAAGATTTTGAGCAATCGGGGCTTGAACATGCAGGAGAGTGAAAGGCGTGCAAGGAATAGAGTGAATTAGAACAATTTGGTATACCGGGGTCGACTTGCCGTCATTTAATTGAACCATGGCATGTGAAGCGTCTGGGTTAGACCATGGAAATTTCTGTGGGGCCTGGATGTGGAAAGGGAGCTGTGGTTTCGGTGAATTGTTACATGAGACCTAGAGACTGAGTGTGAACGAATGTGGCATTTGTTGACTTTTCCAAGAGCTACCTCGGGCACGTGTGGGGGAAGGCGGTTGTTATTTCATGTGCGGCGGGATGGCGATGGGAATGAATACAGGCAGAGTGTATGAATTATGTACATGTGTGTATATGTATATGTCTGTGTTTGTATATATATATATATATATGTATACGTTCAGATGTATAGATATGTACATTTGCGTGTCTAGAAGTATATGTATATACTTGTGTATGTGGGTGGATTGGGCCATTCTTTCGTCTGTTTCCTTATGCTACCTCGCTAACGCGGGAGACAGCGACAAAGATAAAAAAAAATGGTATTTATATATATATATATATATATATATATATATATATATATATATATATATATATATATTATCCCTGGGGATAGGGGAGAAAGAATACTTCCCACGTATTCCCTGCGTGTCGTAGAAGGCGACTAAAAGGGGAGGGAGCGGGGGGCTGGAAATCCTCCCCTCTCGTTTTTTTTAATTTTCCAAAAGAAGGAACAGAGAATGAGGCCAGGTGAGGATATTCCCTCAGAGGCCCAGTCCTCTGTTCTTAATGCTACCTTGCTAACGCGGGAAATGGCGAATAGTATGAAAGAAAGAAAGATATATATATATATATATATATATATATATATATATATATATATATATATATATATATATATATATCTTATTATTATTATTTTGCTTTGTCGCTGTCTCCCGCGTTAACGATGTAGCGCAAGGAAACAGACGATAGAATGTCCCAACCCGCCCACATACACATGTATATACATACACGTCCACACACGCAAATATACGTACCTATACATCTCAATGTACACATATATATACACACACAGACATATACATATATACACATGTACATAATTCGTACTGTCTGCCTTTATTTCTTCCCATCGCCACCTCGCCACATATGGAATAACAACCCCTCCCCCCTCATGTGTGCGAGGTAGCGCTAGAAAAAGACACCAAAGGCCCCATTCGTTCACACTCAGTCTCTAGCTGTCATGTAATACTGCACCTAAACCACAGCTTCCTTTCTACCTCCAGACCCCACAGAACTTTCCATGGTTTACCCCAGACGCTTCACATGCCCTGGTTCAATCCATTGACAGCACGTCGACCCCGGTATACTACATCGTTCCAATTCACTTTATTCCTAGCACGCCTTTCACCCTTCTGCATGTTCAAGCCCCGATCACTAAAAATCTTTTTCACTCCATCTTTCCACCTCCAATTTGGTCTCCCACTTCTCCTCGTTCCCTCCACCTCTGACACATATATCCTCTTGGTCAATATTTCTTCACTCATTCTCTCCATGTGACCAAACCCTTTCAAAACACCCTCTTCTGCTCTCTCAACCACGCTCTTTTCATTTCCACACATCTCTCTTACACTTACATTACTTACTCGATCAAACCACCTCACACCACACATTGTCCTCAAACATCTCATTTCCAATACATCCACCCTCCTGCGCAAAACTCTATCCATAGCCCACTCCTCGCAACCATACAACATTGTTGGAACCACTATTCCTTCAAACATACCCATTTTTGCTTTCCGAGATAATGTTCTCGACTTCCAAACATTCTTCAACGCTCCAAGAATTTTCGCCCCCTCCCCCACCCTATGATTCACTTCCGCTTCTATGGTTCCATCCGCTGCCAGATCCACTCCCAGATATCTAAAACACTTTACTTCCTCCAGTTTTTCTCCATTCAAACTTACCTCCCAATTGACTTGACCCTCACAATACTGTACCTAATAACCTTGCTCTTATTCACATTTACCCTTAACTTTCTTCTTTCACACACTTTACACAACCCAGTCACCAGCTTCTGCAGTTTCCCACATGAATCAGCCACCAACGCTGTATCATCAGCGACCAACAACTGACTAACTTCCCAAGCTCTCTCATTCACAACAGACTGCATACTTGCCCCTCTTTCCAAAACTCTTGCATTCAACTCCCTAACAACCCAATCCATAAACAAATTAAACAACCATGGAGACATCACACACCCCTGCAGCAAACCTACATTCACTGAGAACCAATCACTTTCCTCTCTTCCTACACGTACACATGCCTTACATCCTCGATAAAAACTTTTCACTGCTTCTAACAACTTGCCTCCCAAACCATGTATTCCTAAAACCTTCCACAGAGCATCTCTATCAACTCTGTCATATGCCTTCTCCAGATACACAAATGCTACATACAAATCCATTTGTTTTTCTAAGTATTTCTCACATACATTCTTTAAAGCAAACACCTGATCCACACATCCTCTACCACTTCTGAAACCACACTGCTCTTCCCCAATCTGATGCTCTGTACATGCCTTCACCCTCTCAATCAATACCCTCCCATATAATTTACCAGGAATACTCAACAAACTTATACTTCTGTAATTTGAGTACTCACTCTTATCCGCCAATCCTCAGGCACCTCACCATGAATCATACATACATTAAATAACCTTACCAGCCAGTCAACAATACAGTAACCCCCTTCTTTAATAAATTCAACTGCAATACCATCCAAACCTGCTGCCTTGCCGGCTTTCATCTTCCGTAAAGCTTTTACTACCTCTTCTCTATTTACCAAATCATTTTCCCTAACCCTCTCACTTTCCACACCACCTCGACCAAAAGACCCTGTATCTGCCACTCTATCATTAAACACATTCAACAAACCTTCAAAATACTCACTCCATCTCCTTCTCACATCACCACTACTTGTTATCACCTCCCCATTAGCCCCCTTCACTGAAGTTCCCATTTGCTCCCTTGTCTTACGCACTATATTTACCTCCTTCCAAAACATCTTTTTATTCTCCCTGAAATTTGATGATACTCTCTTACCCCAACTCTAATTTGCCCTCTTTTTCGCCTCTTGCACCTTTCTCTTGACCTCCTTCCTCTTTCTTTTATACCTCTCCCACTCATTTGCATTTTTTCCCTGCAAAAATCGTCCAAATGCCTCTCTCTTCTCTTTCACCAATAATCTTACTTCTTCATCCCACCACTCATTACCTTTTCTAATCAACCCACCTCCCACTCTTCTCATGCCACAAGCATCTTTTGCGCAAGCCATCATTGATTCCCTAAATACATCCCACTCCTCCCCAATCACCTTACCTCCTTTGTTCTCACCTTTTTCCATTCTGTACTCAGTCTCTCCTGATACTTCCTCACACAAGTCTCCTTCCCAAGCTCACTTTCTCTCACTACTCTCTTCACCCCAACATTCTCTCTTCTTTTCTGAAAACCGCCACAAATCTTCACCTTCGCCTCTACAAGATAATGATCAGACATCCCTCCAGTTGCACCTATCATCACATTAACATCCAAAAGTCTCTCTTTCGTCCGTTTATCAATTAACACGTAATCCAGTAACGCTCTCTGGCCATCTCTCCTACTTACATACGTATATCTCGCTATTTAAACTAGGTATTCCCAATCACCAGTCCTTTTTCAGTACATAAATCTACAAGCTCTTCACCATTTCCGTTTACAACACTGAACACTCCATGTATACCAATTATTCCCTCAACTTACGTCTGTTTCCTTGCGCTACCTCGCAAACGCGGGAGACAGCGACAAGTATAATAAAAAAAAATAATATATATATATATATATATATATATATATATATATATATATATATATATATATATATATATATATATACATATATACATTGAGATGTATAGGTATGTATATTTGCGTGAGTGGACGTGTATGCATATACATTGTGCATCGGGGTGGGTTGGGCCATTTCTTTCGTCTGTTTCCTTGCGCTACCTCGCAAACGCGGGAGTCAGCGACAAAGAAAAATGATAAAAATATGATAAAATATATATATATATATATATATATATATATATATATATATATATATATATATATATATATATATATATATATATATATATATATATATATATATATTAGCTTTGTCGCTGTCTCCCAACTTTGCGAGGTAGCGCAACGAAACAGACGAAAGAAATGGCCCAACCACCCCCATACATATGTATATACATACACGTCCACACACGCAAATATAGATACCTACACAGCTTTCCATGGTTTACCCCAGACGCTTCACATGCCCTGATTCAATCCACTGACAGCACGTCAACCCCGTTATACCACATCGATCCAATTCACTCTATTCCTTGCTTTCCTTCCACCCTCCCGCATGATCAGGCCCCGATCACACAAAATCTTTTTCACTCCATCTTTCCACCTCCAATCTGGTCTCCCACTTCTCCTCTTTCCCTCCACCTCCGACACATACATCGTCTTGGTCAATCTTTCCCCACTCATTCTCTCCATGTGCCCAAACCATTTCAAAACACCCTCTTCTGCTCTCTCAACCACGCTCTTTTTATTTCCACACATCTCTCTTACCCTTACGTTACTTACTCGATCAAACCACTTCACACCACACATTGTCCTCAAAAATCTCATTTCCATCACATCCACCCTCCTGCGCACAACTCTATCCATAGCCCACGCCTCGCAACCATATGACATTGTTGGAACCACTATTCCTTCAAAGATACCCAGTTTTGCTTTCCGAGATAATGTTCTCGACTTCCACACATTCTTCAAGGCTCCCAGGATTTTCGCCCCCTCCCCAACCCTATGATTCACTTCCGCTTCCATGGTTCCATCCCCTGCCAGATCCACTCCATGATATCTAAAACACTTTACTTCCTCCAGTTTTTCTCCATTCTAACTTACCTCCCAATTGACTTGACCCTCAACCCTACTGTACCTAATGACCTTGCTCTTATTCACATTTACTCTTAACTTTCTTCTTTCACACACTTTACCAAACTCAGTCACCAGCTTCTGCAGCTTCTCACATGAATCAGCCACCAGCGCTGTATCATCAGCGAACAACAACTGACTCACTTCCACAACAGAGTTTATACTTGCCCCTCTTTCCATAACCCATGCATTCACCTCCCTAACAACCCCATCCATAAACAAATAAAACAACCATGGAGACATCACACACCCCTGCCGCAAACTTACATTCACTGAGAACCAATCACTTTCCTCTCTTCCTACACGTACACATGCCTTACATACTCGATAAAAACTTTTCACTGTTACTAACAACTTGCCTCCCACACCATATATTCGTAATACCTTCCACAGAGCATCTCTATCAACTCTATCATATGCCTTCTCCAGATCCATAAATGATACATACAAATCCATTTGCTTTTCTAAGTATTTCTCACATACATTCTTCAAAGGAAACACCTGATCCACACATCCTCTACCATTTCTGAAACCACACTGCTCTTCCCCAATCTGATGCTCTGTACATGCCTTCACCCTCTCAATCAATACCCTCCCATATAATTTACCAGGAATACTCAACAAACTTATACCTCTGAAATTTGAGCACTCACTGTTATCCCCTTTGCCTTTGTACAATGGCACTATGCACTCATTCCGCCAATCCCCAGGCACCTCACCATGAGTCATACATACATTTAAATAGCCTTACCAACCAGTCAATACTACAGTCACCCCCTTTTTTAGTAAATTCCACTGCTATACCATCCAAACCTGCTTCCTTGCCGGCTTTCATCTTCTGCAAAGCTTTTACTACCTCTTCTCTGTTTACCATTTTCCTCTGTTTATCATTTTCCCTAACCCTCTCACTTTGCACACCACCTCGACCAAAACACCCTATATCTGCCACTCTATCATCAAACACATTCAACAAACCTTCAAAATACTCACTCCATCTACTTCTCACATCACCACTACTTGTTATCACCTCCCCATTTGCGCCCTTCACTGAAGTTCCCATTTGCTCCTTTGTCTTACGCACTTTATTTACCTCCTTTCAGAACATCTTTTTATTCTCCCTAAAATTTAATGATACTCTCTCACCCCAACTCTCATTTGCCCTCTTTTTCACCTCTTGCACCTTTCTCTTGACCTCCTGTCTCTTTCTTTTATACATTTCCCACTCAATTGTATTTTTTCCCAACAAAAATCGTCCAAATGCCTCTCTCTTCTCTTTCCTTAATGATCTTACGTCTTCATCCCACCACTCATTAACTTTTCTAATCAACCCACCTCCCACTCTTCTTATGCCACAAGCATCTTTTGCGCAATCCATCACTGCTTCCCTAAATACATCCCATTCCTCCCCCACTCCCCTTACTTCCGTTGTTCTCACCTTTTTCCATTCTGTACTCAGTCTCTCCTGGTACTTCCTCACACAAGTCTCCTTCCCAAGCTCATTTACTCTCACTACCCTCTTCACCCCAACATTCACTCTTCTTTTCTAAAAACCCATACAAATCTTCACCTTAGCCTCCACAAGATAATGATCAGACATCCCTCCAGTTGCACCTCTCAGCACATTAACATCCAAAAGTCTCTCTTTCGCGCGCCTGTCAATTAACACATAATCCAATAACGCTCTCTGGCCATGTCTCCTACTTACATACGTATACTTATGCATATCTCGCTTTTTAAACCAGGTATTCGCAATCACCAGTCCTTTTTCAGCACATAAATCTACAAGCTCTTCACCATTTCCATTTACAACACTGAATACCCCATGTATACCAATTATTCCCACAACTGCCACATTACTCACCTTTGCATTCAAATCACTCATCACTATAACCCGGTCACGTGAATCAAAACCACTAACACACTCATTCAGCTGCTCCCAAAACACTTGCCTCTCATGATCTTTCTTCTCATGCTCAGGTGCATATGCACCAATAATCACCCATCTCTCTCCATCAGCTTTCAGTTTTACCCATATTAATCGAGAATTTACTTTCTTACATTCTATCACATACTCCCACAACTCCTGTTTCAGGAGTACTGCTACTCCTTCCCTTGCTCTTGTCCTCTCACGAACCCCTGACTTTACTCCCAAGACATTCCCAAACCACTCTTCCCCTTTACTCTTGAGCTTCGTTTCACTCTGAGCCAAAACATCAAGGTTCTTTTCCTCAAACATCCTTCCTATCTCTCCTTTTTTCACATCTTGGGTACATCCACACACATTTAGACACCCCAGTCTGAGCCTTCGTGGAGGATGAGCACTCCCCGCGTGACTCCTTCTTCTGTTTCCCATTTTAGAAAGTCAGAAAATACAACGAGGGGAGGATTTCTGGCCCCCCGCTCCCGTCCCCTCTAGTCACCTTCTACGACACGCAAGGAATGCGTGGGAAGTATTTTTTCACCCCTATCCCCTTCTCTGTTACTTCTTCGGAAAAATAGGAAAAAACGAGAGGGGAGGATTTCCGGCCCCATGCTCCCTTCCCTTTTGGTCGCCTTCTGCGACACGCAGGGAGTGCGTGGGGGGTGCTCTTTCTCCCTTGTCCCCAGGGATAATATATATATATATATATATATATATATATATATATATATATATATATATATATATATATATATATATATATATATATATATATATATATATATATATATATATATATATATATATATATATATATATATTTATATATATATATATATATATATATATATATATATATATATATATATATATATATATATATATATATATATATATATATATATATATATATATATATATATATATATATATACATATACATATATATATATATATATATATATATATATATATATATATATATATATATATATATATATATATATATATATATATATATATATATATATATATATATATATATATATATATAGATATATATTTATATATATATAAACTGGAAAGGATCACAATTTTCCGGTTGATCAAGATATTCCTATGAGTCCAGTGATGGTCCATACAAATAACGTCATTCTTAAGAAGATTTGTAAAATGATAAGTTTATGAACGCTCGTTGCCTGTCCAGGACAGGCAACGAGCGTTCATAAACTCATCATTTTACAAATCTTATCAAGAATGACGTTATTTGTATAGACCATCACTGATATTAAGATTATTATTCTTTGTGTATTTAATAATAGAATATTCAATGATATTTCTCTAGGTAAAAGATTTAGAGTTAATAACTGAGATGGCATTACTCCAGTCAATACAATGATCATAGTTTTTAACGTGATTAATCAAGGCATTTGATTCTTGTCCCGTTCTTATACTACATTTAAGTTCCTTAAGTCTAACAGAAAGATCCTTACGAACATAAAATTTTTCACAATTTCCACGTGGCACTTTATAGATGTATCTAAGAAAATTTTCTGGTGAATTCCTGATTAAGATATTCATTATATTATCATTGTTGCTGAAGGCAAAATGTACATTAAAGGATTTAAGCAAAATGGGAAGTAAAGCGAAATTATTATTAAAAGGGAGAACTAAAAGATTCTTGGTGTCAATGGGGAGTTTGGGCTCAATTCTATAAGATGATTTCTTCCCTAACTTATGGGATTTATCAATGAAAGATCTAGAGTACTTTAACTTAGATCCAATAGAATATATCTTCTCAAACTAATCATCAATAAACTCTGGACTGGAAATACGTAATGCCCAAAGGAACGTAGATTGAAAAGATGATGATTTAACTCTGTCATGTTGAGATGAGTAATAATGGATATATGAGCATACATTGGTAGGTTTTCTGTATATGCTAAACTTAAACTTGTTTCCTTGCCCATGGATCATGCAATCTAAAAATGGTAACATACGATTATTTTCATTTTCTACAGTAAATTTGATGGAAGGTACTAAATTATTAAGTAAGGGGAGAAATATTTGATAATTTTCATTTGTTGGCCAAACACAAAGAACATCATCTACATACATAAAACAAATTGCATTAGAGGGTAAGATATCCTTTAGTAATTTTGTTTCAAGAAATTCCATATAAAGATTACTTAGTGCAGGTGAAAGAGGGTTACCCATTGCCATACCAAATTTTTTATCATAATAATCTCCATTGAATTGAAATATACAGTCTTTTATACACAATTTTATCAGTTCAATGAAAACAGACTTTGAAACAGGTAAATGAATATCATCCAAGACATCAAATAAATATTCTAAAAGGTCAGCAACTGGAACTTTAGTGAAAAGTGATTAAACATCAAGCCTAACTAGTCTGAATTCAATATTAACATTGATATTGTTTATCTTGTTGACTAAATCTACATTGTTCATGATGTTAGGATTTGATACCTTACCCACTAAAGGACTTAATAAAGAAACTAACCATTTTGACAATTTATATGTGATGGAGCCGACAGAACTCGCTATAGGTCTTGCTGGAAAACTCTGTTTATGTGTTTTGATAAGTCCATACATATATGACAATGAAGGGGACAAAGATGACAAACTTTTGATAAGAGAACTATTACCTTTCAACAACAACTTAATTTCTTTACTGAAATGGGAATAAACTGCTTCTAAGGGATTTTTACTAAGTTTAGAATATGTTCTGTCATCATTTAAAAGATCATTCATTTTGGTAAATTGCTACTTTTTTCTAAAATCACAACAGTGTTAGCCTTATCTGCTTTAGTAATATATATATCCTCGTCTTTTTTTAAGGTGTTAATAGCTCTTATGAATCTTTTAGGGCAATTAGGATCCACTGGTTTTGACAAACTGGCATACACTAAACCCTTACAGATATTAATTTCATCATTATTTAAATTACTGTATTTCTCTAAATTATAAAAAAGACTTTGTGATATCAACACATCTGGCTTCCCTGTTAGAGCACACAAAACTTAAACCATAGTCTAATGCACGCAAGGAATCCTTATCTAGTTGTTTATTAGACAGATTTATCACAAAAGAAGGCCTTGTGTTCTTGTTCCAGTCGCTATTTTCATTAAGATGGTCCAACGTACAGTTTAGTGACATTTGTAGCCTATTGCGTTCTTTCCTTAATCTATCATAGCAATAGTCCAACATCCGGTTCTTCCAGTATTTCGGTATTGCCATTTGAAAGGGATGTTTCTTCTCTCTTGAAATGCAAAAAGCCTCCTCCATTTCAAGTTTCTTTAATTCAATGTTTTTCTTTAAAATAATATTTTGGAATTGGTCAAATATTCGACCAGACAGATGCAAAAATCGTTGAGGTAGGACACATCTTGGCATCACTTGTTTATCAAGGCATTTCCTAAGGAATCTAAATCGTAACTTCAATTGTTGGGCCTTCATTAGCGATTTGGAGAAAGCAGGAACGAAAGGAGAAAGTCTAGGACAGCTTGTAGAGAAGTAATAGAAGAGCCGTGTTGAAAGGTAATTACCCTCTTACCAAAATTTTGTCATCTTTGTCCCCTTCATTGCCATATATGTATGGACTGATTAAAACACATAAACAGAATTTTCCAGCAAGACCTGTAGTGAGTTAAGTAGGCTCCATCACATATAAATCGTCAAAATGGTTAGTTTCTTTATTAAGCCCTTTAGTGGGTAAGGTATCAAATTCTAATATCATGAACAATGTAGATTTAGTCAAAAATCTAAACGATATCAATATTAATTTTGAGCAAAACTAGTTTGCTTTGATGTTTCCTCACTTTCACTAAAGTTCCAGTTGATGACCTCTTAGAATATTTATTTGATGTCTTGGATGATATTCATTTACCTGTTTCAAAGTCTTTTTTCACTGAAGTGATAAAATTGTGGATGAAAGACTGTGTACTTCAATTTAATGGAGATTATTATGCTCAAAAATTTGGTATGGCAATAGGTAAACCTCTTTCACCGGTACTAAGAAATCTTTATATGGAATTTTTTGAAACAAAATTACTAAAGGATATCTTACCTTCTAATATAATTTGGTTTAGGTATGTAGATGATGTTCTTTGTGTTTGGCCAACAAATGAAAATTTACAAATATTTCTCCCCTTACTTAACAAGGTAGTACCTTCCATCAAATTTACTGTAGAAAATGAAAATAATAGCATGTTACCATTTTTAGATTGCATGATCCATAGACAAGGAAACAAGTTTAAGTGTAGCATATACAGAAAACCTACCAATGTAAGATCATATGTCCATAATTGCTGAGCCTTCGTCCTCCTCGAAGGCTCAGATTGGGATGTCTAAATGTGTGGGGATGTAACCAAGATGAAAAAAAGCAGATATAGGTAATATGTTTGAGGAAAGAAGCCTGGATGTTCTGGTTCTGAGTAAAACAAAGCTCGAGGGTAAATTGGAAGAGTTGTTTGGGAATGTTTTGCGAGTAAAGTCAGGGGTTGGTGAGAGGAGAAGATCAACGGAATGAGTAGCACTACTCCTGAAACAGGAGTGGTGGGAATTTTTGATAGAGTGTGAGATAGCAAACTCTAGATTTAAATGGGTAAAACTGAAAGTGTATGGAGAAAGATGGATGATTATTGGTGCATATGCACCTGGGCATGTGAAGAAAGATCAGGAGAGGCAAGTGTTTTAGGAGCAGCTGAAATAGTGTGTTAGTAGTTTTAATGCTCGAGAGCGGGTTATAGTGATGGGTGATTTGAATGCAAAGGTGAGTAATGTGGCACTTAAGGGAATAATTGTTGTACATGGGGTGTTCTGTGTTGTAAATGGAAATGGTGAAGAGCTTGTAGTTTTGTGCGCTGAAAAAGGACTGGTGATTGGGAATACCTGGTTTAAAAAGAGAGATACACATAAGTATACGTATTTAAGTAGGAGTGATGGCCAGAGAGCTTTTTTGGATTACGTGTTGATTGATAGGCGCGCGAAAGAGAGAATTTTAAAAGTTAATATGCTGAGAGGTGCCACTGGAGGGATGTCTGATCATTATCTTTTGGAGGCAATGGTGAAGATTTGTAGAAGTTTTCAGAAAAGAAGAGAAAATGTAGTAGTGAAGAGAGTGGAGAAAGTAAGTGAGGTTGGGAAGGAGACTTGTTCGAGGAAGTACCAGGAGAAACAGTACAGAAAGGAAAAAGTTGAGAACAAAGGACGTAAGGGGAGTGCGGGAGGAATGGGATGTATTTAGAGAATCAGTGATGGCTTGCGCAAAAGATGCTTGTGGCATGACAAGCATGGGAGGTGGTCAGATTAGAAAGCGTAGTGAGTGGTGGGATGATCATTAGTGAAAGAGAAGAGAGAGGCATTTGGACGAGTTTTGCAGGGAAATACTGTAAATGACTGGAAAATCTAAAAAAGAATGAGGCAGAAGGTCAAGAGAAAGATGCAAGAGGTGAAAAAGAGGGCAAATGAGAGTTGGGGTGAGAGAGTATCATTGAATTTCAGGGAAAATAAAAAGATGTTTAGGAAGGAGGCAAATAAGTGTGTAAGACAAGAGAACAAATGGGAACATCGGTGAAGGGGGCTAATGGGGAGGTAATAACAAGTGGTGATGTGAGAAGGAGATGGAGTGAGAATGTTGAAGGTTTGTTGAATGTATTAGATGATGGAGTGGCAGATATAGGGTGCTTTGGTTGAAGTGGTGTGCGAAGTGAGAGGGTCAGTGATAATGGTTTGGTAAGCATAGAAGAGGTAGTGAAAGCTTTGCGGAAGATGAAAGGTAAATTGCTACTTTTTCTAAAATCACAACAGTGTTACCCTTATCTGCTTTAGTAATATGTATATCCTTCTCTTTTTTTAAGGTGTTAACAGCTCTTATGAATCTTTTAGGGCAATTAGGATACACCGGTTTTGACAAAATGGCATACACTAAACCCTTACAGATATTAATTCCATCATTACTTAAATTACTGTATTTCTCTAAATTACAAAAAGACTTTGTGATATCAACACATATGGCTTCCCTGTTAGAGCACACAAAACTTAAACCATTGTCTAATTTCATCATTACTTAAATTACTGTATTTCTCTAAATCACAAAAAGACTTTGTGATATCAACACATCTAGCTTCCCTGTTAGAGCACACAAAACTTAAACCATAGTCTAATGCACGCAAGGAATCCTTATCTAGTTGTTTATTAGACAGATTTATCACAAAAGAAGGCCTTGTGTTCTTGTTCCAGTCGCTATTTTCATTAAGATGGTCCAACGTACAGTTTAGTGACATTTGTAGCCTATTGCGTTCTTTCCTTAATCTATCATAGCAATAGTCCAACATCCGGTTCTTCCAGTATTTCGGTATTGCCATTTGAAAGGGATGTTTCTTCTCTCTTGAAATGCAAAAAGCCTCCTCCATTTCAAGTTTCTTTAATTCAATGTTTTTCTTTAAAATAATATTTTGGAATTGGTCAAATATTCGACCAGACAGATGCAAAAATCGTTGAGGTAGGACACATCTTGGCATCACTTGTTTATCAAGGCATTTCCTAAGGAATCTAAATCGTAACTTCAATTGTTGGGCCTTCATTAGCGATTTGGAGAAAGCAGGAACGAAAGGAGAAAGTCTAGGACAGCGTGTAGAGAAGTAATAGAAGAGCCGTGTTGAAAGGTAATTATCCTCTTATCAAAAGTTTGTCATCTTTGTCCCCTTCATTGCCATATATGTATGGACTGATTAAAACACATAAACAGAATTTTCCAGCAAGACCTGTAGTGAGTTAAGTAGGCTCCATCACATATAAATCGTCAAAATGGTTAGTTTCTTTATTAAGCCCTTTAGTGGGTAAGGTATCAAATTCTAATATCATGAACAATGTAGATTTAGTCAAAAATCTAAACGATATCAATATTAATTTCGATCAAAACTAGTTTGCTTTGATGTTTCCTCACTTTTCACTAAAGTTCCAGTTGATGACCTCTTAGAATATTTATTTGATGTCTTGGATGATATTCATTTACCTGTTTCAAAGTCTTTTTTCACTGAGCTGATACAATTGTGGATGAAAGACTGTGTATTTCAATTCAATGGAGATTATTATGCTCAAAAATTTGGTATGGCAATAGGTAAACCTCTTTCACCGGTACTAAGTAATCTTTATATGGAATTTTTTGAAACAAAATTACTAAAGGATATCTTACCTTCTAATATAATTTGGTTTAGGTATGTAGATGATGTTCTTTGTGTTTGGCCAACAAATGAAAATTTACAAATATTTCTCCCCTTACTTAACAAGGTAGTACCTTCCATCAAATTTGCTGTAGAAAATGAAAATAATGGCATGTTACCGTTTTTAGATTGCATGATCCATAGACAAGGAAACAAGTTTAAGTGTAGCATATACAGAAAACCTACCAATGTAAGATCATATATCCATTATTGCTGAGCCTTCGTCCTCCTCGAAGGCTCAGATTGGGATGTCTAAATGTGTGGGGATGTAACCAAGATGAAAAAAAGCAGATATAGGTAATATGTTTGAGGAAAGAAGCCTGGATGTTCTGACTCTCAGTGAAACAAAGCTCGAGGGTAAATTGGAAGAGTGGTTTGGGAATGTTTTGCGGGTAAAGTCAGGGGTTGGTGAGAGGAGAAGATCAACGGAATGAGTAGCACTACTCCTGAAACAGGAGTGGTGGGAGTATGTGATAGAGTGTGAGATAGCAAACTCTAGATTTAAATGGGTAAAACTGAAAGTGTATGGAGAAAGATGGATGATTATTGGTGCATATGCATCTGGGCATGAGAAGAAAGATCAGGAGAGGCAAGTGCTTTAGGAGCAGCTGAAATAGTGTGTTAGTAGTTTTGATGCTCGAGAGCGGGTTATAGTGATGGGTGATTTGAATGCAAAGGTGAGTAATGTGGCACTTAAGGGAATAATTGTTGTACATGGGGTGTTCAGTGTTGTAAATGGAAATGGTGAAGAGCTTGTAGTTTTGTGCGCTGAAAAAGGACTGGTGATTGGGAATACCTGGTTTAAAAAGAGAGATACACATAAGTATACGTATTTAAGTAGGAGTGATGGCCAGAGAGCTTTATTGGATTACGTGTTGATTGATAGGCGCGCGAAAGAGAGAATTTTAAAAGTTAATATGCTGAGAGGTGCCACTGGAGGGATGTCTGATCATTATCTTTTGGAGGCAATGGTGAAGATTTGTAGAAGTTTTCAGAAAAGAAGAGAAAATGTAGTAGTGAAGAGAGTGGAGAAAGTAAGTGAGCTTGGGAAGGAGACTTGTTCGAGGAAGTACCAGGAGAAACAGTACAAAAAGGAAAAAGTTGAGAACAAAGGACGTAAGGGGAGTGCGGGAGGAATGGATGTATTTAGGGAATCAGTGATGGCTTGCGCAAAAGATGCTTGTGGCATGAGAAGCATGGGAGGTGGTCAGATTAGAAAGCGTAGTGAGTGGTGGGATGATCATTAGTGAAAGAGAAGAGAGAGGCATTTGGACGAGTTTTGCAGGGAAATACTGTAAATGACTGGAAAATCTAAAAAAGAATGAGGCAGAAGGTCAAGAGAAAGATGCAAGAGGTGAAAAAGAGGGCAAATGAGAGTTGGGGTGAGAGAGTATCATTGAATTTCAGGGAAAATAAAAAGATGTTTAGGAAGGAGGTAAATAAGTGTGTGAGACAAGAGAACAAATGGGAACATCGGTGAAGGGGGCTAATGGGGAGGTAATAGCAGGTGGTGATGTGAGAAGGAGATGGAGTGAGAATGTTGAAGGTTTGTTGAATGTGTTAGATGATGGAGTGGCAGATATAGGGTGTTTTGGTCGAGGTGGTGTGCGAAGTGAGAGGGTCAGTGATAATGGTTTGGTAAACATAGAAGAGGTAGTGAAAGCTTTGCGGAAGATGAAAGCCGGCAAGACGGCGGGTTTGGATGGTATTGCAGAGGAACAGTGTAAAAAAGGGGGTGACTGTGTTGTTAACTGGTTGGTGAGGATATTCAATGTATGTATGGCTCATGGTGAAGTGCTTGAGCCATGCGAGCATAGTGCCATTGTACAGAGGGAAAGGGGATAAAGGCGATTGCTCAAATTACAGAGGTATAAGTTTGTTGAGTATTATTGGGAAGTCATAAGAGAGGGGTATTGATCGAAAGGGCCAAGGCATGTACAGAGCATCAGATTGGGGAAGAGCAATGTGGTTTCAGAAGTAGTAGAAAATGTGTAGATCAGATGTTTGCTTTGAAGAATATATGTGAGAATTGCTTAGAAAAGCAGATGGATTTGTATGTAGCATTTATGGATATGGAGAAGGCATATGATAGAGTTGATAGAGATGCTCTGTGGAAGGTGTGGTGTGGGATGCAAGTTGCTAGAGGCATTGAAAAGTTTTTATCGAGGATGTAAGGCATGTGTACTAATAGGAAAGGAGGACAGTGATTGTTTTCAGTGAATGTCGGTTTGCAGCAGGGGTGTGTAATGTCTCCATGGTTGCTTAATTTGTTTATTGATGGGGTTGTTAGGGAGGTGAATGGAAGAGTTTTGGAGAGAGGTGCAAGTATGCAGTCTGTTGTGGATGAGAGAGCTTGGGAAGTGAGTCAGTTGTTATTCGCTGAGGATACAGCGCTGGTGGCTGATTCGGTTGGGAAACTGCAGAAGCTGGTGACTGAGTTTGGAGAAGAGTGAAAGAAGAAATTTGAGAGTAAATGTGAATAAGAGCAAGGTTGTTAGGTATAGTAGGGCTGAGGGACAAGTCAATTGGGAGGTAAGTTTGAATGGAGAAAAACTGGAGGAAGTGAAGTGTTTTAGTTATCTGGGAGTGGATCTGGCAGCAGATGGAACCATGGAAGCGGAAGTGAGTCAGAGGGTGGGGGAGGGGGTGAAAGTTTTGGGAGCGTTGAAGAATGTACGGAAGGCGAGAACATCATCTCGGTTAGGAAAAGTAGGTATGTTTGAAGGAATAGTGTTTCCAACAATGTTATATGGTTGCGAGGTGTAGGCTACATATAGGGTTGTGCGGAGGAGGGTGAATGGGTTGGAAATGAGATATTTGTGGACAATATGTTGTATGAGGTGGTTTGATGGAGTAAGTAATGAAAGGGTAAGAGAAATGTGTGGAAATAAAAAGAGTGTAGTTGAGAGAGCCAAAGAGGGTATATTGAAATGGTTTGGTCACATGGAGAGAATGATTGAGGAATGATTGACAAAGAGGATATATGTGTCAGAGGTGGTGGGAATGAGGAGTGGGAGACCAAATTGGAGGTGGAAGGATGGAGTGAAAAAGATTTGAGCGATCGGGGCCTGAACATGCAGGAGGGTGACAGGCGTGCCAGGAGTAGAGTGAATTGGAACGATATGGTATACCGAGGTCGACGTGCTGTTAATGGATTGAACCAGATCATGTAAAGCGTCTGGGGTAAACAATGGAAAGTTTTGTGGGCCTAGATGTAAGTAATGGAAAGGTAAGAGAGAGATGTGGTAATAAAAAGAGTGTGGTTGAGAGAGGAGAAGAGGGTGTTTTGAAATGGTTTGGTCACATGGTGAAAATGAGTGAGGAAAGATTGACCAAGAGGATATATGTGTCAGAGGTGGAGGGAACGAGGAGAAGTGGGAGACCAAATTGGAGGTGGAAAGATGGAGTGAAAAAGATTTTGAGCGACTGGGGCCTGAACATGCCGGAGGGTGAAAGGCGCGGAAGGAATAGAGTGAATTTGAACGATATGGTATACCGGAGTCTCATTGTTTACGGACATTCAATCAGTTTTCTATCTACTGAATTACAACCTATCACTGCCGCCTGACCTAGTATTTTGCGAGTAACCTTTGAGGCCGAACCTCACCCAGTGGCTTTTGAAAACCTAAATAGATGATATCAGTTACTTTTTTTCGTCATACATGTTTATCATACCATAAAAGAAATCAAGTAGATTACTCAAACGTGAACGATTTCGTCGAAAACTATGCTGTGAATCATTGATTAAGTGGTGTTCCTCTAAACGTTTTATAATTCTATCTTTACCTGGGGTTCCATAGGTTTCCAACAACTGATGTTAAGCTAAACGTACAATAATATCCGGGGAGTGACTCATTACCTCTTTTGAATATCGCTGTAACACTGCCAGACTTCCGTTGACATAAAATTTTTCTTGTGGCAATTGACTTATTTAAAGACCAGTCAAGGGCCTAACTATCTTATTTTTTTCTTCTTTTCATTGTCTTCTGATGAAAGTTTTCTGAGTCTGCTGTGTTATCTACTATTATATCGTTTATTATTGACAGCGTATCTTCTTCACTCTTGCCATTGATTTGGGTTGTGTCTTTGATCGCAAATATAGATAACAGAAGTCACTCGACATATTTCCCATAGCTTCGTAGTACTGAAATATGTCACTGTTTTCCGTAATTATTGGACTGGGTTATGATCCTCTTGCTACTAACATAAGTGTAAAACTCCTCAGAAGTTTTTTGCTACCTCCAGGAATACACGCTTCATATTGACGTTAAATGTGTCATACAAGTATCTTACTGTCTCTACGCAACATAACTTACGCTGTCATATTGGTTCTTGGTCTCTGTGTTTTTTGAACTACTGTCTTAGACAGCAAGGACTTTCTTTATTTGACCATTCCACTACCTTGACTTCGTTTTATTGACAGACCGTTTTGTACTGCTTAAAAGGTTTTACTGGAGCTTTTCCAAGCAACGTTCATGTGATTCTACTGACCATATCATCCTACGTTTGGCTGTCAAGAGCAATGCAAAGATCATTAAAATTTGCAGGTTCAAAATTATGATGACCAACATTAAATGAAGTGATTTCTTGAAAACTTCCCAACTTCAACATCATTAATGAGATCCTCATTTGTAGTTAGAACTAGATCTAACTTTCTCGTCGCAACTAGGTTTATCGACAAATTGGATGAGGGTCCTAACTGACGCTAACCTCTTACAGATGAGGATGAACCGTTGTTCATGTCCCTGATAGATGACCTGTTTCCTAACATGATGCAAGAGAAAGGTTATCACAACCAACTTACCAACAACATCGCAGAGGTAGTAGCAGAGCTAGGCCTTATTAACCATCCGCCATGGACACTTAAGCTTACACAGGTAAGTCGACTGTTTTCATAAATTCATGTCCAATAACCAAAACTGGCCTTCCCTAACATGGTTTAACACACCTAGCTGTCCCATGCTGAGTTCCCTAAAAGATATTTTGATTTCTTGCAACACACCTGGAGAAACTAGTAAAATAATGGGGTATTGTCGTAGGAGACATGACACACTCTGGTCATTTATGTGAAAAGGTATACATGTAGTGGGTTCCATATCCAGCATTGGCTAAGAACAGCGTGATGAACGTATGGTGAAAGAAACTGACGAGAAAGTACGCGTGAGGGAGACTGATACATCTTATGTTGTCATTGTGTATGTGTTTCTTCGCACAGTCTGAAAAAAAATAAGATTAACTTATTGCAGCAAATAGATAGAGTTCTCAAAGATAAAACAGATCTAATATGGTGTAAGAAGTATAAGTCAGTACCATCCATAATGAATTTTCGCAGGAGTTTAGCGTGAGCTGTATACGTCAGTGATATCCATAACATACCTTATAGCTGCATAGTAGAGTGGCGTGAGCAGTATCAGCCAGCAATATCCATAACATACATTATAACGGTACAGTCGGGTATAGCGTGAGCAGTATGCCGTTGCATTACCTATAACATACTTTACGATTATACCCCACTACGGACAACAGATACATTGTCGCCCTCTTCCATAAGAAATTCAAACCGAATCCTCCAATCCAGCCGCTATGCCAAACTTTATCTAATGCATGGTTTTAACCCTTCTTCCCTTTTTACAAAACATTTCTCCATAATTCCTCGTTCCAAGCAAACCACACTTATCATGCTATCATCTAACACATTCAACAGTCATTTGCAATACTCTACCTGTTTCTCATTCCCATATCCTGAAGGCTTGCTAAAGACGAAGTGCGGGAAAGGGGCTGTTGTGGAAGGGATTGCAATAGATTTTTTTTCAAGAAAGGTGATTGTGTTGTTGTCTAGTTGATTAGGATTTTCATTTGTATGAATGGCTCACATACAGGTGTTTGAAAATTGGTGAAATGCTTGTATAGCAACAAAAGTGAATGTTTGTTGATGGTTCCTGGTAAGGTGTAAAGTGGTGATTGAAAAGGTGCTGGAATGCACAGAGCATTTGGTTGGAAAGGAGCAGCTTGATTTCAGTGGTGGCAGAGTATGTATGGATTAGTGATTGCTGTAAAGAATATGAGTCAGATATGCTTAGAGGAACAGAAGGATTTGTAGGATGCATTTATGGATCTGAAGAAAGCACACGATAGGGTTGGTAGAGATGTTTTGTGAAAGACGTTACGAAAGGAGGAAGGCTACTATAAGCAGTGAGGAGTTTTAACTAAGAGGGTAATGTATGTGTGCAAATAGGATGAGAGGAAAGTGAATGTTCCAGGAGAAGGTGGATCTGTGGCAAGGGTGTGTAATGTCACCATGGCTGTTTAATCTGTTTGTCGATGGAGTGGTGAGGAGGTGAATACAAGTGAAGGTCTGCAATTTGTCGAGGTGGAAAGACCTGGGAGGTAAGTCACATGCTGTGTGTTGATGACACGCCGCTGATTGTAGATTTGTATGAGAAACTGCAGGAGCTGGTATGATTCACCGAAACCAGAGTCCCCTATCCACTACCAGACCCCACAGACCTTTCCTTGGATTCCCCTGGCAGCTTTTGAAGTCCTGGTTCAGTCCAATGACAGCATGTCGCCTACTGTATACCACATCTTTCCAACTGATCTCCCTTGCACGCCTTACACCTTCCTGCACTTTCAGGCCCAGAATGCTCAGAACCCTTCTCACTCCATCCTTATACCTCCTCCTTAGTTTCCCCTTATCCTAGATCTTTCGGCTTTCGACATGTATACCCTCTGTCATTCTCTTCATACGTCCAAACTACTTCAGCACACCGTCGATAGATCTCTTATATATATATATATATATATATATATATATATATATATATATATATATATATATATATATATATATATATATATATATATATATATATATATATATATATATATATATATATATATATATATATATATTTCTCTTACCACATTTCTCTCTTACCCTATCAGTTCTTCACATCACATACTGTTCTCAAACAATCTATCTCCAAAACGTTCACTTTCTTCCGCTCTTTGTAACCAAGGGCCAACGCTTCACATCCATAAAACTCTGACTTAGACTGCTATACCATCAAGCTTAGGCAACGCATTTTCACCCTTCCAAATACTAAACTCCCTTTCCACATATTCCTGAGTGCTCCAAGAACCTTCTCCCCCTTAATTATCGTATTATTCCCTTTAGCTCCCATGGTTCCATTCGCTACCGTGTCTACTCCTAGATGTCTGAAATACCGGTATTTTTGTGCTTAGTATAATAAGCATAGTAATATATTGTCAACTGTGTAGTGTTGTGTATAATCAGTATCGTAACGTGCCGTCACTTCTGTGGTGTTAATGTAATGAATGATATAATGCATTATCATTTGTGTTGTGTTTGGGTGTAATGAGTGTGGTAGTGCGCTATTAGTTGTTTCTTAAGTGTAATGAGTACGGTATTCTCTTTTCAGTTGTTTGGTGTTGAGTATAATGAATGTGATGCTGCTTTGTCAGCTATGTGGTGCTTATCATGAGTGTGGAAATGCATTATCAGTTGCTTGGTGTCGAGTATTACAAGTTTGGTAACACTTTATCACCTGTGTGGTGTTGAGTCAAAGAAGCGTGGGAATGAGCTATCACCTATTCGGTATTATTGATGCGATACTGCATTATCAACTCTGTGATGTTTAGTGAAATAAGATAATGCGTTATCAGCTGTGAGATGTTGAGTCTAATGAGTTCAGTAGTACCATATTAACTTTGTGGTGTTCAGCATAATGAGTTATTAGTTTTGTGGTGTTGAGTATAATGAGTATGGTAAAGCGTTACCATTTGTGTGGTGTTGAACGTGATGAGTGTGGTAATGCTTTACCAGTTGTAAGGTGTTGAGTTTAATGAGTGTGGTAGTGTGTTATCAGTTGTGTGGAGTTGAGTATAATGAGTATGGCAAATCGTTATTAGCAATGTAGTGTTGAGCATAATGCATATGACAACGCGTTTTGTGTTGTATGTTGTGGATTATATTGAGTGTGGTAATGCGTTATCACTTGTGTGTTTTTGAGTTAATGAATGTGGTATATGGTTTGCGTTATCATTTGTAAGATGAAAAGTATAATAGGTGTGGTACTATCTAAACAGTTGAGTGATGTTGAGTACAATTAGTACAATTAGTTTTATAGTGTTCAGTACGATGAGTGTGGTGATGTTTTACAGCGTTCAGTATGATGGGTGTGGTGATGTTCAGTACGATGGGTGTGGTGCTGTTTTATAGTGTTCAGTACGATGAGTGTGATGATGTTCAGTGTGATGAGTGTGGTGATGTTCAGTACGATGAGTGTGGTGATGTTTTATACTGTTCAGTACGAGGATTGTGGTGATGTTTTATAATGTTCAGTACGATGAGTGTGGTGATGTTTTACAACGTTCAGTATGATGAGTGTGGTGATGTTAAGTATGATGAGCATGGTAATGTTCAGTACGATGAGTGTGGTGATGTTCAGTACGATGATTGTGGTGACATTTTACAGTGTTCAGTATGATGACTGTGGTGATGTTTTATAGTGTTCAGTATGATGAGCGTGGTGATGTTCAGTACGATGAGTTTGGTGATGTTTTAGTGTTCAGTAAGATGACTGTGCTGATGTTCAGTACGATGAGTGTGGTGATGTTAAATACTGTTCTTTAGGATGAGTGTGGTTATGTTTTATAGCGTTCAGCATGATGAGTGTGGATATGTTTTATAGTGTTTAGTACGATGAGTGTGGTGATGTTCAGCACGATGAGTGTGGTAATGTTCAGTACTGTGAATGTGGTGATGTTATATACTGTTCAGTACGATGACTGTGGTGATGTTTTATAGTGTTCAGTAAGATGAGTGTAGTGATGTTCAGTACGATGAGTGTGGTGATTTAGATAGTGTTTAATAAAATGAGTGTTGAAATCTTTTATAGTGTTCAATATGATGAGTGTGGAAATGTTTTATGATGTTCAGTACGATTATTGTGGTGATGTTTTATAGTGTTCAGTACGATGAGTGTGGTGATGTTTTATAGTGTTCAGTACAATGGGTGTGTTGATGTTCTGTAGGATGAGTTAGGTGCTGTTTTATAGTGTTCAGTATGATGAGTGTGGTGATTATCAGTACGATGATTGTGGTGCTGTTTAATACTGTTCAGTATGATGAGTGTGGTGATGTTTTATAGTGTTCACTATGATAAGTGTGGTGATATTCAGTACGATGAGTGTGGTGATGCTCAGTACGATGAGTGTGGTAATGTTTTATATTGTTCATTACGATGAGTGTGGTGATATTTAGTATGATTAGTGTGGTGACATTTCATAGTGTTTAGTACGATGAGTGTGGTGATGTTTTATAGTGCTCAGGACGATGAGTGTCGTGGTGTTTTATAGTGTTCAGTACGATGAGTGTAGTGATGTTCAGTACGATGAGTGTGGTGATGTTCATTACGGTGAGTATGATGTTGTCTTATACTGTACAGTAAGATGATAGTGGTGATGTTCAGCACGGTGAGAATGGTAAAGTTTTATGGTGTTCAATAAAATGAGTGTTGAAATATTTTATACTGTTCAGTATGGTGAATATGGTGATGTTTGATAGTGTTCAGTACGATGAGTGTGGTGATGTTTTATAGCGTTCACTGCGACGAGTGTGATGTTTTATAGTGCTCAGTGCGATGAGTGTGGTGATGTTCAGTACAATGAGTGTGGGGATGTTCGGTACGATGAGTGTGGTGAAGTTTTATAGTTTTCAGTACGATGAATGTGGTGATGTTGAGTACGATGAATGTGGTGGTGTTTTATAGTGTTCAATACGACGAGTGTGCTGATGTTTTATAGTGCTTAGTGCGATGAGTGTGGTGATGTTCAGTACAATGAGTGTGAAGATGTTCGGTACGATGAGTGTGGTGAAGTTTTATAGTGTTCAGTACGATGAATGTGGTGATGTTGAGTACGATGAGTGTCGTGATGTTCAGTATGATGAGTGCGGTGATATTTTATAGTGTTCAGTACGATGAGCTTGATGATGTTTTATAGTGTTCAGTACTTTGAGTCTAGTGATGTTTTATATATTATGAATTTGGTGATGTTCATTACAATGAGTTTGGTAATGCTTTAGGTGTTTAGTGCGATGAGTGTGGTGATGTTTTATAGTGTTCAGTACGACGAGTGTAGCGATGTTCAGTATGATGATTATAGAGTTTTTTATCGTGATCAGTACGAAGAATGTGATGATGTTCAGTACGATGAGTATGGTGATGTTCAGTACGATGAGTTTGGTGATATTTCATAATGTTCAGTACGATGAGTACTGTTTTATAGTGTTCAGAACGTGGAGTTTGGTGATGCTTTATTGTGTTCAGTATGATGCGTGTGGTGATGTTCACTACGATGAGTTTGTTAATGTTTTACAGTATTTAGTACGATGAGTGTGGTGATGCTTCAAAGTGTTCAATACGATGAATGTGGTGATGTTTTATTGTGTATAGTGCGATGATTGTGGTAATGTTTAGTTCGATGAGTTTTGTAATGTTTTATACTGTTCAGTATGATGAGTCTGGTGATGTTCAGTACAATTAATGTCGTGATATTTTATAGTGTTCAGTACGATGAGTGTGAATGTTTCATAGCGCTCAGTACGATGAATGTGATGATGTCTAGTACGATTAATAATGTATTCTTTCGTGTTCAATACGAGAAGTATGTTGATGTTTTATAGTGTTCAGTGCGATGAGTGTGGTGATATTCTATACGATGAGTGTGGTGATGTTTTATAGTGTTCAGTACGATGAGTGTAGTGCTGTTTTATAGTGATCAGTACTATGAGGTTGGTGATGTTCAGTAAGATGAGTTTGGTGATGTTTTACAGTGTTCTGTCGGATGAATGTGGTGATGTTTTACTGTGTTCAGTACGATGAGTATGGTGATGTTCAGTGAGATGAGGTTAGTGAAGTTTTATAGTGTTCAGTACGATGAATGTGGCTATGTTTTGTGGTGTTTAATATGATAAGTGTGGTGATATTCAGTACGATGTGTGGTGATGTTCAGTACGATGAGTGTTTTGATATTTTAGTGTTAGTATGATGAGTCTGGTGATGTTAAGTATAATGACTGTGGTGAATTTTTATAGTGTTCAGTACGATGAGTGTGGTGATTTCTATAGTGTTCGGTAAGAGGAGTGTAGTGATGTTCAGTATGATGATTATGGTGTTGTTTTATAGTGTTCAGCATGATGAATGTGTTGATATTACGATGATTATGGTGATGTTCAGTACGATGAGTGTAGTGATATTTTATAGTGTTCAGTACGATGAGTTTCATGAGGTTTTGTAATGTTCAGTACGTTGAATGTGGGGATGTTTTATAGTGTTCTGATTGATGACTGCGGTGATGTTCACTTCGATGAATTTGGTAATGTTTCATAGTGTTTAGGACGATGAGTGTGGTGGTTTTAAACTGTTCGGTACGATGAGTGTGGTGATGTTTTATTGTGTTTAGTGAGATGAGCGTGGTAATGTTCAGTTCGATGAGTTTGGTTATGTTTTATAGTGTTCAGTATGACGAGTCTGGTGATGTTCAGTAAGATGAATGTCGAGATATTTTATAGTGTTCAGTACTATGAGCGTGGATATGTTTTATAGCGCTTAGTATGATGAGTGTGATGATGTTCAGTACGATGAGTGAGGTGTTTTATAGTGTTCAGTACGATGAGTATGTTTTTTTATAGTGTTCAATACGGTGATTGTGGTGATGCTCAATACGATGAGTGTGGTGATGTTTTATAGTGTTCTGTACGATGAGTGTTGTGATGTTTTATAGTGTTCAGTGCTAAGAGTTTGGTGATGTTCAGTACGATGTGTGTAGTGATGTTTTATAGTGTACAGTATGACGAGTCTGGTGATGTTAAGTATGATGATTTAGGTGAATTTTTAGTGTTCAGTACGATGTATCGTGATTTTTATAGTGTTCAGTACGATGGGTGTGGTGATGTTTTATTGTGTTCAGTACGATGAGTATGGTGATGTCTTAAAGTGTTCAGTATGAAGTGTGGTGATGTTCAGTACTATGAGTATGGTGATGTTCTAAAGTGTTCAGTATGATAAGCGTGTTGATGTTTAGTATGATGATTGTGGTGATATTTTATAGTGTTCAGTAAAATGAGTGTGGTGATGTTTTATATTGTTCAGTACGATGAGTGTGGAGATATTATATACTGTTCAGTAAGGTAGGTGTCGTGATATCTTATAGTGTTCAGTACGATGAGTTTCGTGGTGTTCAGTACGATGAGTATGGTTATGTTTCATAATATTCAGTACGATGAGTGTGGTGATGTTCACTACAATGAGTGTGGTGATGTCTTATAGTATTTAGTACGATGAGTGTGGTGAAGCTCAGTACGATGAGTTTGGTGATGTTTTATAGTGGTCGGCATGATGAGTTTGGTGATGTTCAGTACGATGAGTGTGGTGATGTTTTATAGTGTTCCCTACGATGAGTGTGGAGATGTTTTGTAGTGATCAGTATGACGAGTGTTGTGATTGTTCAGTACGACACTCTTGGTGTTTTATAGTGTTCAGTACGATTAGTGTGGTGATGTTTTATATTGTTCAGTACGACGAGTGTGGTGATGTTCAGTTTGATGAGTGTGGTAAAGTTTTATCGTGTTCAGTACGATGGGGTGGTGTGGTATTGCGTTATGATGAGTGTGGTATTGCGTTATGATGAGTGTGGTATTGCGTTATGATGAGTGTGGTATTGCGTTATGATGAGTGTGGTATTGCGTTATGATGAGTGTGGTATTGCGTTATGATGAGTGTGGTATTGCGTTATGATGAGTGTGGTATTGCGTTATGATGAGTGTGGTATCGGTTATGTGAGTGGTACTGGTATGAAGAGTGTGGTATTGCGTTATGATGAGTGTTGTACTGCGTTATGATGAGTGTGGTATTGCGTTATGATGAGTGTGGTATTGCGTTATGATGAGTGTGGTATTGCGTATGTGAGTGTGGTACTGCGTTATGATGAGTGTGGTATTGCGTTATGATGAGTGTGGTATTGCGTTATGATGAGTGTTGTACTGCGTTATGATGAGTGTGGTATTGAGTTATGATGAGTGTGGTATTGCGTTATGATGAGTGGTATTGCGTATATGCTGAGTGTTGTATGTCAGTACGATGAGTGTGGTGATGTTCAGTACGATGAGTGTGGTGATGTTTTATAGTGTTCAGTATGATGAGTGTGGTGATGTTTTATAGTGTTCAGTATGATGAGTGTGGTATTGCGTTATGATGAGTGTGGTATTGCGTTATGATGAGTGTGGTGATGTTTTATAGTGTTCAGTACGATGAGTGTGGTGATGTTCAGTATGATGAGTGTGGTATTGCGTTATGATGAGTGTGGTGATGTTTTATAGTGTTCAGTATGATGAGTGTGGTATTGCGTTATGATGAGTGTGGTGATGTTTAGTACGATGATTGTGGTGATGTTTTATAGTGTTCAGTACGATGAGTGTGGTGATGTTTTATAGTGTTCAGTACGATGAGTGTGGTGATGTTTTATAGTGTTCAGTACGATGAGTGTGGTGATGTTTTATAGTGTTCAGTACGATGAGTGTGGTGATGTTCAGTACGATGAGTGTGGTGATGTTTTATAGTGTTCAGTACGATGAGTGTGGTGATGTTTTATAGTGTTCAGTACGATGAGTGTGGTGATGTTTTATAGTGTTCAGTACGATGAGTGTGGTGATGTTTTATAGTGTTCAGTACGATGAGTGTGGTGATGTTTTATAGTGTTCAGTACGATGAGTGTGGTGATGTTTTATAGTGTTCAGTACGATGAGTGTGGTGATGTTTTATAGTGTTCAGTACGATGAGTGTGGTGATGTTTTATAGTGTTCAGTACGATGAGTGTGGTGATGTTTTATAGTGTTCAGTACGATGAGTGTGGTGATGTTCAGTACGATGAGTGTGGTGATGTTTTATAGTGTTCAGTACGATGAGTGTGGTGATGTTTTATAGTGTTCAGTACGATGAGTGTGGTGATGTTTTATAGTGTTCAGTACGATGAGTGTGGTGATGTTCAGTACGATGAGTGTGGTGATGTTTTATAGTGTTCAGTACGATGAGTGTGGTGATGTTTTATAGTGGTTAGTACGATTAGTGTGGCGATGTTTCATATTGTTCAGTACGACGAGTGTGGTGATGTTCAGTACGTTGAGTGTGGTGATGTCTTATAGTTTTCAGTACGATGAGTGTGGCGATGTTCAGTACGCTGAGTGCGGTGATGTTTTATAGTTTTCAGTACTATGAGTGTTGTGATGTTTTATAATGTTCCGCACGATGAGTGTGGTGATGATTTATAGTGTTTAGAATGATGAATGTGATCATGTTCAGTATGATGATTGTTGTGATGGTAAATAGTTTTCAGTACGATGAGTGTGGTGATGTTCAGTACGTTGAGTGTGGTGATGTTTTATAGTTTTCAGACGATGAGTGTGGTGATGTTTTATAGTGTTCTGCACAATGAGTGTTGTGATAATTTATAGTGTTTAGAATGATTAGTGTGATGATGTTCTGTATGATGAGTGTGGTATTGCGTTATGATGAGTGTGGTATTGCGTTATGATGAGTGTGGTATTGCGTTATGATGAGTGTGGTGATGTTTTATAGTGTTCAGTACAATGAGTGTGGTAATGTGTTATCAGTTGTGTGGTGTTGAGTACAATGAGTGTGGTAATGGGTTATCAGTTGTGTGGTGTTGAGTATAATGAGTGTGGTAGTGTGTTATCAGTTGTGTGGCGTTGAGTTTAATGAGTGTGGTATTGCGTTATCAGTTGTGTGGTGTTGAGTACAATGAGTGTGGTAATGTGTTATCAGTTGTGTGGTGTTGAGTATAATGAGTGTGGTAATGTGTTACCAGTTGTGTGGTGTTGAGTATAATGAGTTTGTTAATGCGTTATCGGTTGTGTGGTGTTGAGTATAATGAGTGTGGTAATGCTTTATCAGTTGTATGATGTTGAGTATAATAAGTGTGGTGATGCAATATCAGTTGTGTGGATTTAAGTACACTGAATGATGCAATGCATTATTAAGCAGTGTTGTGTTGGGTATAATGAGTGTAGTAATCTGTTATCTGGTGTTTGGTGTTGAGTATCATGCATGAGGTTATGCCTTGTCAGCTGTACGGTGTCGAGTATAATCAGTGTCGCTTTTGCAATTGTGTTGTTTTAGTATAATGAATGTTGGAATATATTATCATTGTGTGGTGTTGACTTTAATGGGTGCGGAAATGCGTTATCTGTTGTGTTGTGTTGACCATGATTGTGGTGTCGTGTTATCAGTTGTGTGGTGTTGTTTATAATGAGTGTAATAATACGTTATTAGTATTATGCTGTCGAGTATAATGAGTGACATTACGTTTTCCGTTGAATGGTGTTGAGTATAATGAGTGTGATGTTGCGTTATCGGTTGTGTGGTGTTTAGCATGAGTGTTGTAATGCGTCAGTTGTGTTGATAATGATATCACCCGTGTGGAGGTGAGCATAAAAAGCGTAATAATGCGCTGTCAGCTGTTTGGTGTTCTTTATAATGAAGGTTTTTATGCATTATCAGATGTGTGGTGTTTAGTATAATAAGTGTGGTAATGCGTTATCAGTTTTGCGGTCTTGAGTATAATGAGTTTGTCAATATGTTATCACCTGTGTGGTGTTGAGTATAATGTTTGTGGCAAAGCGTTATGACCTCTCTGTTGTTGAGTAAAATGAATATGGTAATGCGTTACTAGTTGTCTGGTTTTCACTATGATGAATGAGGTAATGCATTCAAAAAATTATGATGTTAATCATAATGAGTGTAGTAATGTGTTACAAGTCGTGTTAAGTCTAATGAGTAAGATATTGTGTTACCGGTTATGAGGTGTTGAATATAGTGAAAGTGATGATGTGTTATCACCTGAGTGGTGTTGCGTGTAATGAGTGTGGTAACGCATTATATTTTTTCATAGTTTTCGTAGAATAAGCATGGTAATGCGTTATCTGTTTTGTGGTTTTAGTATAATGAGCATGGTAATGCGTAGTCAGTTGTGTGGTGTTGAGTAGAATAAGCATGGTAATGCGTTATTAGCTGAGTGGTTTTGAGAATAAGGGTTATGGTAATGCGTTATCAATTGTGTGGTGTTGAGTGTAATGTTTATGGTATTACGTTATGTGTTGTTTCGTGTTGAGGATTGTGAGTGAGGTTATGTATTATTAATTGTGTTGTGTTAAGTATAATGACTGGGAAGATGTGCTATCAATTGTGTGGTGTTGAGTACAATGAGTGTGGTAATGTGTTATCAGTTGTGTGGTGTTGAATATGATTGATACGATAGTGTGTTATCAGTCGTGAGATGTGGCATACAATGAGCTTGGTAATGAGTTATCAATTGTGTGATGTTGAGTGCAGTGTGGTAATGTGTTATCAGTTGTGTGTTGTTGAGTATAATGCGTGTGGTAGTATGTTATTAGTTGTGTGATGTTGAGCATGATAAATGCTGTAATGTTTTCCGTTATGTTCTGTTAAGCATAATGAGTTAGGCAATGTTTTATCAGTTCTATCATGTTGAGTATAATGAGTGCAGTAATATGTTATCAGTTATGTAGTTTTTATCATAATAAGTATGTTAAGGCGATATCACATATGTGGTGTTCAGCATAATAAGCGTTATAGAGCGCTATCAGCTGTGTGGTGTTCAGTATACATAGTGTGGTACTGCGCTATCTGTTGTGGTGATGAGTATATATTGTGTGGTAATGCGTTATCAGCTGCTTCGTGTTGAGTATAACGAATATGGTAATGCATCATCAGTTATGTGGTGTTGAGTATAATGAGAGTGGTATTGCGTTACTAGTTTTATGGTACTGAGAACAATAAGTATGGTAGCGCGCTACCAGGTGTGTGATGTTGAGTATAATGAATGTGGTAGTGCGTTACCAGATGAGTGGAGTTGAATATAGAGTCTGTAAATGTGTTATCACCTCTGTGATTTTAAGTATACTAAGTGCGGTAATGTATTGTAAGAAGTGTCACGTTAGAAAAAGAGTGTGGTAATGCATTTTCAGTTGTGTGGTTTTAATACAGAGTGTAGTATTGCGTTGTTAGCTATGTGTTGCTGAATATGATAAGTGTGGTGATGCCTTATTACTTATAGGGTGTTGAGTATAATGAGTGTGTTTCAGCGTTATCAGTTTTGTTGTGTTGAATATAATGAGTGTTTTATCGCTTTATCTGTTGTCGAGTATAATGAGTGTGGTAATGCATTATCAGACACGTGGCGTTAAGTATGATGAGTGTCTTAATGCGTAATCAGTTGTGTGGTGTTGAGAATAATGAGCATGGTAATGCGCTGTCATCTAAGTGCTTTGAGTATAATGAATGTAGTAATGCGTTATCAGCTGTGTGGTGTTGAGGATAATGAATATAGTAATACGTTATCACTTTTGTGGTATCAAAATGAGTACGGCAATGTTTTATAGGTTTTGTGTTGTTATGCATAATGAGTCTAACAATGGTCCCTTCAGTTGTGTGTTGCTGAGTATGAGTGCGGTAATGGGTTATCAGTAGTGTGGTAATTGGTATAATGTGTGTGCTAATAATTTGTCAGTTATGTGGTGTTTGAGTATAATGAGCATAGTAATGCATTGTCAGTTATATGGTGTTGCGTATAATGAGCATGGTAATGCGTTGTCAGCAGCGTGTTGTGAGTAGAATGAGTGCGGTAATGCGTTATCATTTATATGATGTTCGGTAGGATGAGTGTGGTAGTGCATTATCAGTTGTGTGGTGTTGAGTATAATGAGTGTGGTAAAGTATTATCAGTTATGTGATGTTAGTATAATGAGTGTGGTGATGTGACATTAATTGTATGGTGTTAACTATACTGAGTGTAGTAATGTGTCATCACATTTGTGGTGTTGAGTATAATGAGTGTGGTAATATGTTATCAGTTGTGAGATGCTGAAAAATTATTGAGGTGTTTGACAATGTATGCCGAGATGGGGCATTATCTTTTGTGTGCTACCGAACAGCAATGAGTAAAATGTGTTATATGTGAGTGGTATTTATTTCACTTCAAGGTTCAAGGTGATAACACATTTATGCATGGGTCGTGTGTAAAAAATCACAAAGTTTGCTGTATTATCTTTGAAAAAACACTTATCGTGGTTTAACACAGCATGAGTTGTGTTTTTTACTGTTTTTTTTTTACGTAAAGACTAAGGAATATGTGTCATTGGTCGTTATGATATGTTATTAGTCAGTCAGTACTGACCATTGAGTTTATTGATATGTTATCAGTCAGTCAGTACTGACCATTGAGTTTATTGATATGTTATCAGTCAGTCGCACTGACCATTAAGTTTATTGATATGTTATCAGTCAGTAGTACTGACCATTGAGTTTACTGATATGTTATCAGTCAGTAGTACTGACCATTGAGTTTATTGATATGTTATCAGTCAGTCAGTACTGACCATTGAGTTTATTGATATGTTATCAGTCAGTCGTACTGACCATTGAGTTTATTGATATGTTATCAGTCAGTCGCACTGACCATTAAGTTTATTGATATGTTATCAGTCAGTAGTACTGACCATTGAGTTTACTGATATGTTATCAGTCAGTAGTACTGACCATTGAGTTTATTGATATGTTATCAGTCAGTCATACTGACCATTGAGTTTATTGATATGTTATCAGTCAGTCGTACTGACCATTGAGTTTATTGATATGTTATCAGTCAGTCGTACTGACCATTGAGTTTATTGATATGTTATCAGTCAGTCTCACTGACCATTGAGTTAATTGATATGTTATCAGTCAGTCATACTGACCATTGAGTTTATTGATATGTTATCAGTCAGTAGTATTGACCATTCAGTTTATTGATATGTTATCAGTCAGTCGCATTGACCATTGAGTTTATTGATATGTTATCAGTCAGTAGTATTGACCATTGGGTTTATTGATATGTTATCAGTCAGTCGCACTGACCATTGAGTTTATTGATATGTTATCAGTCAGTAGTACTGACCATTGGGTTTATTGATATGTTATCAGTCAGTAGTATTGACCATTGAGTTTATTGATATGTTATCAGTCAGTCATACTGACCATTGAATTTATTGATATGTTATCAGTCAGTAGTACTGACCATTGAGTTTATTGATATGTTATCAGTCAGTCATACTGACCATTGAATTTATTGATATGTTATCAGTCAGTGGTACTGACCATTGAGTTTATTGATATGTTATCAGTCAGTAGTACTGACCATTGAGTTTATTGATATGTTATCAGTCAGTAGTACTGACCATTGAGTTTATTGATATGTTATCAGTCAGTAGTACTGACCATTGAGTTTATTGATATACTCTGTTTGTGTTGATGCAGCTGTACGAGACACAGCGGGTGAGACATGGCATGATGACCCTGGGACCCAGTGGTGCAGGCAAGACTTCATGTATCCACGTCCTCATGAGAGCACTCACCAAGATGGGTCATCCACACAGGTTTGTCTATCCTTCCTCACTGGAAGGGATTGACTCAGCAGGTTAGTCGATCCTTCTTACCTTGCTTAGTCACCCTATCACCTTCGGTCAGCCGACCCTTCGTAAGTTATACAAGCTGCCTCCATCAGTAAGCCAGACTTCTGATACCATAATGTCACAGCGTAACATGTAATTCTACCCACCATCGTTGAGGTCAGCAAGCTGACCCCCTGTCACAAAGATACTTCAGCTGCACGGGACTGGACATTCAATGCTCAATTGAAGAGTTGAATCGGCCCTTCAACTCGAATTAGCCTTTGCCATCTGGAAAATTTGTTCTCTCCTCAGTGAAAAAAATGTCAGCCAATAGGTCAACTTACACTTCTTTATTGAAGTATGCGTCTAGCAGATCAGATCAGCCTTCCTTCGTCAACAAGTTAAAGATACCTTATTTAACACTCTGCCTTCCTCACCATGATGATGATGATGATGATGATGACTTACATGACAGTCATCTTCCATATGTCTTACCTTCTCTTTTACCAGAATGGATTTCCTCCACAAAAAACCCTCCTCACCCCTGAACCCGTCACCAGGATAATCTACCTTTCCTTTTTCTGCAAAGATGAATTATTTACCTGTTCTCTTTCACAAGTAAGACATTGTACGCTCATTACATCTTACCGTCTAACAGACACAGCGAGTAGTCAGTGGCTAAATTTAGTAAATCGACGGCAAGCATTTCAGTCCATGCAGAAATGTTTCTCTTTTACATCTGCTAAAGACATTCCTATCTCCTCCATACAGTCTTTGATGACTTGCATTAGCTTCTTGGTCCTCTCCCTTATTACGGCACCTACTTCTCATACTGAAATGGGTTTCTGACCTCATCCATACGTTTTATGCTTTGGCATACAAAAGAAATTGTGTATGTGGTTTGAAGGCAAAAATGCGTTTCACTTGCAAATCTTGCTAGATATTCTGTCATATCGGACAACCTGTATGAGTCGCTTTTCCTAAGACTTCCATTTCTGCAGGTTGTCTTATTTTCAGATATATGTACGAGTACATCTACTGCCGTGTTTCTGACTCTCAAATATGGGTTTTTCCTGTACCTGGCAATACTTCTTTATATCTATATTTCAGTTAGATAATTTTCACTAACATTTACACCAAAATAACTATTGACCTTCATGGTGTAGTGGTTAGCGTCAATAGCCATGATGCATTCAAGGGCAGCTCAAGGTCGAGGGCATAGGTTCGATCCTGGGTTCGGAAGTCGGTCCACGTTCCACAGTCAACCCACTTGTTCATCCTCTGTATTTACATATGTAAAACGTTTATGAGATGGCCTTGATTAGGGCATTTAGTTGCCCATGCCAATCTCAGCTGACGTAAAATAAGAAAAAGAGAAGGTGAAGCTTATTATCATTCTAGATGTTGCATTACATTTCCGATATACTGTTATTAGTTTCATGTCCTGACCTTCTAACCCTCTTTTCTGTTTACAAACTTCCTGGAAGCCTTGTATAGTGTTTGTTTACTTGGGATAACGTTTTTATAAACTGATTTTGTCATGAAAGAGTATGATAAACATAAGGCACGAATTCACTTTACACTGCATTCAACTGTAAACTAGTTTTATTGTTATCGAGAGATAATCTTACCGACGCATGTTAACTTCTCACAAGCTCTCTAATGTTGAATTAAGTCTTTGAAGCACTTCCCAGTGATGGCTTGGGATCCTAGACGTTACTAGAGCTTCTTTCTGGGCAGCCAGTTGAGGGTTTTCTCCAGATGTAAGAATGTTATGTAGTATGGTATAGTCTACTCCCACGATCCCTTATATATCATTCACAGAGCTAAATAAAAGTGACATCACTTCTCCCTAACCCAAAAACAAACTTTCGCTCGCAAGTATATTCTACACAAATGTACGTTGGCTACTTTCAAGAATTTTTTTCTTATATTCTAAAAGAAACATCTGTCATACCAATCTCTATTGTTATGTACTGGCCAAATTTTGGCTTTACTACATTTCTCAAACACAGTCCCAGAGCTTCATACAACAACCAGTATTTCACCAACTTTACAACATACCTTCTGGTTATCTTGTTCTCCAGTGTGCGTTTTATAGCACTTTGTATTTCCATATATGTCAGAAGATTCTATTTCTTTACATCCAGACTCAGTTTCTCTATATCTTCATCCTTTTCATCACATTCATCACCTCCAAACAATATTCTTTTTACTTTTCACTAGTATGAGTCGCACCTGTTCAAAGATTGCTATCTTACTGAGAAGCTGATCTTTGCGCTACTTGCAGTCTTATTAATGTGTTCATGTGAGGACTGAAGTAGATGTGTTTCTTTCAATGTTTTCATCCATTGGACTGAAAAGCTTGACTTATATATTTTGTGGTATTTCAGCATATCTGTTTTATCCCACTTATCCTGTTTTCAAGTCTTCCCATCCTTCATCAGTATTTCTGTCATCTTCACCACACCTACATTTTATCTACATCGATTTAAGCGTCACTTATCTTCAATTTCTAGTTTTCTAACAGGTTAGATATCATAAATCTTGCGTTTAGCTTCTGAGAGATTTCAGTTTCTTCATAATGAATCAGATTAAGACTCCGCGCTAGTCATGCTCGTATGCTGAGAAGATACTACAAAGATTTTTCATCTTTCATTTAACACATGCTTATAGGAAGACTTTCATTGATCGAGGAGCACAGTCATTAATTCTGTTATCCCATCTATATTATGCCAATTTCTGTCATGTCTGATGCTTATCACATGAGTTCCTTAAAGAAGAACCTTAAATATGTCTTTTTTGTCCTCACCATCAGAGAATTTATCGCCTAAGCCAAACCCTTTACGGAAGCGACACTTTCAGATCCAGTTGTGTCGCTTCCTGCACGTCATCTTGCATCACTAGCATCAATATTAGTTCTGTTGTCTTCTTGAGGCAATGTGTCAAAGAAGTTAACTACTAAATTTCAGGACAACTTTTACTTTTTCACAAACATATATAATGTTCTCCGTTAGACCGGGATATATAACCCTTATAATGAAGCTAACGCCACACTGCTGAGAAGTTGAATATTCTCCGTTGTATTAGGTAATATTCATGAAACATTTTGATTCCTATACACAGCTGGTTACTTCTAGTGTGTGTAGCCGCCTTCTTTCTCTCACTTGATCTACTACTTCTCCCGCTGAATCATTGCATGTATTGCCTTACAACACGGTATATCATCACTGTGGGTCCGTTGACCATGACGCTGTCCGTGGTGAGGCTTGGCTTGAGTTTGTGGTATAGATGGTTCTTGACACCATAACTCCGTTGTTACTGCAATCGTTCTGACCCGTGCGCCATGACGAGGGCTTGGAGCATGGATCTGAACGTCACATACACTTATATAAACACATAACTAACATCAAGTCTATTCTGAAGCAGGTTAGTGAACACAGGTCTATGCCTCGCAGGTTAGTGAACACAGGTCTATGCCTCGCAGGTTAGTGAACACAGGTCTATGCCTCGCAGGTTAGTGAACGAAGGTCTATGCCTCACAGGTTAGTAAACGTAGCTCTATGCCTCGCAGTTTAGTGAACACAGCTCTGTGCCCTATGTATACTTTTTGATATCATGAATATCATTTCCATCTAGTTAATTTTTGCTTATAGTTATTGCTGTTTGGCTTCAAATTCTTACATTTTATGCACATGATATATATAACAAATTTCTAGTATTTCTCTGTTTATATATGGGCGCTGACCGTAGTGCCAAGGTTTCTCATTGTGTCATGCACGACTTTGAAAAATACTTCTCAACTGCACCATTAAGGTCAAGGATGATCGGGACATTGCAATGTTTCTCACAAAATAGATATAATAAGATCATTATACTTTCTCTGTGTATGTAATCTTTAGACTGTCCATTACCTCACCTGTATGCAGAATCAAACTTCCCATCCTTGTGTCTACCACTCCTCAGGCAATGACTAGATATGTAAATACAGATGTCTCAGCAGCAATGCATCAAATACTGCCTTCCTGTTGGGGCTTTACTTCCCCCATAATGAGAATACGGACTAGTAGAGACAGAAAGTTCAAATGCCATATAAGCATGATTCATGTGCCCATGCCAGGGAGCTGAGGATGAACCCAAAAGCCATCACATCGGCCCAGATGTTCGGACGACTGGACGTGGCCACCAACGACTGGACAGATGGCATCTTCTCTACCTTATGGAGGAAGACTCTCAAGGCCAAGAAAGGTGAGAGAGAGAGAGAGAGAGAGAGAGAGAGAGAGAGAGAGAGAGAGAGAGAGAGAGAGAGAGAGAGAGAGAGAGAGAGAGTGAGAGAGAGAGAGAGAGAGAGAGAGAGAGAGAGAGAGAGAGAGAGAGAGAGAGAGAGAGAGAGAGAGAGAGAGAGAGAGAGAGAGAGAGAGAGAGAGAGAGAGAGAGAGAGAGAGAGATATTCTTAGTAACCAGGGAATTATTGTATGGTTTTACTACCGCAGGTGAACACATCTGGCTGGTACTAGACGGACCTGTTGATGCCATCTGGATCGAAAACCTCAACTCAGTCTTGGATGATAATCGAACTTTGACACTGGCCAACGGAGACAGAATTCCCATGTCCCCCTCTTGTAAAGTCATCTTCGAGCCTGCCAGCATCGAGAACGCCTCACCTGCCACAGTGTCCAGGAACGGCATGGTGGGTGGTAGCTCATACTGTGAAAATTAGAACGACGTTTACGGAAGGATTAGTGGTCAAGGTTTGATAGGATCGAATCATTGTATTTTGTTCAGGATTCTTCGGGGTCATGGCAATTTAGGTAACTGCTATTAAGGGTAAATGTTGAGGAGAAGATGTGGATGAGGGGGTATGATGGTGTTTGATGGAATAAAAAGTTGTTATAGACGGAAACTTAGGGATGTTTACATTACGAGTTGAGTTTTGTGGACAAATTACTGTACATTTCTGAGAGTGCTTAGGTGAAGTATGAGCCGTGTCTCTTATCCATGCTACAGTACTCGGCAGGATCTTAGGGGTGGCGCAGAGTAGGATGATGGGAAGTGGGTGAGGACATCATGGGTCCAAGTAACTGAGAGATCCATTCTGGTGACTAATCATCGTGTATCAGCTATGCTTGTGACGTGTTACTGGTGAACAGCACCAGCGATCTCTGGGGACTACGTGGGTCTTGTTTGAACTGTCCTCACTGACGTAATCTCTGTTATGTAATAAGTGTTCAGCTGGTTTGTGGTGAGTATTGGCCAGTTTGTGGTGAGTATTGGCCAGTTTCGTGTTGAGCAGCACTAGATGAGTCGTCATGCATCTGACCTGAAGACTAGCATAGAGAGCGAAGGATATAGCATGAGTAATTATCCACTTTATAATACATGTTACTGATACCACATTAGCGTTGATACTATGGAAATTTCAATAGTTATCAAATTTATGATAAAAATGACAATGATATAAAAGAATATAATAACATGAATGATATTGATACTGTTATTACTAATGATGACATTGATATCAATAATAATGAGAATGATTGGTTGTGATGATCGAAATGATACCAAGAATAGTAAGAATAATAATGATAGTAACAATAATAATAATGATGATATTGATGACAATAATACCAATAACAATGATAGTAATAATACTAATGATAATGATGATAACAATAATGATAATAATAATAAAAATAATCATGATAATAATAATAATAATAATGATAATAATAATGATAATTATAATGATAATAATAATAACAATAATAATGATAATGATAATAATAATGATGATGATAATGATAATCATAATAATAATAATAATAATAATAATAATAATAATAATAATAATAATAATAATGATAATAATAATAATAATTAATGAGCTATCTGGATGTGTAAATGGAGTTGTTAGTGTCTCTTGAATCTGCTTTTTTTTTCTTGTGCTTGGAGAAACATTAACAAAATATTTGGTTGAACACACTTGTTCGCCCAACACAACACAAGTTAACAATGATAAGTCAATTGAGAATCCCTATTTAATCCACTTCATGTAAATGGGAACAGAATACAAAGTCTTATGTATTAGATGTATAAAAGTATGGTTACATCCTGTCCAAAGTATGCTTAGAACTGAGAGTTTAGTATTGGTCATTCATCATTTAGAAATAAATCATGCCATGTGGTTTTGAAAAGTGATTTATCATTGTGCTGTTAGACAAAGAGACGGAGAATTACTTTGGGAATGTGTATCTAAAACCATGTGCATAGATGATAGATGATTTGCAATTTTACGTTAAAAGAGGACAAGAGAAATCAAAAGAGATACAGACAATAAGAGGTGGAAACAGAGAAGGTTTGCACAGGGACACAAATCTTTTGAAATATTATAGAGATGCCGAATGAAATGTTTCAAGACTGAATGTCAGCCTAGCTCTGTGATGCAAAATGGCACATGGATTATAGCGTTGTAGCATGGGCAAAGTAGAGAATATTTATTTATCACTTCTAGATTTGATTAACTTTCCCGAGAAACCACTGGGATCCAAATTTAGCTGGCATGGAGACATCTTTGCAGACACTGTTTGCACATCAGTCAAGGACTTGTATTGGAGGTTTTCATGTGCTTGTATGGGACAGTGATACTTTAATGGAAAAGATGAATATTCTTTGATTGCAAAATCAGTTGGTAGTCCAGATTTCTTGTACAGAGCTGTATAGCAAAAACTGGTATGTAGAATTTATGTATTACAATGATATGGGAAGCAGCGATTAAGTATGATAATAATAATGATAATATAATGTTTTTACAATAATATGCATGGAATGGAAGAAGGTATTAGAAAAATTTCTACAAAGAGCAGAACAAAGAAGTAAATAGTTTACTGTTACAAAACTGCATTTCAGAGTTATGATGTGGAATGTTTTCATAAGATTGAAATAAAAGGCCACTCATTTAGTTCAAATGCCATTTCTGATGTATATTAAAAGTAATGGAGAAATTTTTTTTCAAATAATGTCTTGATTGCTGATGTGGTCAGTTCACGATTCAGTTTATGATTTAAGATGATCAAGAAGGGGTTGAAGGAAGGTAGCTATTAAGACGATTCTTGGTTTTGAGTCTCGGTAACTCCATCAGTAGGAAAGAGCACTAGTTATAATGATAGAGAGCTAGACATTAAATTAGAATGTCGTTTGTTTCAGCAAGGTTTTATGTTTTGTACAGGTGTGTAGTTTGAAATAGAGGGAAGCATGGAAGTAAGAAGATTTTACAGCTTAAATTTATAGGATCACCTTAGGTTTTGACAACCTTATTTAGAAATTAGATTATACTGTACTAGTCAATATCCTACATGGATTTTTGTTGTCATTACCCACTGCTATTGACCATAACTGTGGACACAGCAGATGATTTTAAATATTCAGTCAATCAAAGTCATACTCCTATTACTTGCCACATATCTACTAAATATCCCTGGGGATAGGGGATTAAGAGTACTTCCCACGTATTCCCTGCGTGTCGTAGAAGGCGACTAAAAGGGGAGGGAGCGGGGGGCTGGAAATCCTCCCCTCTCGTTTTTTTTTTTTTAATTTTCCAAAAGAAGGAACAGAGAATTAGGCCAGGTGAGGGTATGCCCTCAAAGGCCCAGTCCTCTGTTCTTAATGCTACCTCGCTAACGCGGGAAATGGCGAATAGTTTAAAAGAAAAAAAAAATAACAATAATAATAATAATAATAATAATAATAATAATAATAATAATAATAATAATAATAATAATAATAAAAATAATAATAATAATAATAATAATAATAATGATAATAATAATAATGAGAATAATAACAATATATATATATATATTTATATATATATATATATATATATATATATATATATATATATTTTTTTTTTTTTATTTTTTTTTTTTATACCTCGTCGCTGTCTCCCGCGGTTGCGAGGTAGCGCAAGGAAACAGACGAAAGAAATGGCCCAACCCCCCCATACACATGTACATACACACGTCCACACACGCAAATATACATACCTACACAGCTTTCCATGGTTTACCCCGGACGCTTCCATGCCTTGATTCAATCCACTGACAGCACGTCAACCCCTGTATACCACATCGCTCCAATTCACTCTATTCCTTGCCCTCCTTTCACCCTCATGCATGTTCAGGCCCCGATCACACAAAATCCTTTTCACTCCATCTTTCCACCTCCAATTTGGTCTCCCTCTTCTCCTCGTTCCCTCCACCTCCGACACATATATCCTCTTGGTCAATTATTCCTCACTCATTCTCTCCATGTGCCCAAACCATTTCAAAACACCCTCTTCTGCTCTCTCAACCACGCTCTTTTTATTTCCACACATCTCTCTTACCCTTACGTTACTTACTCGATCAAACCACCTCACACCACACATTGTCCTCAAACATCTCATTTCCAGCACATCCATCCTCCTGCGCACAACTCTATCCATAGCCCACGCCTCGCAACCATACAACATTGTTGGAACCACTATTCCTTCAAACATACCCATTTTTGCTTTCCGAGATAATGTGCTCGACTTCCACACATTTTTCAAGGCTCCCAAAATTTTCGCCCCCTCCCCCACCCTATGATCCACTTCCGCTTCCATGGTTCCATCCGCTGCCAGATCCACTCCCAGATATCTAAAACACTTTACTTCCTCCAGTTTTTCTTCATTCAAACTCACCTCCCAATTGACTTGACCCTCAATCCTACTGTACCTAATAACCTTGCTCTTTTTCACATTTACTCTTAACTTTCTTCTTTCACACACTTTACCAAACTCAGTCACCAGCTTCTGCAGTTTCTCACATGAATCAGCCACCAGCGCTGTATCATCAGCGAACAACAACTAACTCACTTCCCAAGCTCTCATCCACAAGAGACTTCATACTTGCCCCTCTTTCCAAAACTCTTGCATTCACCTCCCTAACAACCCCATCCATAAACAAATTAAACAACCATGGAAACATCACACACCCCTGCCGCAAACCTACATTCACTGAGAACCAATCACTTTCCTCTCTTCCTACACGTACACATGCCTTACATCCTCGATAAAAACTTTTCACTGCTTCTAACAACTTACCTCCCACATCATATATTCGTAATACCTTCCACAGAGCATCTCTATCAACTCTATCATATGCCTTCTCCAGATCCATAAATGCTACATACAAATCCATTTGCTTTTCTAAGTATTTCTCACATACATTCTTCAAAGCAAATGCCTGATCCACACATCCTCTACCACTTCTGAAACCACACTGCTCTTCCCCAATCTGATGCTCTGTACATGCCTTCACCCTCTCAATCAATACCCGCCCATATATTTTACCAGGAACACTCAACAAACTTATACCTCTGTAATTTGAGCACTCACTCTTATCCCCTTTGCCTTTGTACAATGGCACTATGCACGCATTCTGCCAATCCTCAGGCACCTCACCATGAGTCATACATACATTAAATAACCTTACCAACCAGTCAACAATACAGTCACCCCCTTTTTTAATAAATTCCACTGCAATACCATCCAAACCTGCTGCCTTGCCGGCTTTCATCTTCCGCAAAGCTTTTACTACCTCTTCTCTGTTTACCAAATCATTTTCCCTAACTCTCTCACTTTGCACACCACCTCGACCAAAACACCCTATATCTGCCACTCTATCATCAAACACATTCAACAAACCTTCAAAATACTCACTCCATCTCCTTCTCACATCACCACTACTTGTTATCACCTCCCCATTTGCGCCCTTCACTGAAGTTCCCATTTGCTCCCTTGTCTTACGCACTTTATTTACCTATATATACATATATATATATATATATATATATATATATATATATATATATATATATATATATATATATATATGTATATATATATATATATATATATATATATATATATATATATATATATATATATATATATATATATATATATATATATATATATATATATATATATATATATATATATATATATATATATATATATATATATATATATAATATATATATATATATATATATATATATATATATATATATATACATATGCACATATACACACATACACATATACATATATATATATACATATGAAAAATGTAATAAAATAGTTTAGTAAACTGGAACTTCTAGCTTGAAATCAAATGAAGAATGAATGTCATATAATGGCTCAACCTCTGGCTATGGAAAAGGGAAATGTATAATTTATTTACACAAACGTCAATAGTAGTTTTCATCGATTTAACCACTGTATCATACTGCCTGGTCCACTTCTCTTATTATGAAACTGGAATATTGGCTTATGATGTTTCCCAATTGTCTTCATTACACAATGTACAACCATATCTTGGATACATGAGGGTAGGCAGTTGGTCATCCGCCATAATCAAGCCTTGAGAGACCAAAAATTTATCTGGACCTCAACTTTTCCAGAACATTTTTGAAAAACACCTTTTTGCTTTCCATCTCTATCACTTTGAAAAAATAAAAAAAACTCCCTTTGTTCACATTTCAATGAAAGAATAAGCTTCAATGTCTAAGCTAAAGAGACAGGAGGTCAAGAGAAAGGTGCAACAGGTGAAAAAGAGTGGAAATGAGAGTTGGGGTGAGAGAGTATCATTAAATTTTAGGGAGAATAAAAAGATGTTCTGGAAGGAGGTAAATAAAGTGCGTAAGACAAGGGAGCAAATGGGAACTTCAGTGAAGGGCGCAAATGGGAGGGGATAACAAAGTATTTTGAAGGTTTGTTGAATGTGTTTGATGATAGAGTGGCAGATATAGGGTGTTTTGGTCGAGGTGGTGTGCAAAGTGAGAGGGTTAGGGAAAAAGATTTGGTAAACAGAGAAGAGGTAGTGAAAGCTTTGCGGAAGATGAAAGCCAGCAAGTCAGCAGGTTTGGATGGTATTGCAATGGAATTTATTAAAAAAAGGGGGTGACTGTATTGATGACTGCTTCGTAAGGTTATTTAATATATGTATGACTCATGATGAGGTGCCTGAGGATTGGCGGAATGCGTGCATAGTGCCATTGTACAAAGGGAAAGGGGATAAGAGTGAGTACTCAAATTACAGAGGTATAAGTTTGTTGAGTATTCCAAGTAAATAATATGGGAGGGTATTGATTGAGAGGGTGAAGGCATGTATAGAGCATCAGATTGGGGAAGAGCAGTTTGGTTTCAAAAGTGGTAGAGGATGTGTGGATCAGGTGTTTGCTTTGAAGAATGTATGTGAGAAATACTTAGAAAAGCAAATGGATTTGTATGTAGCATTTATGGATCTGGAGAAGGCATATGATAGAGTTGATAGAGATGCTCTCTGGAAGGTATTAAGAATATATGGTGTGGGAGGCAAGTTGTTAGAAGCAGTGAAAAGTTTTTATTGAGGATGTAAGGCATATGTACGTGTAGGAAGAGAGGAAAGTGATTGGTTCTCAGTGAATGTAGGTTTGCGGTAGGGGTGTGTGATGTCTCCATGGTTGTTTAATTTGTTTATGGATGGTGTTGTTGGGGAGGTGAATGCAAGAGTTTTGGAAAGAAGGGCAAGTATGAAGTCTGTTGTGGATGAGAGAGCTTGGGAAGTGAGTCAGTTGTTGTTCGCTGATGATACAGCGCTGGTGGCTGATTCATGTGAGAAACTGCAGAAGCTGGTGACTGAGTTTGGCAAAGTGTGTGAAAGAAGAAACTTAAGAGTGAATGTGAATAAGGGCAAGGTTATTAGGTACAGTAGGGTTGAGGGTCAAGTCAATTGGAAGGTAAGTTTGAATGGAGAAAAACAGGAGGAAGTAAAGTGTTTTAGATATCTGAGAGTGGATCTGGCAGCGGATGGAACCATGGAAGCGGAAGTGAATCGTAGGGTGGGGGATGGGGCGAAAATCCTGGGAGCCTTGAAGAATGTGTGGAAGTCGAGAACATTATCTCGGAAAGCAAAAATGGGTATGTTTGAAGGAATACTGGTTCCAACAACGTTGTATGGTTGCGAGGCGTGGGCTATGGATAGAGTTGTGCGCAGGAGGGAGGATGTGCTGGAAATGAGATGTTTGACGACAATGTGTGGTGTGAGGTGGTTTGATCGAGTAAGTAATGTAAGTGTAAGAGAGATGTGTGGAAATAAAAAGAGCTTGGTTGAGAGAGCAGAAGAGGGTGTTTTGAAATGGTTTGGGCACATGGAGAGAATGATTGAGGAAAGATTTTCCAAGAGGATATATGTGTCGGAGGTGGACGGAACGAGGAGAAGTGGGAGACCAAATTGGAGGTGGAAAGATGGAATGAAAAAGATTTTGTGTGATCGGGGCCTGAACATGCATGAGGGTGA
>NC_092235.1:32930986-32980986 GCF_036320965.1 Panulirus ornatus | reverse complement strand
AAAAAAAAAAAAATATATATATATATATATATATATATATATATATATATATATATATATATATATAAATATATATATATATATATATATATATATATATATATATATATATATATATATATATATATATATATATATATATATATATATATATATATATATATATATATATATATATATATATATATATATATATATATATATATATATATATATATATATATATATATATATATATATATATATATTTTATTTCATTTTCTCTATTTTGCTTTGTCGCTGTCTCCCGCATTTGCAAGGTAGCGCAATGAAAGAGAAGAAAGTAATGGCCCAACCCACTCCCATACACATGTATATACACACACGTCCACACACGCAAATATATATACCTATACATCTCAATGTACACTTATGTATACAAACTCAGACACATACATATATGCCCATGCACGCAATTCACACTGCCTTTATTCATTCCCATTGCCACCTCGCCACACATGGAATACCATCCCCCTCCCCCCTCATGTGTACGAGGTAGCGCTAGGAAAAGGAAACTAAGGCCCCATTCGTTCACACTCAGTCTCCAGGAGTCATGCAATAATGCCCGAAACCACAGCTCGATTTCCACATCCAGGCCCCACACAACTTTCCATGGTTTACCCCAGACGCTTCACATACCCTGATTCAATCCACTGACAGCACGTCAACCCTGGTATACCACATCGATCCAATTCACTCTATTCCTTGCCCGCCTTTAACCCTCCAGCATGTTCAGGCCCCGATCACTCAAAATCTTTTTCACTCCATCTTTCCACGTCCAATTTGGTCTCCCACTTCTCCTCGTTCCCTCCACCTCCGACATATATATCCTCTTGGTCAATCTTTCCTCACTCATTCTCTCCATGTGACCAAACCATTTCAAAACACCCTCTTCTGCTCTCTCAACCACGCTCTTTTTATTTCCACACATCTTTCTTACCCTTACATTACTTACTCGATCAAACCACCTCACACCACACATTGTCGTCAAACATCTTATTTCCAGCATATCCACCCTCCTGCGCACAACTCTATCCATAGCCCACGCCTCTCAACCATACAACATTGTTGGAACCACTATTCCTTCAAACATACCCATTTTTGCTTTACGAGATAATGTTCTCGACTTCCACACATTCTTCAAGGCTCCCAGGATTTTCGCCCCCTCCCCCACCCTATGATTCACTTCCGCTACCATGGTTCCATCGACTGCCAGATCCACTCCCAGATATCTAAAACACTTTACTTCCTCCAGTTTTTCTTCATTCAAACTCACCTCCCAATTGACTTGACCCTCAACCCTACTGTACCTAATAACCTTTCTCTTATTCACATTTACTCTTAACTTTCTTCTTTCACACACTTTACCAAACTCAGTCACCAGCTTCTGCAGTACTCACATGAATCAGCCACCAGCGCTGTATCATCAGCGAACAACAGCTGACTCACTTCCCAAGCTCTCTCATAAACAACAGACTTCATACTTGCCCCTCTTTCCAAAACTCTTGCATTCACCTCCCTAACAACCCCATCCATAAACAAATTAAACAACCATGGAGACATCACACACCGCTGCCGCAAACCTACATTCACTGAGAATCAATCACTTTCCTCTCTTCCTGCACGTACACATGCCTTACATCCTCGATAAAAACTTTTCACTGCTTCTAACAACTTGCCTCCCACACCATATACTCTTAATACCTTCCACAGAGCATCTCTATCAGCTCTATCATATGCCTTCTCCAGATCCATAAATGCTACTTACAAATCCATTTGCTTTTCAAAGTATTTCTCACATACATTCTTCAAAGCAAACAACTGATCCACACATCCTCTACCACTTCTGAAACCACACTGCTCTTCCCTAATCTGATGCTCGGTACATGCCTTCACCCTTTCAATCAATTCCCTCCCATATGATTTACCAGGAATACTCAACAAACTTATACCTTTGTAATTTGAGCACTCACTCTTATCCCCTTTGCCTTTGTACAATGGCACTATGCACGCATTCCGCCAATCCTCAGGCACCTCACCATGAGTCATACATACATTAAATAACCTTACCAACCAGTCAACAATACAGTCACCCCCTTTTTCAATAAATTCCACTACAATACCATTCAAACCTGCTGCCTTGCCGGCTTTCATCTTCCGCAAAGCTTTTACTATCTCTTCTCTGTTTAAGAAATCATTTTCCCTAATCCACTCACTTTGCACACCACCTCGACCAAGACACCCTATATCTGCCACTCTTTCATCAAACACATTCATCAAACCTTCAAAATACTTACTCCGTCTCCTTCTCACATCACCACTACTTGTTATTACCTCCCCATTAGCGCCCTTCATTGAAGTTCACATATGCTCCCTTGTCTTACGCACTTTATTTACCTCCTTCTAGAACATCTTTTTATTTCTCCCTAAAATTTAATGATACTCTCTCACCCCAACTCTCATTTGCCCTCTTTTTCACCTCTTGCACCTTTCTCTTGACCTCCTGTCTATTCTTTTATACATCTCCCACTCAATTACATTTTTTCCCTGCAAAAATCGTCCAAATGCCTCTCTCTTCTCTTTCATAAATAATCTTACTTCTTCATCCCACCACTCACTACCATTTCTAGTCAACCCACCTCCCACGCTTCTCATGCCACAAGAATCTTTTGCGCAATCCATCACTGATTCTGTAAATACATCCCATTCCTCCCCCACTTCCCTTACTTCCATTGTTCTCACTTTTTTCCATTCTGAAACTCAGTCTCTCCTGATACTTCCTCACACAAGTCTCCTTCAAAAGCTCACTTACTCTCACCACCCTCTTCACCCTAACATTCCCTATTCTTTTCTGAAAACCCATACAAATCTTCACCTTAGCCTCCACAAGATAATGATCAGACATCCCTCCAGTTACACCTCTCAGCACATTTACATTCAAAAGTCTCTCTTTCGCGCGCCCGTCAACTAACATGTAATCCAATAACGCTCTCTGGCCATCTCTCCTACTTATATACGTATACTTATGTATATCTCGCTTTTTAAACCAGGTATTCCCAATCACCAGTCCTTTTTCAGCACATAAATCTACAAGCTCTTCACCATTTCCATTTACAACACTGAACACCCCATGTACACCAATTATTCACTCAACTGCCACATTACTCACCTTTGCATTCAAATCACCCATTCAAATCACCCATATATATATATATATATATATATATATATATATATATATATATATATATATATATATATATATATATATATATATATATATATACATATATATATATATATATATATATATATATATATATATATATATATATATATATATATATATATATATGTATATAGAAAGATCATGACAGGCAAGTGTTTTGGGAGCACCTGAATGAGTGTGTCAGTGGTTTTGATGCACGCGACCGGGTTATAGTGATGGGTGATTTGAATGCAAAAGGTGAGTAATGTGGCAGTTGATGGAAGAATTGGTATAAATGTGGTGTTCAGTGTTGTAAATGGAAATAGTGAAGAGCTTGTAGATTTATGTTCTGAAAAAGGACTGGTGATTGGGAATACCTGTTTTAAAAAGCGAGATATACATAAGTGTACGTATGTAAGTAGGAGAGATGGCCAGAGAGCGTTATTGGATTACGTGTTAATTGACAGGCGCGCGAAATAGAGACTTTTGGATGTAAATGTGCTGAGAGGTGCAAATGGAGGGATGTCTGATCATTATCTTGTGGAGGCTAAGGTGAAGATTTGTATGGGTTTTCAGAAAAGAAGAGTGAATGTTGGGGTGAAGAGGGTGGTGAGAGTAAGTGAGCTTGGGAAGGAGACTTGTGTGAGGAAGTACCATGAGAGACTGAGTGCAGAATGGAAAAAGGTAAGAACAATGGAAGTAAGGGGAGTGGGGGAGGAACGGGATATATTTAGGGAATCAGTGATGTATTGCGCAAAAGAGGCTTGTGGCATGAGAAGCGTTTGAGGTGGGTTGACTAGAAAGGGTAGTGAGTGGTGGGATGAAGAGGTAAGATTATTAGTGAAAGAGAAAAGAGAGGCATTTGGACGATTTTTGTAGGAAAAAAATGCAATTGAGTGGGAGATGTATAAAAGAAAGAGACAGGAGGTCAAGAGAAAGATGCAAGAGGTGAAAAAGAGGGCAAATGAGAGTTAGGGTGAGAGAGTATCATTGAATTTTAGGGAGAATAAAATGATGTTCTGGAAGGAGGTAAATAAAGTGCGTAAGACAAGGGATCAAATGGGAACTTCAGTGAAATGCGCAAATGGGAAGGTGATAACAAGTAGTGGTGATGTGAGGAGATGGAGTGAGTATTTTGAAGGTTTGTTGAATGTGTTTGATGATAGAGTGGCAGATATAGGGTGTCTTGGTTGAGGTGGTGTGCAAAGTGAGAGGGTTTGGGAAAATGATTTGGTAAACAGAGAAGAGGTAGTAAAAGCTTTGGGAAAGATGAAAGCCGGCAAGGCAGCAGGTTTGGATGGTATTGCAGTGGAATTTATTAAAAAAGGGGGTGACTGTATTGTTGACTGGTTGGTAAGGTTATTTAATGTATGTATGACTCATGGTGAGGTGCCTGAGGATTGGCGGAATGAGTGCATAGTGCCATTGTTCAAAGGCAAAGGGGATAAGAGTGAGTGCTCAAATTACAGAGGTATAAGTTTGTTGAGTATTCCTGGTAAATTATATGGGAGGGTATTGATTGAGAGGGTGAAGGTATATAAAGAGCATCAGATTGGGGATGAGCAGTGTGGTTTCAGAAGTGGTAGAGGATGTGTGGATCAGGTGTTTGCTTTGAAGAATGTATGTGAGAAATACTTAGAAAAGCAAATGGATTTGCATGTAACATTTATGGGTCTGGAGAAGGCATATGATAGAGTTGATAGAGATGCTCTGTGGAAGGTATTAAGAACATATGGTGTGGGTGGGAAGTTGTTAGAAGCAGTGAAAAGTTTTTATCGAGGAAGTAAGGCATGTGTACGTGTAGGAAGAGAGGAAAGTGATTGGTTCTCAGTGAATATAGGTTTGCGGCAGGGGTGTGTGATGTCTCCATGGTTGTTTAATTTGTTTATGGATTGGGTTGTTAAGGAGGTGAATGGAAGAGTTTTGGAAAGAAGGGCAAAAATGAAGTCTGTTGTGGATGAGAGAGCGTGGGAAGTGAGTAAGTTGTTGTTCGTTGATGATACAGCGCAGGTGGGTGATTCATGTGAGAAACTGCAGAAGCTGGTGACTGAGTTTGGCAAAGTGTGTGAAAGAAGAAAGTTAAGAGTAAATGTGAATAAGAGCAAGGTTTTTAGGTACAGTAGGGTTGAAGGTCAAGTCAATTGGGAGGTAAGTTTGAATGGAGAAAAACTGGAGGAAGTAAAGTGTTTTAGATATCTGGGAGTGGATCTGGCAGGGGATGGAACCATGGAAGCTGAAGTGAATCATAGGGTGGGGGATGGGGCGAAAATCCTGAGAGCCTTGAAGAATGTGTGGAAGTCGAGAACATGATCTCGGAAAGCAAAAATGGGTATGTTTGAAGGAATAGTGGTTCCAACAAAGTTGGATGGTTGAGAGGCGTGAGCTATTGATAGAGTTGTGCGCAGGAGGGTGGATGTGCTGGAAATGAGATGTTTGAGGACAATATGTGGTGTGAGGTGGTTTGATCGAGTAAGTAATATCAGGGTAAGAGAGATATGTGGAAATAAAAATAGCGTGGTTGAGAGAGCAGAAGAGGGTGTTTTGAAATGGTTTGGGCACATGGAGAGAATGAGTGAGGAAAGATTGACCAAGAGGATATATGTGTCGGAGTTGGAGGGATGGAGGAGAAGTGGGAGACCAAATTGGAGGTGGAAAGATGGAGTGAAAAAGATTTTGAGTGATCGGGGCCTGAACATGCAGGAGGGTGAAAGGCGGGTAAGGAATAAAGTGAATTGGATCGATGTGGTATACCGGGGTTGACATGCTGTCAGTGGATTGAATTAGGGCATGTGAAGCATCTGGGGTAAACCATGGAAAGCTGTGTGGGGCCTGGATGTGGAAAGGGAGCTGTGGTTTCGGGCATTATTGCATGACAGCTAGAGACTGAGTGTGAACGAATGAGGCCTATGTTGCCTTTTCCTAGCGCTACCCCGCACACATGAGGGGGAAGGGGGATGGTATTCCATGTGTGGAGAGGTGGCGATGGGAATAAATAAAGGCAGGCAGTGTGAATTGTGTGCATGGGTATATATGTATGTGTCTGTGTTTGTATATTTATGTGTACATTGAGATGTATAGGTTTGTATATTTGCGTGTGTGGACTTGCTTGTATATACATGTGTATGGGGGTGGGTTAGACCATTTCTTTCGCCTGTTTCCTTGCGCTACCTCGCAGACGCGGGAGATAGCGAGAAAGCAAAATAGAAAAAATAATATATATATATATATATATATATATATATATAATTGAAAATGTGAAGGAAAATAGTGAAATTGGAGAAAAATGTAGCTTAGACATTGAAGCTTATTGATACAGTGGTTAAATTGATGACAACTGCTATTGACGTTTGTGTAAATAAATTAAACATTTCCTTTTTTCCATAGCCAGAGGTTGAACCATTATGTGACATTCATTTTTTTTTTCATTCATTTCAAGCTAGAAGTTTCAGTTTTCTAAATTGTTTCTTACATTTTTCATATGTATATATATGTATGTGTATGTGTGTCTATATGTGCGTATGTATGTGTAGGTGTGTGTATGTGTATATGTATATATGTATGTATATTATCCCTGGGGATAGGGGTGAAAGAATACTTCCCACGTATTCCTCGCGTGTCGTAGAAAGCGACTAGAGGGGACGGGAGCGGGGGGCCAGAAATCCTCCCCTCCTTGTATTAACTTTCTAAAATGGGAAACAGAAGAAGGAGCCACGCGGGGAGTGCTCATCCTCCTCGAAGGCTCAGAGTGGGGTGCCTAAATGTGTGTGGATGTAACCAAGATGTGAAAAAAGGGGAGATAGGTAGTATATTTGAGGAAAGGAACCTGGATGTTTTGGCTCTGAGTGAAACGAAGCTCAAGGGTAAAGGGGAAGAGTGGTTTGGGAATGTCTGGGGAGTAAAGTCAGGGGTTAGTGAGAGGACAAGAGCAAGGGAAGGAGTAGCAATACTCCTGAAACAGGAGTTGTGGGAGTATGTGATAGAGTGTAAGAAAGTAAATTCTCGATTAATATGGGTAAAACTGAAAGTTGATGGAGAGAGGTGGGTGATTATTGGTGCATATGCACCTGGGCATGAGAAGAAAGATCAAGAGAGGCAAGTGTTTTGGGAGCAGCTGAATGAGTGTGTTAGTGGTTTTGATGCACGAGACCGGGTTATAGTGATGGGTGATTTGAATGCAAAGGTGAGTAATGTGGCAGTTGAGGGAATAATTGGTATACATGGGGTGTTCAGTGTTGTAAATGGAAATGGTGAAGAGCTTGTAGATTTATGTGCTGAAAAAGGACTGATGATTGGGAATACCTGGTTTAAAAAGCGAGATATACATAAGTATACTTATGTAAGTAGGAGAGATGGCCAGAGAGCGTTATTGGATTACGTGTTAATTGACAGGCGTGCGAAAGAGAGACTTTTGGATGTTAATGTGCTGAGAGGTGCAACTGGAGGGATGTCTGATCATTATCTTGTGGAGGCTAAGGTGAAGATTTGTATGGGTTTTCAGAAAAGAAGAGTGAATGTTGGGGTGAAGAGGGTGGTGAGAGTAAGTGAGCTTGAGAAGGAGACCTGTGTGAGGAAGTACCAGGAGAGACATAGTACAGAATGGAAAAAGGTGAGAACAATGGAAGTAAGGGGAGTGGGGGAGGAATGGGATGTATTTAGGGAATCAGTGATGGATTGCGCAAAAGATGCTTGTGGCATGAGAAGAGTGGGAGGTGGGTTGATTAGAAAGGGTAGTGAGTGGTGGGATGAAGAAGTAAGAGTATTAGTGAAAGAGAAGAGAGAGGCATTTGGACGATTTTTGCAGGGAAAAAATGCAATTGAGTGGGAGATGTATCAAAGAAAGAGACAGGAGGTGAAGAGAAAGGTGCAAGAGGTGAAAAAAAGGGTAAATGAGATTTGGGGTGAGAGAGTATCATTAAATTTTAGGGAGAATAAAAAGATGTTCTGGAAGTAGGTAAATAAAGTGCGTAAGACAAGGGAGCAAATGGGAACTTCAGTGAAGGGCGCAAATGGGGAGGTGATAACAAGTAGTGGTGATGTGAGAAGGAGATGGAGAGAGTATTTTGAAGGTTTGTTGAATGTGTTTGATGATAGAGTGGCAGATATAGGGTGTTTTGGTCGAGGTGGTGTGCAAAGTGAGAGGGTTAGGGAAAATGATTTGGTAAACAGAGAAGAGGTAGTGAAAGCTTTGCGGAAGATGAAAGCCGGCAAGGCAGCAGGTTTGGATGGTATTTCAGTGGAATTTATTAAAAAAGGGGGTGACTGTATTGTTGACTGGTTGGTAAGGTTATTTAATGTATGTATGACTCATGGTGAGGTGCCTGAGGATTGGCGGAATGAGTGCATAGTGCCATTGTACAAAGGCAAAGGGGATAAGAGTGAGTGCTCAAATTACAGAGGTATAAGTTTGTTGAGTATTCCTGGTAAATTATATGGGAGGGTATTGATTGAGAGGGTGAAGGCATGTACAGAGCATCAGATTGGGGAAGAGCAGTGTGGTTTCAGAAGTGGTAGAGGATGTGTGGATCAGGTGTTTGCTTTGAAGAATGTATGTGAGAAATACTTAGAAAAGCAAATGGATTTGTATGTAGCATTTATGGATCTGGAGAAGGCATATGATAGAGTTGATAGAGATGCTCTGTGGAAGGTATTAAGAATATATGGTGTGGGAGGAAAGTTGTTAGAAGCAGTGAAAAGTTTTTATCGAGGATGTAAGGCATGTGTGCGTGTAGGAAGAGAGGAAAGTGATTGGTTCTCAGTGAATGTAGGTTTGCGGCAGGGGTGTGTGATGTCTCCATGGTTGTTTAATTTGTTTATGGATGGGGTTGTTAGGGAGGTAAATGCAAGAGTTTTGGAAAGAGGGGCAAGTATGAAGTCTGTTGGGGATGAGAGAGCTTGGGAAGTGAGTCAGTTGTTGTTCGCTGATGATACAGCGCTGGTGGCTGATTCATGTGAGAAACTGCAGAAGCTGGTGACTGAGTTTGGTAAAGTGTGTGGAAGAAGAAAGTTAAGAGTAAATGTGAATAAGAGCAAGGTTATTAGGTACAGTAGGGTTGAGGGTCAAGTCAATTGGGAGGTGAGTTTGAATGGAGAAAAACTGGAGGAAGTGAAGTGTTTTAGATATCTGGGAGTGGATCTGGCAACGGATGGAACCATGGAAGCGGAAGTGGATCATAGGGTGGGGGAGGGGGCGAAAATTCTGGGGGCCTTGAAGAATGTGTGGAAGTCGAGAACATTATCTCGGAAAGCAAAAATGGGTATGTTTGAAGGAATAGTGGTTCCAACAATGTTGTATGGTTGCGAGGCGTGGGCTATGGATAGAGTTGTGCGCAGGAGGATGGATGTGCTGGAAATGAGATGTTTGAGGACAATGTGTGGTGTGAGGTGGTTTGATCGAGTGAGTAACGTAAGGGTAAGAGAGATGTGTGGAAATAAAAAGAGCGTGGTTGAGAGAGCAGAAGAGGGTATTTTGAAGTGGTTTGGGCACATGGAGAGAATGAGTGAGGAAAGATTGACCAAGAGGATATATGTGTCGGAGGTGGAGGGAACAAGGAGAAGAGGGAGACCAAATTGGAGGTGGAAAGATGGAGTGAAAAAGATTTTGTGTGATCGGGGCCTGAACATGCAGGAGGGTGAAAGGAGGGCAAGGAATAGAGTGAATTGGAGCGATGTGGTATACCGGGATTGACGTGCTGTCAGTGGATTGAATCAAGGCATGTGAAGCGTCTGGGGTAAGCCACGGAAAGCTGTGTAGGTATGTATATTTGCGTGTGTGGACGTATGTATATACATGTGTATGGGGGGGGGTTGGGCCATTTCTTTCGTCTGTTTCCTTGCGCTACCTCGCAAACGCGGGAGACAGCGACAAAGTATAATAAAATAAATAAAATATATATATATATATATATATATATATATATATATATATATATATATATATATATATATATATATATATATATATATATATATATATATATATATATAAATATATATATATATATATATATATATATATATATATATATATATATATATATATATATATATATATATATATATATATATATATATATATATATATATATATATATATATATGTATATATATACATAAATATATATATATATATATATATATATATATATATATATATATATATATATATATATATATATATATAAAGGCAAAGGGGATAAGAGTGAGTGCTCAAATTACAGAGGTATAAGTTTGTTGAGTATTCCTGGTAAATTATATGGGAGGGTATTGATTGAGAGGGTGAAGGCAGGTACAGAGCATCAGATTGGGGAAGAGCAGTTTGGTTTCAGAAGTGGTAGAGGATGTGTGGATCAGGTGTTTGCTTTGAAGAATGTATGTGAGAAATACTTAGAAAAGCAAATGGATTTGTATGTAGCATTTATGGATCTGGAGAAGGCATATGATAGAGATGATAGAGATGCTCTGTGGAATGTATTAAGAATATATGGTGTGGGAGGCAAGTTGTTAGAAGCAGTGAAAAGTTTTTATCGAGGATGTAAGGCATGTGTACGTGTAGGAAGAGAGGAAAGTGATTGGTTCTCAGTGAATGTAGGTTTGCGGCAGGGGTGTGTGATGTGTCCATGGTTGTTTAATTTGTTTATGGATGGGGTTGTTAGCAGGTGAATGCAAGAGTTTTGGAAAGAGGGGCAAAAATGAAGTCTGTTGTGGATGAGAGAGCTTGGGAAGTGAGTCAGTTGTTGTTCGCTGATGATACAGCGCTGGTGGCTGATTCATGTGAGAAACTGTAGAAGCTGGTGACTGAGTTTGGTAAAGTGTGTGAAAGAAGAAAGTTAAGAGTAAATGTGAATAAGAGCAAGGTTATTAGGTACAGTAGGGTTGAGGGTCAAGTCAATTGGGAGGTGAGTTGGAATTGAGAAAAACTGGAGGAAGTGAAGTGTTTTAGATATCTGGGAGTGGATCTGGCAGCTGATGGAAACATGGAAGCGGAAGTGGATCATAGGGTGAGGGAGGGGGCGAAAATCTTGGGAGCCTTGAAGAATGTGTGGAAGTCGAGAACATTATCTCGGAAAGCAAAAATGGGTATGTTTGAAGGAATAGTGGTTCCAACAATGTTGTATGGTTGCGAGGCGTGGGCTATGGATAGAGTTGTGCGCAGGAGGATGGATGTGCTGGAAATGAGATGTTTGAGGACAATGTGTGGTGTGAGGTGGTTTGATCGAGTAAGTAACGTAAGGGTAAGAGAGATGTGTGGAAATAAAAAGAGCGTGGTTGAGAGAGCAGAAGAGGGTGTTTTGAAATGGTTTGGTCACATGGAGAGAATGAGTGAGGAAAGATTGACCAAGAGGATATATGTGTCGGAGGTGGAGGGAACGAGGAGAAGAGGGAGACCAAATTGGAGGTTGAAAGATGGAGTGAAAAAGATTTTGTGTGATCGGGGCCTGAACATGCAGGAGGGTGAAAGGAGGGCAAGGAATAGAGTGAATTGGAGCGATGTGGTATACCGGGGTTGACGTGCTGTCAGTGGATTGAATCAAGGCATGTGAAGCGTCTGGGGTAAACCATGGAAAGCTGTGTAGGTATGTATATTTGCGTGTGTGGACGTATGTATATACATGTGTATGGGGGTTAGTTTGGCCATTTCTTTCGTCTGTTTCCTTGCGCTAACTCGCAAACGCGGGAGACAGCGACAAAGCAAAAAAAAAAAAAAAAAAAAAAAATAAATAAATATATATATATATATATATATATATATATATATATATATATATATATATATATATATATATATATATATATATATATATATATAGTGATGGGTGATTTGAATGCAAAGGTGAGTAATGTGGCAGTTGAGGGAATAATTGGTATACATGGGGTGTTCAGCGTTGTAAATGGAAATGGTGAAGAGCTTGTAGATTTATGTTCTGAAAAAGGACTGATGATTGGGAATACCTGGTTTAAAAAGCGAGATATACATAAGTATACTTATGTAAGTAGGAGAGATGGCCAGAGAGCGTTATTGGATTACGTGTTAATTGACAGGCGTGCGAAAGAGAGACTTTTGGATGTTAATGTGCTGAGAGGTGCAACTGGAGGGATGTCTGATCACTATCTTGTGGAGGCTAAGGTGAAGATTTGTGTGGTTTACCAGAAAAGAAGAGTGAATGTTGGGGTGAAGAGGGTGGTGAGAGTAAGTGAGCTTGGGAAGGAGACTTGTGTGAGGAAGTACCAGGAGAGACTGAGTACAGAATGGAAAAAGGTGAGAACAATGGAAGTAAGGGGAGTGGGGGAGGAATGGGATGTATTTAGGGAATCAGTGATGGATTGCGCAAAAGATGCTTGTGGCATGAGAAGAGTGGGAGATGGGTTGATTAGAAAGGGTAGTGAGTGGTGGGATGAAGAAGTAAGAGTATTAGTGAAAGAGAAGAGAGAGGCATTTGGACGATTTTTGCAGGGAAAAAATGAAATTTAGTGGGAGACGTATAAAAGAAAGAGACAGGAGAACAAGAGAAAGGTGTAAGAGGTGAAGAAAAGGGCAAATGAGAGTTGGGGTGAGAGAGTATCATTAAATTTTAGGGAAAATAAAAAGATGTTCTAGAAGTAGGTAAATAAAGTGCGTAAGACAAGGAAGCAAATGGGAACTTCATTGAAGGGCGCAAATGGGGAGGTGATAACAAGTAGTGGTGATGTGAGAAGGAGATGGAGTGAGTATTTTGAAGGTTTGTTGAATGTGTTTGATGATAGAGTGGCAGATATAGGGTGTTTTGGTCGAGGTGGTGTGCAAAGTGCGAGGGTTAGGGAAAATGATTTGGTAAACAGAGAAGAGGTAGTAAAAGCTTTGCGGAAGATGAAAGCCGGCAAGGCAGCAGGTTTGGAAGGTATTGCAGTGGAATTTATTAAAAAAGGGGGTGACTGTATTGTTGACTGGTTGGTAAGGTTATTTAATGTATGTATGACTCATGGTGAGGTGCCTGAGGATTGGCGGAATGCGTGCATAGTGCCATTGTACAAAGGCAAAGGGGATAAGAGTGAGTGCTCAAATTACAGAGGTATAAGTTTGTTGAGTATTCCTGGTAAATTATATGGGAGGGTATTGATTGAGAGGGTGAAGGCATGTACAGAGCATCAGATTGGGGAAGAGCAGTGTGGTTTCAGAAGTGGTAGAGGATGTGTGGATCAGGTGTTTGCTTTGAAGAATGTATGTGAGAAATACTTAGAAAAGCAAATGGATTTGTATGTAGCATTTATGGATCTGGAGAAGGCATATGATAGAGTTGATAGAGATGCTCTGTGGAAGGTATTAAGAATATATGGTGTGGGAGGCAAGTTGTTAGAAGCAGTGAAAAGTTTTTATCGAGGATGTAAGGCATGTGTACGTGTAGGAAGAGAGGAAAGTGATTGGTTCTCAGTGAATGTAGGTTTGCGGCAGGGGTGTGTGATGTCTCCATGGTTGTTTAATTTGTTTATGGATGGGGTTGTTAGGGAGGTGAATGCAAGAGTTTTGGAAAGAGGGGCAAGTATGAAGTCTGTTGTGGATGAGAGAGCTTGGGAAGTGAGTCAGTTGTTGTTCGCTGATGATACAGCGCTGGTGGCTGATTCATGTGAGAAACTGCAGAAGCTGGTGACTGAGTTTGGTAAAGTGTGTGAAAGAAGAAAGTTAAGAGTAAATGTGAATAAGAGCAAGGTTATTAGGTACAGTAGGGTTGAGGGTCAAGTCAATTGGGAGGTGAGTTTGAATGGAGAAAAACTGGAGGAAGTGAAGTGTTTTAGATATCTGGGAGTGGATCTGGCAGCGGATGGAACCATGGAAGCGGAAGTGGATCATAGGGTGGGGGAGGGGGCGAAAATTCTGGGAGCCTTGAAGAATGTGTGGAAGTCGAGAACATTATCTCGGAAAGCAAAAATGGGTATGTTTGAAGGAATAGTGGTTCCAACAATGTTGTATGGTTGCGAGGCTGTGGGCTATGGAGAGAGTTGTGCGCAGGAGGATGGATGTGCTGGAAATGAGATGTTTGAGGACAATGTGTGGTGTGAGGTGGTTTGATCGAGTAAGTAACGTAAGGGTAAGAGAGATGTGTGGAAATAAAAAGAGCGTGGTTGAGAGAGCAGAAGAGGGTGTTTTGAAATGGTTTGGGCACATGGAGAGAATGAGTGAGGAAAGATTGACCAAGAGGATATATGTGTCGGAGGTGGAGGGAACGAGGAGAAGAGGGAGACCAAATTGGAGGTGGAAAGATGGAGTGAAAAAGATTTTGTGTGATCGGGGCCTGAACATGCAGGAGGGTGAAAGGAGGGCAAGGAATAGAGTGAATTGGAGCGATGTGGTATACCGGGGTTGACGTGCTGTCAGTGGATTGAATCAAGGCATGTGAAGCGTCTGGGGTAAACCATGGAAAGCTGTGTAGGTATGTATATTTGCGTGTGTGGACGTATGTATATACATGTGTATGGGGGTGGTTGGGCCATTTCTTTCGTCTGTTTCCTTGCGCTACCTCGCAAACGCGGGAGACAGCGACAAAGCAAAAAAAAAAAAAGAAAAAAAAAATAAATAAATATATATATATATATATATATATATATATATATATATATATATATATATATATATATATATATATATATATATATATATAGTGATGGGTGATTTGAATGCAAAGGTGAGTAATGTGGCAGTTGAGGGAATAATTGGTATACATGTGGTGTTCAGTGTTGTAAATGGAAATGGTGAAGAGCTTGTAGATTTATGTGCTGAAAAAGGACTGATGATTGGGAATACCTGGTTTAAAAAGCGAGATATACATAAGTATACTTATGTATGTAGGAGAGATGGCCAGGGAGCGTTATTGGATTACATGTTAATTGACAGGCGTGCGAAAGAGAGACTTTTGGATGTTAATGTGCTGAGAGGTGCAACTGGAGGGATGTCTGATCATTATGTTGTGGAGGCTAAGGTGAAGATTTGTATGGGTTTTCAGAAAAGAAGAGTGAATGTTGGGGTGAAGAGGGTGGTGAGAGTAAGTGAGCTTGAGAAGGAGACCTGTCTGAGGAAGTACCAGGAGAGACTGAGTACAGAATGGAAAAAGGTGAGAACAATGGAAGTAAGGGGAGTGGGGGAGGAATGGGATGTATTTAGGGAATCAGTGATGGATTGCGCGAAAGATGCTTGTGGCATGATAAGAGTGGGAGGTGGGTTGATTAGAAAGGGTAGTGAGTGGTGGGATGAAGAAGTAAGAGTATTAGTGAAAGAGAGGAGAGAGGCATTTGGACGATTTTTGCAGGGAAAAAATGCAATTGAGTGGGAGATGTATAAAAGAAATAGACAGGAGGTCAAGAGAAAGGTGCAAGAGGTGAAAAAAAGGGCAAATGAGAGTTGGGGTGAGAGAGTATCATTAAATTTTAGGGAGAATAAAAAGATGTTCTAGAAGGAGGTAAATAAAGTACGTAAGACAAGGGAGCAAATGGGAACTTCAGTGAAGGGCGCAAATGGGGAGGTGATAACAAGTAGTGGTGATGTGAGAAGGAGATGGAGTGAGTATTTTGAAGGTTTGTTGAATGTGTTTGATGATAAAGTGGCAGATATAGGGTGTTTTGGTCGAGGTGGTGTGCAAAGTGAGAGGGTTAGGGAAAATGATTTGGTAAACAGAGAAGAGGTAGTGAAAGCTTTGCGGAAGATGAAAGCCGGCAAGGCAGCAGGTTTGGATGGTATTGCAGTGGAATTTATTAAAAAAGGGGGTGACTGTATTGTTGACTGGTTGGTAAGGTTATTTAATGTATGTATGACTCATGGTGAGGTGCCTGAGGATTGGCGGAATGCGTGCATAGTGCCATTGTACAAAGGCAAAGGGGATAAGAGTGAGTGCTCAAATTGCAGAGGTATAAGTTTGTTGAGTATTCCTGGTAAATTATATGGGAGGGTATTGATTGAGAGGGTGAAGGCATGTACAGAGCATCAGATTGGGGAAGAGCAGTGTGGTTTCAGAAGTGGTAGAGGATGTGTGGATCAGGTGTTTGCTTTGAAGAATGTATGTGAGAAATACTTAGAAAAGCAAATGGATTTGTATGTAGCATTTATGGATCTGGAGAAGGCATATGATAGAGTTGATAGAGATGCTCTGTGGAAGGTATTAAGAATATATGGTGTGGGAGGAAAGTTGTTAGAAGCAGTGAAAAGTTTTTATCGAGGATGTAAGGCATGTGTGCGTGTAGGAAGAGAGGAAAGTGATTGGTTCTCAGTGAATGTAGGTTTGCGGCAGGGGTGTGTGATGTCTCCATGGTTGTTTAATTTGTTTATGGATGGGGTTGTTAGGGAGGTAAATGCAAGAGTTTTGGAAAGAGGGGCAAGTATGAAGTCTGTTGTGGATGAGAGAGCTTGGGAAGTGAGTCAGTTGTTGTTCGCTGATAATACAGCGCTGGTGGCTGATTCATGTGAGAAACTGCAGAAGGTGGTGACTGAGTTTGGAAAAGTGTGTGGAAGAAGAAAGTTAAGAGTAAATGTGAATAAGAGCAAGGTTATTAGGTACAGTAGGGTTGAGGGTCAAGTCAATTGGGAGGTGAGTTGGAATAGAGAAAAACTGGAGGAAGTGAAGTGTTTTAGATATCTGGGAGTGGATCTGGCAGCGGATGGAACCATGGAAGCGGAAGTGGATCATAGGGTGGGGGAGGTGGCGAAAATGCTGGGGGCCTTGAAGAATGTGTGGAAGTCGTGAACATTATCTCGGAAAGCAAAAATGGGTATGTTTGAGGGAATAGTGGTTCCAACAATGTTGTATGGTTGCGAGGCGTGGGCTATGGATAGAGTTGTACGCAGGAGGATGGATGTGCTGGAAATGAGATGTTTGAGGACAATGTGTGGTGTGAGGTGGTTTGATCGAGTGAGTAACGTAAGGGTAAGAGAGATGTGTGGAAATAAAAAGAGCGTCGTTGAGAGAGCAGAAGAGGGTGTTTTGAAGTGGTTTGGGCACATGGAGAGGATGAGTGAGGAAAGATTGACCAAGAGGATATATGTGTCGGAGGTGGAGTGAACAAGGAGAAGAGGGAGACCAAATTGGATATGGAAAGATGGAGTGAAAAAGATTTTGTGTGATCGGGGCCTGAACATGCAGGAGGGTGAAAGGAGGGCAAGGAATAGAGTGAATTGGAGCGATGTGGTATACCGGGGTTGACGTGCTGTCAGTGGATTGAAGCAAGGCATGTGAAGCGTCTGGGGTAAACCATGGAAAGCTGTGTAGGTATGTATATTTGCGTGTGTGGACGTATGTATATATATGTGTATGGGGGAGGGGTTGGGCCATTTCTTTCGTCTGTTTCCTTGCGCTACCTCGCAAACGCGGGAGACAGCGACAAAGTATAATAAAGAAAATATATATATATATATATATATATATATATATATATATATATATATATATATATATATATATATATATATATATATATATATATATATATATATATATATATATATATATATATATATATATATATATATTTATATATATCCCCTTTCCCTTTGTACTATGGCACTATGCAAGCATTCCTCCAATCCACAGGCACCTCACCATTAATCATACATACATTAAATAACCTTACCAACCAGTCAACAATCCAGTCACTCCATTTTTAAATAAATCCAATGCAATACTATCCAAACCTACTGACTCTCCGGCTTTCATCTTCCGCAAAGCTTTTACTACCTCTTCTCTGTTTACCAAATCATTTTCCCTAACCCTCTCTCTTTGGACATCACTTCGGCCAAAACAATCTATATCTGCTACTCTATCATCAAACACATTCAACAAACCTTCAAAATACTCACTACATATGATTCTCACATCACCACTCCCTTTATCACCTCCCCATTTGCCCCCTTCACTGAAGTTCCTATTTGCTCCCTCGTCTTACGCACTTTATTTACCTCCTTCCAGAACATCTTTTTATCCTCCCTAAAATTTAATGATACTCTCTCACCCCAAATCTCATTTGCCCTCTTTTTCACCTCTTGCACCTTTCTCTTGACCTCCTGCCTCTTTCTTTTATACATCTCCCACTCATTTGCATTTTTTCCCTGCAAAAATCGTCCAAATGCCTCTCTCTTCTCTTTCGCTAATAATCTGACTTCTTCATCCCACCACTCAATACCCTTTCTAATCAACCCACCTCCCCCTCTTCTCATGCTACAAGCATCTTTTGCGCAAGCCATTCCTCCCCCACTCCCCTTACCTCCTTTGTTCTCACCTTTTTCCATAGTTACTTACTTACTTACTCTCACCACCCTCTTCACCCCAATATTCTCTCTTCTTTTCTGAAAACCCACATAAATCTTCACCTTCGCCTCCACAAGACAATGATCAGACATCCCTCCAGTTGCACCTCTCAGCACATTAACATTCAAATTTCTCTCTTTCGCGCGCCTGTCAATTAACACGTAATCCAATAGCGCTCTCTGGCCATCTCTCCTACTTACATACGTATACTTATGTATATCTCTCTTTTTAAACCAGGTATTCCCAATCACCAGTCCTTTTTCAGCACATAAATCTACAAGATCTTCACCATTTCCATTTACAACTCTGAACACCCCATGTATACCAATTATTCCCTCAACTGCCACATTACTCACCTTTGCATTCAAACCACCCATCACTATAACCCGGTCTTGTGCATCAAAACCACTAACACACTCATTCAGCTGCTCCCAAAACACTCGCCTCTCATGATCTTTCTTCTCATGACCAGGTGCATATGCACCAATAATCACCCATCTCTCGCCATCAACTTTCAGTTTTACCCATACCAATCTAGAATTTACTTCATTGAAGGGGGCTAATGGGGAGGTGATAACATATAGTGGTGATGTGAGGAGATGGAGTGAGTATTTTGAAGGTTTGCTAAATGTGTTTGATGATAGAGAGGCAGATATAGAGTGTTTTGGTTGAGGTGGTGTGCAAAGTGAGAGAGTTAGGGAAAATGATTTGGTAAATAGAGCAAACGTAGTAAAAGCATTGCGGAAGATGAAAGCCGGGAAGGCAGCAGGTTTGTATGGTATTGGAATGGAATTTATTAAAAAAGGATGGGACTGTATTGTTGACTGGATGGTAAGGTTCTTTAATGTATGTATGACTCATGGTGAGGTGCCTGAGGATTGGCGGAATGCTTGCATAGTGCCATTGTACGAAGGCAAAAGGGATAAGAGTGAGTGCTTAAATTACAGAGGTAAAAGTTTGTTGAGTATTCCTGGTAAATTATATGGGAGGGTATTCATTGCGAAGGTGAAGGCATGTAAAGAGCATCAGTTTGGGGAAGAGCAGTGTGGTTTCAAAAGTGGTAGAGGATGTGTGTATCAGGTGTTTGCTTTGAAGAATGTATGTGAGAAATACTTTGAAAAGCAAATGGATTTGTATGTAGCATGTATGGATCTGGAGAAGGCATATGATAGAGTTGATAGAGATGCTCTGTGGAAGGTGTTAAGAATATATGGTGTGGGAGGAAAGTTGTTAGAAGCAGTGAAAAGTTTTTATCGAGGATGTAAGGCATGTGTACGCGTAGGAAGAGAGGAAAGTGATTGGTTCTCAGTGAATGTAGGTTTGCGGCATGGGTGTGTGACGTCTCCATGGTTGTTTGATTTGTTTATGGATGGGGTTGTTAGGGAGGTGAATGCAAGAGTTTTGGAAAGAGGGGCAGGTATGAAGTCTGTTTTGGATGAGAGAGCTTGGTAAGTGGGTCAGTTGTTGATCGCTGATGATACAGCGCAGGTGGCTGATTCATGTGAGAAACTGCAGAAGCTTGTGACTGAGTTTGGTAAAGAGTGTGAAAGAAGAAAGTTGAGAGTAAATGTGAATAAGAGAAAGGTTATTAGGCACAGTAGGGTTGAGGGTCAAGTCAATTGGGAGGTAAGTTTGAATGGAGAAAAACTGGAGGAAGAAAAGTGTTTTAGATATCTGGTAGTGGATCTGGCAGAGGATGGAACCATGGAAGCGGAAGTGAATCATAGGGTGGGGGAGGGGGCGAAATATCTTGGAATCTTGAAGAATGTTTGGAAGTCGAGAACATTATATCGGAAAGCAAAAATGGGTATGTTTGAAGGAATAGTGTTTCCAACAATGTTGTATGGTTGCGAGGCGTGGGCTATGGATAGAGTTGTGCGGAGGAGGGTGGATATGCTGGAAATGAGATGTTTGAGGACAATATGTGGTGTGAGGTGGTTTGATCGAGTAAGTAATGTAAAGGTAAGAGAGATGTGTGGTAATAAAAAGTGTGTGGTTGAGAGAGCAGAGGAGGGTGTTTTGAAATGGTTTCGTCACGGAGAGAATGAGTGAGGAGAGATTTGCTAAGATGATAAATATGTCAGAGGTGGAGGGAATGAGGAGAAGTGGGAAAGCAAATTGGAGGTGGAAAGATGGAGTGAAAAAGATTTTGAGTGATCGGGGCCTGAACATGCAGGAGGGTGAAAGTCGTGCAAAGAATAGAGTGAATTAGAACGATGGGGTATACCGGGGTCGACGTGCTGTCAATGAATTGAACCAGGGCATTTTAAGCGTCTGGGGTGAACCATGGAGAGTTATGTGGGGCCTCGATGTGGAAAGGTAGCTGTGGTTTCGGTGCATTATTGCATGACAGCTAGAGACTGAGTGTGAGCGAATGTGGCCTTTGTCGTCTTTTCCTAGTGCTACTTTGCACACATGAGGGGGGAGGGCGTTGTTATTCCATGTGTGGTGAGGTGGCGATGGAAATAAATAAAGGCAGACAGTATGAATTATGTACATGCGTATATATGTAAATGTCTGCGTGTGTGTATATATATATATATATATATATATATATATATATATATATATATATATATATATATATATATATATATATATATATATATATATATATATATATATATATATATATATATATATATATATGTATGTATACATTGAGATGTATAGGTATGTATCTTTGCGTGTCTGTACGTTTCTGTATATAAATGTGCATGTGGGTGGGTTGGTCCATTCTTTCGTGTGTTTCATTGCCCTACCTCGCTAACGCGGGAGACAGCGGGAAAGGAAAATAAATAAATAGAAAAGAATTATATATATATATATATATATATATATATATATATATATATATATATATATATATATATATTTTTTTTTTTTTTTTTTTTTTTTTTTTTTACTTTGTCGCTGTCTCCCGCGTTTGCGAGGTAGCGCAAGGAAACAGACGAAAGAAATGGCCCAACCCCCCCCCCATACACATGTATATACATACGTCCACACACGCAAATATACATACCTACACAGCTTTCCATGGTTTACCCCAGACGCTTCACATGCCTTGATTCAATCCACTGACAGCACGTCAACCCCGGTATACCACATCGCTCCAATCCACTCTATTCCTTGCCCTCCTTTCACCCTCCTGCATGTTCAGGCCCCGATCACACAAAATCTTTTTCACTCCATCTTTCCACCTCCAATTTGGTCTCCCTCTTCTCCTTGCTCCCTCCACCTCCGACACATATATCCTCTTGGTCAATCTTTCCTCACTCATCCTCTCCATGTGCCCAAACCACTTCAAAACACCCTCTTCTGCTCTCTCAACCACGGTCTTTTTATTTCCACACATCTCTCTTACCCTTACGTTACTCACTCGATCAAACCACCTCACACCACACATTTTCCTCAAACATCTCATTTCCAGCACATCCATCCTCCTGCGCACAACTCTATCCATAGCCCACGCCTCGCAACCATACAACATTGTTGGAACCACTATTCCTTCAAACATACCCATTTTTGCTTTCCGAGATAATGTTCTCGACTTCCACACATTCTTCAAGGCCCCCAGAATTTTCGCCCCCTCCCCCACCCTATGATCCACTTCCGCTTCCATGGTTCCATCCGCTGCCAGATCCACTCCCAGATATCTAAAACACTTCACTTCCTCCAGTTTTTCTCCATTCAAACTCACCTCCCAATTGACTTGACCCTCAACCCTACTGTACCTAATAACCTTGCTCTTATTCACATTTACTCTTAACTTTCTTCTTCCACACACTTTACCAAACTCAGTCACCAGCTTCTGCAGTTTCTCACATGAATCAGCCACCAGCGCTGTATCATCAGCGAACAACAACTGACTCACTTCCCAAGCTCTCTCATCCCCAACAGACTTCATACTTGCCCCTCTTTCCAAAACTCTTGCATTTACCTCCCTAACAACCCAATCCATAAACAAATTAAACAACCATGGAGACATCACACACCCCTGCCGCAAACCTACATTCACTGAGAACCAATCACTATATATATATATATATATATATATATATATATATATATATATATATATATATATATATATATATATATATATATATATATATATATATATATATATATATATATATATATATATATATATATATATATATATATATTTGAATGGAGAAAAACTGGAGGAAGTAAAGTGTTTTAGATATCTGGGAGTGCATCTGGCAGCGGATGGAACCATGGTAGCGGAAGTGGATCATAGGGTGAGGGAGGGGGCGAAAATACTGGGAGCCTTGAAGAATGTGTGGAAGTCGAGAACATTATCTCGGAAAGCAAAAATGGGTATGTTTGAAGGAATAGTGGTTCCAACAATGTTATATGGTTGCGAGGCGTGGGCTATGGATAGAGTTGTGCGCAGGACGGTGGATATGCTGGAAGTGAGATGTTTGAGGACAATGTGTGGTGTGAGGTGGTTTGATCCAGTAAGTAACGAAGGGGTAGGAGAGATGTGTAGAAATAAAAAAAGAGCGTGGTTGAGAGAGCAGAAGAGGGTGTTTTGAAATAGTTTGGGCACATGCAGAGAATGAGTGAGGAAAGATTGACCAAGAGGATATATGTGTCGGAGGTGGAGGGAACGAGAAGTGGGAGACCAAATTGGAGTTGGAAAGATGGAGTGAAAAAGATTTTGTGTGATCGGGGAATGAACATGCAGGAGGGTGAAAGGCGGGCAAGGAATAGAGTGAATTGGATCGATGTGGTATACCGGGGTTGACGTGCTGTCAGTGGATTGAATCAGGGCATGTGAAGCGTCCGGGGTAAATCCTGGAAAGCTGTGTAGGTATGTATATTTGCGTGTGTGGACGTGTATGTATATACATGTGTGTGGGGGTGGGTTGGGCCATTTCTTTCGTCTGTTTCTTTGCGCTACCTCGTAAACGCGGGAGACAGCGACAAAGAAAAAAAAAAAAAAATATATATATATATATATATATATATATATATATATATATATATATATATATATATATATATATATATATATATATGTATAGATATAGATGTATATATATATATATATATATATATATATATATATATATATATATATATATATATATATATATATATATATATATATATATATATATATATATATATATATATATATATATATATATATATAATATATATATATATATATGTTTTTATCGAGGGTGTAAGGCATGTGTACGTGTAGGAAGAGAGGAAAGTGATTGGTTCTCAGTGAATGTAGGTTTGCGGCAGGGGTGTGTGATGTCTCCATGGTTGTTTAATTTGTTTATGGATGGGGTTGTTAGGGAGGTGAATGCAAGAGTTTTGGAAAGAGGGGCAAGTTTGAAGTCTGTTGGGGATGAGAGAGCTTGGGAAGTGAGTCAGTTGTTGTTCGCTGATGATACAGCGCTGGTGGCTGATTCATGTGAAAAAATGCAGAAGCTGGTGACTGAGTTTGGTAAAGTGTGTGAAAGAAGAAAGTTAAGAGTAAATGTGAATAAGAGCAAGGTTATTAAGTACAGTAGGGTTGAGGGTCAAGTCAATTGGGAGGTGAGTTTGAATGGAGAAAAACTGGAGGAAGTGAAATGTTTTTGATATCTGGGAGTGGATCTGGCAGCGGATGGAACCATGGAAGCGGAAGTGGATCATAGGGTGGGGGAGGGGGCGAAAATTCTGAGAGCCTTGAAGAATGTGTGGAAGTCGAGAACATTATCTCGGATAGCAAAAATGAGTATGTTTGAAGGAATAGTGTTCCAACAATGTTGTATGGTTGCGAGGCGTGGGCTATGGATAGAGTTGTGCGCAGGAGAATGGATATGCTGGAAATGAGATGTTTGAGGACAATGTGTGGTGTGAGGTGGTTTGACCGAGTAAGTAACGTAAGGGTAAGAGAGATGTGTGGAAATAAAAAGAGCGTGGTTGAGAGAGCAGAAGAGGGTGTTTTGAAATGGTTTGGGCACATGGAGAGAATGAGTGAGGAAAGATTGACCAAGAGGATATATGTGTCGGAGGTGGAGGGAACGAGGAGAACAGGGAGACCAAATTGGAGGTGGAAAGATGGAGTGAAAAAGATTTTGTGTGATCGGGGCCTGAACATGCAGGAGGGTGAAAGGAGGGCAAGGAATCGAGTGAAGTGGAGCGATGTGGTATACCGGGGTTGACGTGCTGTCAGTGGATTGAATCGGGGCATGTGAAGCGTCTGGGGTAAACCATGGAAAGCTGTGTAGGTATGTATATTTTGCGTGTGTGGACGTATGTATATACATGTGTATGGGGGTGTGTTGGGCCATTTCTTTCGTCTGTTTCCTTGCGCTACCTTGTAAACGCGGGAGACAGAGGCAAAAAAAAAAAAAATATATATATATATATATATATATATATATATATATATATATATATATATATATATATATTAATTTTCCAAAAGAAGGAACAGAGAAGGGGGCCAGGTGAGGATATTCCCTCAGAGGCCCAGTCCTCTGTTGTTAACGCTACCTTGCTAATGCAGGAAATGGCGAATAGTTTGAAAGAAATATATATATATATATATATATATATATATATATATATATATATATATATATATATATATATATATATTCATTTATTATTTATATTATTTAGCTTTGTCGCTGTCTTCCGCGTTAGCGAGGTAGCAAGGAAACAGACGAACGAATGGCCCAATCCACCCACATACACATGTATATACATACACGTCCACACACGCACATATACATACCTATACATCTCAACGTATACATATATATACACACACAGACCACAGACAGATACATATATACACATGTACATAGCTCATACTGGCTGCCTTTATTCATTTCCATCGCCACCCTACCACCCATGAAATAAAAATCCCCTACCCCCCATTTGTGCGAGGTAGCGCTAGGAAAAGGCAACAAAGGCCACATTCTTTCACACTCAGTCTCTAGCTTTCATGCAACATTGTACCGAAACCACAGCTCCCTTTCCACATGCAGGCCCCACAAAACATTCCATTGTTTACCTCAGATGCTACACATGCCCTGGTTCAATCCATTGAAAGCACGTCGACCCCGGTATAACACATCGTTCCAATTCACTCTATTCCTTGCACGCCTTTCAACCTCCTGCATGTTCAGACCCCGATCTCTCAAAATCTTTTTCACTCCTTCTTTCCACCTCCAATTTGGTCTTCACTTCTCCTCATTCCCTCCACCTCTGACACATATATCCTCTTGGTCAATCTTTCCTCACTCATTCTTTCCATGTGACCAAACTATTTCAAAACACCCTCTTCTTTTCTCTCAACCATACTCTTTTTATAACCACACATATGTCCAACCATATTATTACATACTCGACCAAACCACCTCACAACATAGATTGTCCTCAAACATGTTATATCCAGCACATCCACCCTCCTGCGCACAGCTCTATCTATAGCCCATATCTCGCAACCATATAACATTGTTGGAACCACTATTCCTTCAAACATACCCATTTTTGCTTTCCGAGATAATGTTCTTGATTTCCACACATTCTTCACCGCTCCCAGAACTTTCGCCCCCTCCCCTACCCTGTAACAATGATATTGATAACAGTCATTATTACCATTATCATTATTTCTATTGTCATTATTATTATAGTTATTATCATTATCATTTGTATCATTATTATCATCATCATTATCATTATCATTAATATTGTCATTATTATTATCATCATTATTATTTTTGGTATCATTTCAATTATTATCATTAAACATCATCATTGTTGCTCATATTGTTATTATCATCAATAGCAATAGTATGCACTGATACATCCCATATCTAGGAAGGGTGACCGTTCTGTCCCCTTTAACTATCGTCCTGCTGCTTTGATATCCACCATTTCCAAAGTCTTTGAATTCCCTCTTAACTCCCATATATCAAGACGACAAGAAATTCAATCTTCTCTCTGATCACCAGTATGGCTTCCATATGGCGAGCTTCACTGTTCATCATCCCTGAAAGAGTTTGGGGAGTCATGTGTAGTTGCCCTTGACATATCTAAGGCTTTTGACAGGGTGTGGCGCTGGAGGTCTCATTTCTAAGCTCCTTTGTTTTCGCTTAACTCCCTTACTTTGTTCCTTCATAACTAGTTTCCTCTCCGGTAGATTTATCACTGTGTTTGTTGATGGATCAGCCTCCCCCTTTTCTCCATCAACAGCTGTCTCTCAACAATTTTCTCTCCTCCAAAAATAAACCAATGCACTCATACGCTGAGGACCCAACACTACATTCACCCACATACTTCGACTCTGCTCCCTCTACTCTCTCTCTCTCTCGATCATCATCTCGTCTTGATACAGCTTCCTCAATAAACTCAGACTTGGACGGGATATCTCAGTAGAATAGACAAAATCATATCAAATTTAATGCCCCCAAGACCGAGCTTCTACCCGTCTCTCAATCCAAACCTACTCACAACTCTCGTCTCTCCTTTGACGGTTCTGCAATTCCACCCCCTGACACAATGAACGTACTTGGCATTACGATAACATCCACTCATTCTTGGGAACCTCACATTACAGGAATAGCTAAGTCTGCCGCAAAAGAAACGGGATGTCCTGCTCAGATGTCGAAACTTCTCTTCTGAAAGTTTGTTCCTTTTATACTAGGATTGATTCGTCCTTTTATGGAGTAGGGCTCTCACACTTGGGGTGGTTCTACCTCTCCATCCTTACTTGACAGAGTTAGACCGAAAGCTGTCGGTCTTATAAAATGTACCAGGTTGAATCCCAACTTGAGCCCTATTCCCTTCGCCGCACTATTCGTTGACTTTCCGTCTTCTAAAGATATTGCTCCCGATATCTAGCTGCTTGTGTGCCGAGACCACAACGTGGACAAGGCAACACTCGGCAAGCGTTATGTCACATGATTTTTGTGCGGTCAATAGCAACTCAAGGGTAGGCAGTTTATATACCTGCATCTTTCATTAAAGGACTAACTTTTGGAGCTGTCTACTCACTTATATCTTTCCCAATAACAATAACCGGCACATTTAAAAAGACAGATTTTTACTTTCTCAAATCATCGTCTATTCTGTTTTCCATCATTACCCTTTCTATATATCCATTATGGCTCGGCCTACATGTGGACATCTGTCTGTGACTGGAGCCTTTAGCATAAAAAAAAGATATTCATTTATTTATATTTATTTATTCATTTTGCTTTGTTGCTGTCTCCCGCGTTAGCTAGGTAGCGCAAGGAAACAGACGAAAGAATGGCCCAACCCGCCCACATACACATGTATATACATACACGTTGACACACGCAAATATACATACCTATGCATCTCAATGTACACATACATATACACACACAGACATATACATATATACACATGTACATAATTCATACTGTCTGCCTTTATTTGTTCCCATCGCCACCTCACCACACATGGAATAACAACCCTTTCCCCCTCATGTGTGCGAGGTAGCGCTAGGAAAAGACAACAAAGGCCACATTCGTTCACACTCAGTCTCTAGCTGTCATGTAATAATGCACCGAAACCACAGCTCCCTTTCCACATCCAGGCCCCACACAACTTTCCATGGTTTACCCCAGACGCATCACATGCCCTGGTTCAATCCATTGACAGCACGTCGACCCCGGTATACCACATCGTTCCATTTCACTCTATTCCTTGCACGCCTTTCACCCGTCTTGCACGTTCAGGCCCCGATCACTCAAAATCTTTTTCACTCCATCTTTCCATCTAAAATTTGGTCTCCCACTTCTCCTCGTTCCCTCCACCTCTGACACATATATCCTCTTGGTCAATCTTTCCTCACTCATTCTCTCCATGTGACCAAACCATTTCAAAACACCCTCTTCTGCTCTCTCAACCACGATCTTTTTATTTCCACACATCTCTCTTACCCTTACATCACTTACTCGATCAAACCACCTCACACAACATAATGTCCTCAAACATCTCATTTCCAGCACATCCACCCTCCTGCGCACAACTCTATACATAGCCCACGCCTCGCAACCATACAACATTGTAGGAACCACTATTCATTCAAACATACCCATTTTTGCTTTCCGATATAATGTTCTCGACTTACAAACATTCTTCAAGGCTCCCAGAATTTTCGCCCCCCTCCCCACCCTATGATTTACTTCCGCTTCCATGGTTCCATCCGTTACCAGATCCACTCCCAGATAATTAAAACACTTTACTTCCTCCAGTTTTTCTCCATTCAAACTTACCTCCCAATTGACTTGACCCTCAACCCTACTGTACCTAATAACCTTGCTCTTATTAACATTTACTCTTAACTTTCTTCTTTCACACACTTTACCAAACTGTCACCAGCTTCTGCAGTTTTTTACATGAATCAGCCACCAGCGCTGTATCATCAGCGAACAACAACTGACTCACTTCCCAAGCTCTCTCATCCACAACAGACTGCATACTTGCCACTCTTTCCAAAACTCTTGCATTTACCTCACTAACAACCCCATCCGTAAACAAATTAAACAACCATGGAGACGTCACACACCCCTACCGCAAACCTACATTTACTGAGAACCAATCACTCTCCTCTCTTCCTACACGTACACATGCCTTACATCCTCGATAAAAACTTGCCTCCCACACCATATATTCTTAAATCCTTCCACATAGCATCTCTATCAACTCTATCATATGCCTTCTCCAGATCCATAAATGCTACATACATATCCATTTGTTTTTTTAAGTATTTCTCATATATATTCTTCAAAGCAAACACATGATCCACACATCCTCTACCACTTCTGAAACCACACTGCTCTTCCCCAATCTGATGATTTGTATATGCCTTCACCCTCTCAAGCAATACCCTCCCATATAATTTACCAGGAATACTTAACAAACTTATACCTCTGTAATTTGAGCACTCACTCTTATCACCTTTGCCTTTGTACAATGGCACTATGCAAGCATTCCGTCAATCCTCAGGCACCTCACCATGTATCATACATACATTAAATATCCTTACCAACCAGTCAACAATACAGTCACCCCGTTTTTTAAAAAATTCCACTGCAATACCATCCAAACCTGCCGCCTTGCCGGCTTTCATCTTCCGTAAAGCTTTTACTAAAAAACAATACATACATATATATATATATATATATATATATATATATATATATATATATATATATATATATATATATATATATATATATATATATATATATATATATATATATATATATATATATATACATATATTATTTTCTAATTCCATTTTGCTTTGTCGCTGTCACCCGCGTTAGCGAGGTAGCGCAAGGAAACAAATGAAAGAAATGGCCCAACCCACCCACATACACATGCATATACATACACGTCCACACACGCAAATATACGTACCTATGCATCTCAATATACACACATATATATACACATTTAGACATATACATATACACTCATGTACATAATTCATACTGTCTGCCTTTATTTATTCCCATCGCCACCTCGCCACACATGGAATAACAACTCCTCCCCCCTCATGTGTGCGAGGTAAGCGCTAGGAAAAGACAACAAAGGCCCCATTCGTTCAAGCTCAGTCACTAGCTGTCATGTAATAATGCACCGAATCCACAGCTCCCTTTCCACATCCAGGCCCCACAGAACTTTCCATGGTTTACCATAGACGCTTCACATGCCCTGGTTGAATCCATTGACAGCAAGTCGACCCCGGTATACCACATCGTTCCAATTCACTCTATTTCTTGCACGCCTTTCACCTTCCTGCATGTTCAGGCCCCGATCACTCAAAATCTTTTTCAATCCATCTTTCCACCTCCAATTTGGTCTCCCACTTCTCCTCGTTCCCTCCACCTCTGACACATATATCCTCTTGGTCAATCTTTCCTCACTCATTCTCTCCATGTGACCAAACCATTTCAAAACACCCTCTTCTTTTCACTCAACCATACTCTTTTTATTTCCACACATTTCTCTTACCCTTACATCACTTACTCGATCAAACCACCTCACACCACATATTGTCCTCAGACATCTCATTTCCAGCACATCCACCCTCTGCGCCCAACTCTATCCATAGCCCAAGCCTCGCAACCATACAACATTGTTGGAACCACTATTCCTTCAAACATACCCATTTTTGCTTTCCGAGATAATGTTCTCGACTTCCAAACATTCTTCAAGGCTCCCAGAATTTTCGACCAATCCCCCACCCTATGATTCACTTCCGCTTCCATGGTTCCATCCGCTGCCATATCCACTCCCAGATATCTAAACCACTTTACTTCCTCCAGTTTTTCTCCATTCAAACTTACCTCCCAGTTGACTTCACCCTCAACCCTACTGTACCTAATAACCTTGCTCTTATTCACATTTACTCTTAACTTTCTTCTCTCACACACTTTACCAAGCTCAGTCACCAGCTTTAGCAGTTTCTCACATGAATCAGCCACCAGCGCTGTATCATCAGCGAACAACAACTGACTCACTTCCCAAGCTCTCTCATCCACAACAGTGCATAGTGCCACTGTACAAAGGCAAAGGGGATAGAGGTGAGTGCTCAAGTTACAGAGGTATAAGTTTGTTGAGTACTCTTGGGAAATTATATGGGAGGGTAGTGATTGAGTGGGTAAGGGCATGTACAGAGCATCAGATCGGGGAAGAGCAGTATGGTTTCAGATTTGCTAGAGGATGTGTGAATCAGTTGTTTGCTTTGAAGAATATATGTGAGAAATACTCATAAAAGCAAATGGATTTGTATGTAACATTTATAGATCCGAAGAAGGCACTTGATAAGGTTGATAGAGACGCTCTGTGGAAGGTATTAAGGATATATGGTGTGGGAGGCAAGTTGTTAGAAGTAGTGAAAATTTTTATCGAAGATGTAATGCATGTGTAAGAGTAGGAAGAGAGGAAAGTGATTGGTTCGAAGTGAATGTTCCTTTGCGGCAGGGGCGCGTGATGTCTTCATAGGTTGTTTAATTTGTTAATGGATGGGGTTGTTAGAGAGATGATTGCAAGAGATTTGGAAAGAGAGGGCAAGTATGCAGTCTGCTGTGGATGATAGAGCTTGGGAAGTGAGTCAGCTGTTGTTCGCTGATAATACAACGCTGGTGGTTGATTCGGGTGAGAAACTGCAGAAGCTTTTGTCTGAATTTGGTAAAGTGTGTTAAAAAAGAAGGCTGAGAGTAAATGTGAATGAGAGCAAGGTACAGTAGGGTTGAGGGACAAGTCAGTTGGGAGGTAATTTTGAATAGAGAAAAACTGGAGGAAATGAAGTGTTTTAGATAGTTGGGAGTGGATTTGGCAGCGGATGGAACCTTTGAAGCGGAAGTGAATCATAGGGTAGGGGAGGGGGCGAAGGTACTGGGATCGTTGAAAAATGTGTGGAAGTCGAAAACGTTATCTTGGAAAGCTAAAATGGGTATGTTTGAAGGAATAGTGGTTCCAACAATGTTAAATAGTTACGAGGCGTGGGTTGTAGATAGAGTTGTGCGAAGGAGGGTGGATGTGCTGGAAATGAGATGTTTGAGGATAGCATGTGGTGTGAGGTGGTTTGATCGAGTAAGTATTGGAAGGGTAAGAAAGTTGGATGATAATAAAAAGAGTGTAGTGAGAGAGCAGAACAGGGTGTTTTGAAATGGTTTGGCCACATGGAAAGATTGACTAAGAGGATATAAGTGTCTGAGGTGGAGGGAAGGAGGAGAAGTGGGAGACCAAATTGGAGTTGGAAAGATGGAGTGAAAAAGATATTGAGTGATCGGGGCCTGAACATGCAGGAGGATGAAAGGCGTGCAAGGCATAAAGTGAATTGGAATATTGTGGTATACCGGGGTCGATGCTCTGTGGAAGGTATAGAGAATATATGGTGTGGGAGGCAAGATGTCAGAAGCAGTGAAAAGTTTTTTATCGAGGATGTAAGGCATGTGTACGTGTAGAAAGAGAGGAAAGTGATTGGTTCTCATTGAATCTAGGTTTGCAACAGTGGTGTATGATGTCTCTATGGTTGTTTAATTAGTTTATGGATGCGGTTGTTAGGGAGGTAAATGCAAGAAATTGGAAAGAGGGGCAAAGATGAAGTCTGTTGTGGATGAGAGAGCTTGGGAGGCAGTTAGTTGTTGTTCGCTGATGATACAGCGCTGGTGGCTGATTCATGTGAAAAACTGCTAAAGTGGTGACTGAGTTTGGTAAAGTGTGTGAAAGAAGAAAGTTAAGAGTAGATGTGAATAAGAGCAAGGTTATTAGGTACAGTAGGGTTGAGGGTGAAGTCAACTGGGAGGTAAGTTTGAATGGAGAAAAACTGGAGGAAGTGAAGTGTTTTAGACATCTGGGAGGGGAAAATTGGCACCCGAGGGGAAAAACCATGGAAAAGCGGAAAAGGGGAACATGGGGTTTGGGGGGGAGGGGGCCGAAATTTGGAGCGTTGAAGAATGGGAGTCGAAAAAAAAAACCCTTTAAAAGCAAAACGGGGAAAAGGGTTTAAAGGAATATTTGGTTTCCCCCAAGTTATATTGTTTGCAGGCGTGGGCAAAGGATAGAGTTGTGCGGAGGAGTTGGGGATGTGCGGAAAGATGAGTGTTTTGGGGCCCAATATTTGGGTGAGGGGGTTTGATGAAGTAAGAAAAAAAAAGGAAAAAAGAAAATGTGGGGGTAATAAATAAAAGTGTGGTTTGAGAGAGCAGAAGGGGGGGTTTGAAAAGGTTTTTTTCCCAAAAGGAGAAAATGAGGAGGAAAGATTGATCAAGTGGGGTAATATGGGGTTAAAAGGGGTGGAGGGAACGGGGAAAAAAGGGGGGGAGCCCAAATTGGAAAAGGAAAAAAGGAGTAAAAAAGATTTTGAGGTGATCGGGGGCCTGAAAAATGCAGGATTTGGAAATGCGTTAAATTTAAAAGATTTTAAAATTTGGGAATGATCTTTTGGGACTGGGGAAAACCTTTGGAAAAAATTTTTTGGGGGGCCCTGGGGAAAAACCAGGGAAATTTTTGTGGGGCCTGGATGTGGGGGGGGAGTTTGTGGAAACGATTCATTATTTCACGACAGTAGAGATTTTTGGGAAAAAAATGGGGCCCTTTTGGTTTTTTTTTTCCTTTAGCGTTTAAAACCCCACATATGGGGGGGGGGGGGGTTGGTTTTTTTTTCATGTGGGGGGGTTGGCGAGGGGGAATTTGAAAAAGGGCAACGTAACTTCTTTACATGCCGGTTTAAAAATTCCGAAAAGAATTTACTATTCTTTCTTTTTTTAAACCAAATCATTTTCCCTAACCCTTTTTAAATTTTCTAAAACCACCTCGACCAAAACCCCCTATATCTGCCTCGGCAAATCAAACAAAATTTACCCAAACCCTATAAAATACTAAAATCCCACCTTTCAAAACATAAACCTTTTAACTTTTTAATCCCCTTTCCCATTAGCCCCTTTCACTGAATTTCCCCATTTTTTTCACTTGCTTACGAATTTATTTACCTTTTTCCCAAAAAATGTTCTTTTTCTCCAAAAAATTTTAAAATTTTGATCCCTTTTCTCAGACCAACCTCTTTTTTTGCCCTTTTTTTTCCCCCTTTCCCTTGCACCTTTCCCCTTGACCTCCGCCCCCTTCCTTTTATACATCTCCCACTCTTTTTGGAATTTTTTTCCGAAAAAAAAATTGTCCAAACTTCCCCCTTCCCTTTTCACTCATAATTTACTTCTTTCCCACCCCCTCACTACCCTTTCAAAATTCTCCCCCACCTCCCACTTTTCTTATGCCAAAAAGATCTTTGCGAAAGCCAATCGATTTCCCTTTCCCCTAAATGTACCCCAATTCCTCCCCCCACCCCCCTTATCTCTTTTGTTCTCCCCTTTTTTTTCGTTTTTGTACCCCCGGTCTCTCCTGGTACTTCCTCCCGGGAAGTCTCCCTTCCCCAAAGCCCCAAATTCTTCCCCAGCCCCTCTCTTCACCCCAAAAATTCTCTTTTTTTTTTAAAAAAACCTCTAAAAACTTCACCTTCGCCCAACAAGAAAATTTAAAACCAGAAATCCCTCCATTTTGCCCTTCCCCGGGCCCCTTTAACACCCCCAAAAAGTCCCTTGTGGGCAGGGCCAAATTTTTTTAACACGAAAATCCAATAACCCCTCTTTTGGGCCCTTTCTCTCCAACTTACAAATTTTAAAATTATATCTCGTTTTTTAAACCCAAGGTATTTCCAATCCCCCAAGCCCCCCTTTTTTTCCCAAGTAAAAAAAATTAAACAAGCCTTTAAAAACCATTTCCATTTAAACAACATGAACCCCCCCCATGTATCCCAAATTTTTTTCCCAACAATCCCCACATTACCCCACCTTTGCATTCAAATCACCCATCACTATAACCCCCGGTCTTGTGCATCAAAACCAAAAAACCCCACACTCTTTCAGCTGCCCCCAAAAACATTTCCCTTCATGAAATTCCCCTTCTCATGCCCAGGTGCTTTGTGCCCCCAATAATAAACCCATCTCTCTCCTTTAAATTTTCGGGTTTTCCCCATTCAATCTAATTTTTTACTTTTTTTACCTAATCAAATATTCCCCCACTTCTTTTTTTTGGGGAGAGTCCCTTATTTCCTTTCCCCTTGCCCTTGCCCTCTCTACCCCCTTTACTTTTAAATTTCCCAATACTTTCCCCCAAAACCACTTTTTCCCCTTTCCCCTTTTGAGCTTCGTTTCACTCAAAGCCAAAATATCCAGGGTTCCCCTTTCTTCAAACTTTACTACCAAACTCCCCTTTTTTTTTTTTTCTCATTTTGGTTACATCCACACACATTTAAAACACCCCAATCTGAACCTTCGAGGAGGATGGGGGGCACCCCCCCGCGTAAACCCTCCTTTTTTTTCCCCCTTTTAGAAAGTTAAAATGCAAGGGGGGGGGGTTTTCCCAAACCCCCCCCCTTTTTCCCGCCCCTTTTTTAGTCGCCTTAGGACACGTGGGGAAAATGCGGGGGAAATTATTCTTTTTCCCCTTTTACCCCCAAAGGGAATAGGGGGATATACATATAAATATTTTATAAAAAATATAAAAATAAAATATATATATATATTTATATATAAATAATATATATATATATATTTTAATTTTTAATATATTATTATATATAAATATATATATTTATTTATATAAAAAATATATATATATATTTTAAATATATATTTAAAAATATATTTATATTAAATATTTATATATTTATTTTAAATATATATATTATTTATATATATATTTATTAAATATAAATAAATAAAAATATAATCTTTTTTTTTTTACTAAAATTTGGCGGGTCTCTAGCTTAACGATTGGGGGAAGGGGAAACAGGGGAAAAGAATGCTTAACCCCCCTCACAAAACCCATGCAAATCCCATACATTTCCACATACCAAATATACTTTCCTATGCTTTTTTCATCGTTTACATATAATATACTTCCCCGAAATTACCCTAAAAACGAATGTATAAAATTCATACTCTTGTTTTATTCTTTTTCCGTCGCCACCCCCCCCATAAAATTTATCACATACTTCGCCCATCCCTTTTTCGGAGTAGGCACCCCTTTCCTTGCTCTTGCCCTCTCACCAAACTCCTGATTTTTCTCCCAAAACATTCCCAAACCACTCTTCCCCTTTACCCTTGAGCTTCTTTTCACTCAGAGCAAAACATCCAGGTTCCTCTCCTCAAACGTACTACCTATCTCTCCTTTTTTTCTCATCTTGGTTACATCCACATACATTTAGACACCACAATATGAGCCTTCGAGGAGAATGAGCACTCCCCGCGTGACTCCGTCTTCTGGATCTTCTTTTAGAAAGTTAAAATACTAGGTTGGGAGGGTTCCTAGCCCCCCACTCTGTCTCCTTTAGTCGCCTTCTACGACACGCGGGGAATGGCCAAACCCACCCACCAACACCTGAATATAATCATACGTCCACACACACACATACAAATACCTATCCATTTCAGCATATGTATATATACATACCCTGATATATAAATATATACACATGTACATGATTCACACTTGCTGCCTTCATTCATTCTCATCGCCACCCCGACACACATGAAATGACAACTTCCTACCCCCTCATGCGCGTGAGGTAGCGATAGGAAAAGACAACAAAGGCCACATTCGTTCACACACATTCTATAGCTGTCATGTATAATGCACCGAAACCACAGCTCCCTTTCCACATCTAAGCCCCACAAGACTTTCCATGATTTACCCCAGACGCTTCACATTCCCTGATTTAATCCATTGACAGCAATTCGACCCCAGTATACCACATCTTTCCAATTCGTTCTATTCCTTGCACGCCTTTCACCCTCCTGCACGTTCAGGCCCCGATCACTCAAAATCTTTTTTACTCCATCTTTCCATCTCCAACTTGGTCTCCCACTTCTCATCTTTCTCTCCACCTCTAACACATATATCCTCTTTGTCAATCTTTCCCCAATCATTCTCTCCATGTGATCAAACCATTTCAATACACCTTCTGCCCTCTCAACCACACTTTTTTAATTACCGCACAACTCTCGTTCCTTTCATCTTTATCAAAACTCCTCACACCACATAATGTCCTCAAACATCTCATATCGAACACACCCACCCTCCTCCGCACAACTCTATCGATAGCCCACGCTTCGCAACCATATATTCCTTCAAACATACCCATTTTTGCTTTCCGAGATAATGTTCTCGCCATCCACACATTTTGAACACTACTAGAACCTTCGCCCTCTCCCCCACCCTGTGACTCACTTCCGCTTCCATGGTTCCATCCGCTGCCAAATCCACTCCCAGATATCTAAAACACTTCACTTCCTCCAGTTTTTCTACATTCAAACTTATCTCCCAATAGACTTGTCCCTCAACCCTACTGTACCTAATAACCTTGTTCTTATTCACATTTACTCTCAGCTTTCTTCTTTCACACACTTTACCAAACTAAGTCACCAGCTTCTGCAGTTTCTCACCCGAATCAGCCACCAGCGCTGTATCATCAGCGAACAACAACTGACTCACTTCCCAAGCTCTCTCACCCACAACAGACAGGATACTTGCCTCTCTCTCCAAAACTTTTACATTCACCTCCCTAACAGCCCCATCCATAAACAAATTAAACAACCATGGAGACATCACGCACTCCTGCCGCAAGTCGACATTCACTTAAATCCAGTGAATTTCCTTTCTTCCTACTCGTAAACTTGCCTTACAATCTCGATAAAAACTTTTCACTGCTTCTAGGAACTTACCTACCACACCATATACTCTTAATACCTTCAACCGAGCATCTCTATCAATTCTATTATATGCCTTCTCCAGATTCATAAATGCTACATACAAATCCATTTGCTTTCCTAAGTATTTCTCACATACATTCTTCAAAGCAAACTCCTGATGCACACTTCCTCTACCACTTATGAAACCACACTGTTCTTCCCCAATCTGATTCTCTGTACATGCCTTCACCCTTTCAATCAATAGCCTTCCATATGATTTCCCAGGAATACTCAACAAATTTACACCTCTATAATCTAAGCACTCATCTTTATCCCTTTTTTCCTTTGTACAATGGCACTGTGTATGCATACCGCTAATCCTGAAGCACCTTACCATAAGTCATACATACATTAAATATCTTTACCAACCAGTCAACAATACAGTCACACCCTTTTTTAATAAATTCCACTGCAATACCATTCAAACGCTCTGCCTTGCTGGCTTTCATCTTCCACAAAGCTTTCACTGCCTCTTCTGTGTTTACCAAATCATTCTCCCTAACCCTCTCACTTCGCACACCATCTCCACCAAAACACCCTAAATCTGCCACTCTATCATCTAACACATTCATCAAACCCTCAAAATATTCCATCTCCTCACATCACCCGTATTTGTTATTTTTCTCCTCATTATCCTCCTTCACTGAAGTTCCCATTTGTTCTCTTGTCTTACGCACTTTATTTATCTCCTTCCAAAACATCTTTTTATTATCCCTAAAATCTAATGATACTCTCTCACCCCAACTCTCATTTGCCCTCTTTTTCACTTTTTGCACCGCTTTCTTGACCTTCAGCCAATTTCTTTTATAAATCTACCAGTCATTTGTACTATTTCCCTGCAAAACTCGTTCAAATGCCTCTCTCTTCTCTTTCAGTAATATTCTTACTTCTTCATCCTACCACTCACTACCCTTTTTAATCTACCCACCTCCCACGCTTCTCATGCCACAAGGATCTTTTGCGCAAACCATCACTTCTTCCCTTAATACATTCCATTCCTCTCCCACTCCCCTTACGTCCTTTGCTCTCACCTTTTTTCCATTTTGCACTCAGACTCTCCTGTTACTTCCTCACACAAGTGTTCTTTCCCAACTCACTCTCACCATTCTCATCACACCAAAATTCTCTATTCTTTTCTGAAAACCTCTACAAATCTTCACCTTCGCCTCCACAAGATAATGATCAGACATCCCTCCAGTTGCACCTCTCTACACATTATCATCCAAAAGTCTCTCTTTTGCGCGCCTATCAATTAACACGCAATGCAATAACGCTCTTTTGCCATCTCTCCTTCATACGTATATACGTATACTTATGTATATCTCTCAATTTTGAACCAGGTATTCCCAGCACCAGGAAATAGACAAAGAATGGTCCATCCATTCACATACACATATGAATACGCAAACGCCCATACACGCACATATACATATACACATCTAAATATACACAAATACGTACATAACCTTACATATATATATATACACATACGCACACATATTCATATAAACACATGTGCATATTCATACTTGCTCGCCTTCATCCATTTTTGGGCTAACCCGCCCCAGAGGAAACAGCATCGCTAATCCCCCATCTTCAGCGAGATAGTCAGGAAAAACAGACAACAAAGGCCACATTCGTTCACTCTGTCTCTAGCTGTCATGCGTAATGGACCAAAACCACAACTCCCTATCCACATCCAGACCCCAAAAACCTTTCCATGGTTTAACCCAAGCGTTTCACATGTCCTGGTTCAGTCCATTGACAGGACATCGCCCCCTGTATACAACATCGTTGCAATTCACTCTATTCCTTGCACGCCTCTCATCTTCCTGCATGTTTAGGCCCCGATCGCTGAAGATCTTTTTCACTCAATCCTTCCACCCCCAATTTGGTCTCCCGCTTCTTGTTCTCTCCACCTTTAACACATATATCCTCTTTGTCAATCCATTCTCACTCATCCTCTCCATATGTCCAAAACATTTCAACACAACTTCTGCCCTCTCAGCCACACTCTTTTCATTTCCACACATCTCTCTTACCCTTTTATTACTTACTAGATAAAGCCACCTCACAACACATCGTCCTCAAACATTACATTTCCAACACAGCCACCCTCCATCACACAACCCTATCTACCCCCTATGCCTCGCAATCATTTGATATTGTTGGAAATACTGTTCCTTCAAACATACCCATTTTTGCTGTCCGAGATAACGTTCTCTTCTTCCATACATTCTTCAACGTTCCCAGAAACCTCGCCCCCTCCCCGACCCTGTTACTCAATTCCGCTTCCATGGCTCCATCCACTGCATAGTCCACTCACAAATAACTAAAATACTTCACTTCCTCCAGCTTTTCTGATTACAAAGTAATATCTCAATTAAATTGTCCCTCAATCCTACTGAACATAATAACATTGGTCTTATTCACATTTACTCTCAACTTTCTCCTTTCACACACTTCCCAAACTCAGTCACAAACTTCTGCAGTTTCTCACACGAATCAGCCACTAGAGCTGTATCATCGGCGAATAGCAACTGACTCACTTCACAGTCCTTCTCATCCAAAACAGACTACATACTCACCCCTCTCTCCAAAACGCTAGCATTTATTTCGATAACCCTCCCATCCATAAGCAAATTAAACAACCATTGGGACATCACACACCCCTACCGCAGACTGACATTCACTGGAACCAATCACTCTCCTCTCTTCCTACTTGTATGCATGGTTTTATTTTTGGTAAAACTTTTCACTGCTTCCAGCAACTTACCACCCACATCATATACTCTTACAACCTTCCACAAAGCATCTTTATCAACCCCAACATAAGCCATCTCCAGATCTATAAATGCTACATACAATTCTCTTTATTTTCTAAGGAATTCTCACACACATTCTTCAAAGCAAATTCCTGATCCAGACATCCTCTACCACTTCTAGATCTACCACTGCTCTTCCCCAGTCTGATGCTCTGTACATGACTTCACCCTCCCAGTCAATACCCTCCAATATAATTTCCCAGGAATACTCAACAAACTTATCCCTCTGTAGTTTGAGTATTCACTTCTATCCCCTTTGCTTTTGTACGATGGCACTATGCATGTATTCCGCCACGGTCCACATATACATTGAATATCCTTACCAACCAATCAACAACAGAGTCATCCCCTTTTTCTTAATGAATTACATTTCAATACCATCCAAACCCGCAGCCTTGCCGGATTTCATCTTCCGCAAAACTTTCATTACCTCTGCTCTCTTAACCAAACCATTATCCCTAACCCTCTCACTTTGCTCACCACACCGACCAAAACACCGAATATCTGCCACTCAATCATCAAACACATCCAACAAACCCTCAAAACACTCACTCCATCTCCTTACTTTATCGCTACTTCTTATTTCTTACCCGCTTGCCACTTTCATTGATGTTCTCATTTGTTTTCTTGTCTTGCGCTTGTGATTTACCTCCTTTAATGATACTCTCTCATCCCAACTTTAATTTGCCCAGTTTTTCAACCCTTGAAGCTTTTTCTTGACCTCCTGCCGCTTTCTTTTATACATGTCCCAGTCATTTCCACTACTTCCCGGCAAGAATCGTCCAAACGCCTCTCTTTTTTCTCTCAATAACAACTTTACTTATTCATCCCACCACTCACTACCCTTTTCTAATCTGCCTACCTCTCATCTTTCTCAAGCCACATGCATCTTTTGCGCAAGCTATCACTGCATCCCTGAAAACAATCAATTCCTCACTCACTCCCCTCACGTCATTTGCTCTCACCTTTTGCCATTCTACACTCAGTCTCTCTTGGTACCTCCTCACACAAGTATCCTTTCCAAGCTCACTTGATCTCACCACTCTCTTCTTCCAAACATTCTCTCCTCTTTCTTTCAAACCTCTACACGTTTTCACCTTCGCCTCCACAAGTTATTGATCAGACATCCTTCCAACTCCAACTCCAACTTAGCACATTAACATTCAAAAGTCTCTTTTATACGCCTATCAATGAACACGTAATCCAATAATGCCCTTTGACCATACTTATGTATATCTCTGTATATAGACCGGGTATTTCCAATCACCAGTCTTTTTTTCAGCACACAAGCCAACAAGCTTTTCACCATCTCCATTTACAGATCTTAACATCCCATTTACACCATTTATACCCTCAAATGCCACACTAATCACCTTCGTATTTAAATCACTCATCACTAAAATCCGGTCTCGTGTATCAAAGCTGCTAACACACTCACTCAGCTGCTCCCAAAACACGTGCCTCTCGTGATCTTCCTTCTCATGACGAGGTGCATAAGCACCAATATTCACCCATCTGTCTCCATCTAATCTCTGTTTTACCCACATCAATCTAGAATTTACTTTCTTACTCTCTACCACATACTCCAACAACTCCTGCCTTAGGAGTAGTGCTATTCCTTCCTTAGCTCTTGTCTTCTCACAAACCCCTGACTCTACTCCAAAGACTTTCTCAAACCACTCTTCATCCTCATTACCCGTGAGCTTCGTTTCACTAAGAGCCAGAACAACCAGATTCCTTTCTTCAAACATACTTCCCATCTCTCCTTTCTTCTCATCTCGGTTACATCCACACTCTCGTTTACACTCCTTCCTTGTAAGTATCATCCAAACACCTCACTTTTCTCTTTCACTGACAACTTTACTTCGTCATCCCACTACTCACTACGCTTTCTAATCTGCCCTCCTCCCACCCTTCTCATTCCATATGCATCTTCTGCACATACCATCACTGCTTACCTAGATACATCCTATACCTAACCCATTCCCCTCATGTTATTTGCTTTCACCTTTTGCCATCCTCACATAAGTGTTCTTTCCAAACAAATGAAAGTTGGAGTGAGAGAGAGTAATTAGACTTTACGGAGAATAGAACTTTTATTAGAGGAGGTAAATAGAGCGCGTAAGACAAGAAAACAAATGGGAACATTGGTGAAGGGGCAAGGGGGATATCATAACAGGTAGTGATGAAGTGAAAATTAGATAGAGTGAGTATATTGAAGGCTTGTTGAATGTCTTTGATGAGAGCTTGGCAGAAGTGGGATATTTTAGTCGTAGCAGTATGTAGGGATGCAGTGTTGGCTTGCGCAAACTTACATTTGCCATGAGAAAGGAAGGTGGGCAGATTAGAAAGGGTATTGAGTGGTGGGATGAAGAAGACAAGTTGTTAATGAAAGAGAAAAGAGAAGTATTTGGACAATACTTGTAGGGATGCAGTGGAAATGACTGGATGATGTATAAAATAAAGCGGCAGAAGGTCAAGAGAATATTGTAAAAGGTTGAAAAAGAGGGCAGAATTGGGATGAGAGAGTATCATTAAACTCTAGGGATAATGCAAAGATGTTTTGGAAGGAGGTAAATAACGTGCGTAAGACTAGAGAGCAAATGGGAACATCCGTGAAAAGGGCAAGTGGGGAGATAATAACAGGAAGTGATGAAGTGAGAAGGAGTTGGAGTGAGTATTGTGAAGGTCTGTTGAATGTGTTTGATGATAGAGTGGCAGATATAGGGTGTTTTGGTCGGGTTGGTGTGCTAAATGAGAGGGTCAGGGAGAATGGTTTGGTAAACAGAGAAGAGGTAGTGAAAGCTTTGTGGAAGATGAAATCCGGCGAGGAGGCAGATTTGGATGGTATTACAATGGAATTTATCAAAAAGGTGATGACTATGTTGCTGATTAGTTGGTAAGGATATTCAGTGTATGTATGAACCATAGTGAAGTGCTTGAGGATTGATGGAACACATGCTTAGTGCCACTGTACAAAGTCAAAGGGGATAAAGGTGAGTTCTCAAACTACAGGGGCATAAATTTGCTGAGTATTCCTGGGAAATTATATGGAAGGTATATTTACATGCTTTGCATTTGACGGCGTAAACATTCCCAATTGTTGCATGATTTGGTCTACTATTCATTAAGTCTTAATGAAGTTGTTATTGCACAGGAAAGCAACATTATAAGCACTATTTATTTAGAGCATGTCTTAGATTAGTTAAGTTGGGAGAATAGGGAAGCACTAAACATTCAGAATTATCCTTATTTGTCTCACTTTTTTTACAAGAAGCATAAAATGTTTTCCTTGCTTTCCAGTAAGCTTTGTTCACAAACTAGTTGGAATAATATGATTGCCTAAAGATACGTCTTATATGACTACATTCATCTATAAGGCATATGGGATCACATATCCGTAGTGCTCTTAAAATCATAGGCATAACTACAAACATTTTTATAAGAGAATCGTGTACCGAAAAATGATGAATATGACTCTCAGAGTTGGTAGGCTTCCTGTGGATTTTAAAGGACAAATGATCAAAATTTCTATTTATCAACACATATAGAAAGAGCAGTTTGCCTTCTTTTACCCATTCTATCTTGAATTTGATAGTAAGGTAGATGTTATTTAGTTCATTAAAGAAAACATCACAATCTTGGGAGGATTACCACAAGGACCACATATCATCCACGTATCTAAACAAGACTCGGATGATTATTGATCGAAGTTAGAATTTCAGTTTCAAAGTATTCAATTAATGAATGACTAAGAATCGGACTGAGAGGGTTTACCAAGGCAAGACCGAATTTCTGTGAGCCAGATGGGATTTGACCGGTTTAGATACCGTTACTCATGGATGTGAGACGAGGGGTATTCGATCACTAATAATCTAACAGAGGATACATAAGTCAAAAGGAGACAAGAGATACCATAATGGTGCTAGAAACACAGTGGGAAAGGTTTGGAGCGATCGTGGTCTCAACAACAGCAGGGTGAAAGGCGTGCACGGAATAGAAAAAATTGGAAAGATGTGACAATGAGATCAACGTACTGTCAATGGACTGAACCAGTGCATAAGAAGAGAGTAAGTGAGCTTGGAAATGAGAATTGCGTGAGGAAGTACCAGGAGAGACTGAATGCAAAATGGAAAAGGGTGAGAGCAAAGGACGTAAGGGGAGTTAGGGAGGAATAGGAAGTATTTAGGGAAGCAGTGATGGCTTGCACAAAAGATACTTCTGGCATGAGAAGCGTGGGAGGTGGGCAGATTAGAAACGGTAGTGAGTGGTGGGATGAAGTAAGATTATTAGTGAAAGAGAAGAGAGAGGCATTTGGACGATTTTTGCAGGGAAATGGTGCAAATGACCTGGAGATGTATAAAAGAAAGAGGCAGGAGGTCAAGAGAAAGTTGCAAGAGGTGAAAAAGGGGGCAAATGAGAGTTGGGGTGAGAGAGTATCATTAAATTTTAGGGAGAAGAAAAAGATGTTTTGGAAGGAGAAAAATAAAGTGCGTTAGACAAGAGAATAAATGGGAACATCGGTGAACGGGGCTAATGGGTAGATAATAACAGGTAGTGGTGATGTGAGAAGGAGATGGAATGAGTATTTTGAAGGTTTGTAGAATGTGTTTGATGATAGAGTGGTAGATATAGGGTGTTTTGGTCGAAGTGGTGTGAGAAGGGAGAGGGTTAGAGTGAATGATTTGGTATACAGAGAAGTAGTTAAAGCTATGCGGAAAATGAATGCCGGCAAGGGAATGGGTTTCGATGGCATTGCAGTGAAATTTATCAAAAAAAGGGGTGACTGTGTTGTTCACTGGTTGGTAAGAATATCTAATGCATGTACAACTTATGGTGAGGTGCCTGAGGAATTGGCGGAATACTTGCATAGTGCCATTGTACAAAGGCAAAGGGGATAAAGGTGAGTGCTCAGATTACAGAGGTATAAGTTTATAGAGTATTCCTGGGAAACCATACGGGAGGATATTGATTGAAAGGGTGAAAGCATGTATCGAGCATCAGATTGGGGAAGAGCAGTGTAGTTTCAGAATTGGGAGAGGATGTGTGGATCAGGTTTTTGCTTTGAAGAATGTATGCCAGAAATACTTAGAAAAGCAAATGGATCTGTATTTAGCATTTATGGATCTGGAGAAGGCATATGATAGAGTTGATAGAGATGCTCTGTGGAAGGTATTAAGAATGTACGGTGTGGGGGGCAAGTTGCTAGAAGCAGTGAAAAGTTTTTATCGAGGATGTAAGATATGTGTACGTGTAGGAAGAGAGGAAAGTGATTGGTTCTCAGTGAATGTCGCTATGCGGCAGGGGTGTGTGATGTCTCCATGGTTGTCTGATTTGTTTATGGATGGGGTTGTTAGGGAGGTGAATGCAAGAGTTTTGCACAGAGGGGCAAGTATGCTGTCTGTTGTGAATGAAAGGGCTAGGGAAGTAAGTCAGTTGTTCACTGATTATACAACGCTGGTGGCGGATTCGGGTGAGAAACTGCAGAAGCTGATGACTGCGTTTGGTAATGTGTGTGAAAGAAGAAATCTGAATGCAAATATGAATAAAAGCAAGGCTATTAGAGTAGGGTTGAGGGACAGGTAAATTGGGAGATAAGTTTGAATGGAGAAAAACTGGAGGAAATGAAGTTTTTTAGATATCTGGGAATGGATTTGGCAGGGGGTGGAACCATGGAAGCGGAAGTGAGTCACATGGTGGGGGAAGGGGCGAAAGTTCTAGGAGCGTTGAAAATGTGTGGAAGGCGAGAACATTATGTCTGAAAGCAAACATGGGCATGTTTAAAGGAATATAGGTACCAACAATGTTATATGGTTCCAAGGCGTGGGCTATAGATAGAGTTGTGCGGAGGAGGGTAGACGTGTTGGGAATGAGATGTTTGAGGGCAATATATAGTGTGAGTTGGTTTGATCAAGTAGATAATAAAAGGGTAAGAGAGAAATGTGATAATAAGAAGAGTGTGGTGGAGAGAGCAGAAGAAGGTGTTTTGAAATGGTTTAGTCACAGGGAGAAAATGAGTGAGGAAAGTCTGAAAAAGAGGATATATGTGTAATAAGTGTAGAGAACGAGGAGAAGTAGGAGACCAAATCTTAGGTGGAAAGATGGTGTGAAAAAGATTTTAAGCGATCGAGGCCTAAACATGCAGGAGGATAAAAGGCGTGCAAGGAATAGAGTGAATTGCAACGATATAGTATACCGGGGTCGATCTGCTGTCAAAGGACTGAACCAGGGCATGTAAAGCGTCTCGGGTAAATTATGCTAAGTTTTGTGGGGCCTAAATGTGGAAAGGGAGGTGTGGTTTCGATGCATTATATATGACAGCTAGAGAGTCTTTTCCTAGAGCTACCTCGCGTGCATGCGGGGCGAGGGGTTTGTCATTTTATGTGTGGTGGGGTGGCGACGAGAATGAATAAAGGCAGCAAGTATGAATTATGTAAATGTGCATGTAGCATATATATATATATATATATATATATATATATATATATATATATATATATATATATATATATATATATATATATATATATATATATATATATATATATATATATATATATATATATATATATATATATATATATATATATATATATATATATATCCATGGGGGTAGGGGAGAAAGAAAACTTCCCATACATTCCCCACGTGGCAGCCGACTAAATGGGACCGGAGCAAGGGGCTAGAAACCCTTCCTTCCTTATATTTTATCTTTCTAAAAGGGGAAACAAAAGAAGGAATCACGCGGCAAGTGCTCATCCTCCTCGAGGGCTCACACTGGGGTGTCTAAATGTGTGTTGATGTAACCAAGATGAGAAAAAAGGAGAGACAGATAGTATGTTTGAGGAAAGGAACCTGGATGTTTTGCCTCTGAGTGAAAGGAAGCTCAAGGGTAAAGGGAAAGAGTGGTTTGGGAATGTCTTGGGAGTAAAGTCAGGGGTTAGTGAGAGGTCAAGAGCGAAGAAAGGAGTAGCAGTTCTCCTGAAACAGGTGTGGTGGGACTATGTGATTGAGTGTGAGAAAGTAAACTCCAGATTGACGTAGGTAAATCTGAAAGTGGATAGAGAGAGATGGGTGAATATTGGTGCCTACGTACCTGGGCATGAGAAGAAAGATCATAAGAGGCAAGTGTTTGGGGAGCAGGTGAATGAGTGTGTTAGTAGTTTTGATGCACGAGACCTGGATTTATAGTGATGTGTGATTTGAATGCAAATGTGAGTATTGTGGTAGTTGAGGAATGATTGGTGTACATGGGATGGTCAGTGTTGTAAATGGAAATGGTCAAGAGCTTGTAGATTTTTTGTGCTGAAAAAGGACTGGTGATTGAGAATACCTAGATTAAAAAGAGAGATATACACAAGTATAAGTATGTAAGTAGGAGACATGGCCAGAGAGCGTTATTGGATTATGTGTTAATTGATAGGCGCGTGTAAAGAGAGACGTATGGATATCAATGTGCTGAGAGGTACAACTGGATGGATGTCTGATCATTATCTTGTGGAGACGAAGTTGAAGACTTGTAGAGGTTTTCAGAAAAGAAGAGAGAATGTCGGCGTGAAGAGAGTAGTGAGAGCAAGTGAGCTTGGAAGGAGACTTGCGTGAGGAAGTACCAGGAGAGACTGAGTGCAGAATGGAAAAAGGTGAGAGCAAAGGACGTAAGGGGAGTGGGGAAGGAATGGGATGTATTTAGGGAAGCAGTGATGGCTTGCGGAAAAGATGCTTGTGGCATGAGAAGCGTACGAGGTTGGCAGATTAGAAAGGGTAGTGAGTGGTAGTTTGAAAAAGTAATATTATTAGTGAAAGAGACGAGATAGGCATTTGGACGATTTATGCAGATAAATAGTGCTCATGACTGGGAGATATATAAAAGAAAGAGGCAGGAGGTCAAGAGAAAGGTGCAAGAGATGAAAAAGAGGGCAAATGAGAGTTGAGGTGAGAACGTATAGTTAAATTCTCGGGAGAATATAAAGATACTTTGGAAGGAGTTGAATAAAGTACGTAAGACAAGTGAACAAATGGGAACATCAGTTAAGGGGACTAATAGGTAGGTAATAACAAGTAGTGGTGATGTGAGAGATAGAGTGTGTTATGATGATTTTTGAATGTATTAGATGATAGAGTGGCAGATATAGGGTGTCTTGGTCGAGGAGGTGTGCAAAGTGAGAGGGTTAGGGAGAATAATTTGGTAAACAGTGAATAGGTAGTAAAAGCTTTCCAGAAGACGAAATCCAGCAATCCAGTGGGTTGGCATGGTATTGCAGTGGAATTTATTAAAAAAGGGGTTGACTGTGTTGTTGACCGGTTGATATAGATATGTATTGTATGTATGACTCATGGTGAAGTACCTGAGGATTGGCAGAATGCCTGTATATTGCCATTGTACAAAGGCAAAGGGGATAGATGTGAGTGCTCAAATTACTGAGGCATAAGTTTCTTGAGTATTCCTGGGAAATTATATGGGAGGTTATTGATTGGGAGGGTGAAGGCATGTACAGAGCATCAGATTGGGGAAGAACAGTGTGGTTTCAAAAATGGTAGAGGATGTGTGGATCAGGTGTTTGCTTTGAAGAATGTATGTGAGAAATACTTAAATAAACGAATGGATTTGTATGTAGCATTTATAGAACTGGAGAAGGCATATGATAGAGTTGATAAAGATGTCCTGTGGAAGGTACGAAGAATATATTCTGTAGGAGGCAAGTTGTTAGAAGCAGTGAAAAGTTTTTATCGAAGATGTAAGGCATGTATATGAGTAGGAAGAGAGGAAGCTGATTGGTTGTCAGCGAATGTAGGTTTGCGGCAGGGGTGCGTGATGTCTTCATGGTTGTTTGATTTGTTTTTGTATGGGTTTGTTAGGGAGGTGAATGCAAGAGTTTTGGAGAGAGAGGCAAGTGTGCAGTCTGTTTTGGATGAGAGGGCTTGGGAAGTGAGTCAGTTGTTGTTTGCTTATGATAAAGCACTGTTGGTTGATTCGGGTGAGAAAGTGCAGAAGCTGTTGATTGAGTTTGGTAAAGTCATTGGTAAAGGTTATTAGGTACAGTATGGTTGAGGGACAAGCCAGTTGGGAGGTAACTTTGAATGGAGAAAAACTATAGGAAGTGAATTGTTTTAGATATCTGGGATTGTATTTGGTAGCGTATGGAACCATGGAATTGGAAGTGAAGCACAGGGTGGGGGAGGGGGCGAAAGTTCTGTGAACGTTGAAAAATGTGTGGAAGGTGAGAACATTATCTCAGAAAGCAAAAACGGATATCTTTAAGGGAATAGGGGTACCAACAATGTTATATGGTTGCGAGGCGTGGGCTATAGATAGAGTTGTGTAGAGGAGGGT
>NC_092235.1:32912822-32930886 GCF_036320965.1 Panulirus ornatus | reverse complement strand
ATGAATAAGATGTGAGAAACGATTTCGAAAGAAAATTCAAATAACCTTCAGGTGATAAAAAATTCCATATTTTTTAGTTATAATCCAATGAATAATTTTTGTGTGAAGTCACCTGAATTGATCGGAAAATGGTACACTCAGAAAGTGAGTGCGAACTCAACCCCTGTGTGGGTCAGGCAGTGCGACAGCAGCTCCATAGCTGGGTACTGTTACTCATGGCTGTACTCACATGTCATTTATATATCGAGCTGTGAGTAACACGTCAAAATTTGAAACGGCAAAAAAAATTGAAAGACCATAAAACTGCGAGTGTATAGAACTTGATTTTGAGATCATTGCGCTATGCGACGTGTGGTGTATGATAAGGTGAATTAATTGCAACTTATAGTGTCTGGTGAAGAATATGGTGAATTATTGCAAACTAACTTTTAAATCACTGCGTCATGCGACCATTGCGTGACGGTATTTGAATTCGTTGAAACTTATTGTAACTGGTGAAGAATATGGTGATATACTGTAGATTGACAGTGAAGTCTGCACTACGCAACAATTAATGAACAGCTTGGTGAATTCATTGAAACTTATGGAGACGTGAAGAATATGGTGATGTACTGCAACATATGATGAATGGTTAAGAGTGTAGTGATCAAAATGAACAAAAGTGAGAAAATATGTCAGTGTCAATTGATGATAAATGGCGTGAATACATTATGACATTCAGGAATACGTAGTTATTTACGTTGAGTATACAGCGATTCTAATGGTACCTGGCGTCGAACATCATCTTGATGGATTCACTATGGCAAATAAACTCTTTCCCACCCTCAGCTGTTACCTTAAGGAATGGTACCTTATGTTAAGCTTGTTTAGGTTAAGTTTCTTGGGTTGATATATATATATATATATATATATATATATATATATATATATATATATATATATATATATATATATATATATATATATATATATATATATGTATATATATATATATATATATATATATATATATATATATATATATATATATATATATATATATATATATATATATATATATATATATATATATATATATATATATATATACATATATATATATATATCCCTGGGGATAGGGGAGAAAGAATACTTCCCACGTATTCCCTGCGTGTCGTAGAAGGCGACTAAAGGGGAAGGGAGCGGGTGGCTGGAAATCCTCCCCTCTCGTTTTTTTTTTTTTTTTTCAATTTTCCAAAAGAAGGAACAGAGAAGGTGGCCAGGTGAGGATATTCCCTCACAGGCCCAGGCCTCTGTTCTTAATGCTACCTCGCTAACGCGGGAAATGGCGAATAGTGTGAAAAAAGAAAAAAAAAAAAAAAATATATATATATATATATATATATATATATATATATATATATATATATATATATATATATACATATATATATATATATATATATATATATATCCCTGGGGATAGGGGATTAAGAATACTTCCCACGTATTCCCTGCGTGTCGTAAAAGGCGACTAATAGGGGAGGGAGCGGGGGGCTGGAAATCCTCCCCTCTCGTTTTTTTTTAATTTTCCAAAAGAAGGAACAGAGGGGGCCAGGTGAGGATATTCCAAAAAAGGCCCAGTCCTCTGTTCTTAACGCTACCTCGCTAACGCGGGAAATGGCGAATAGTTTAAAAGAAAAAAAAAAAAGGAAAGATATATATATATATAGATATATATATATATATATATATATATATATATATATATATATATATATATATATATGTGTGTGTGTGTGTGTGTGTATGTATATATGTAGGAAAAGCGTGGGAGGTGGACAGATTAGAAAGGGTAGTGAGTGGTGGGATGAAGAAGTAAGATTATTAGTGAAAGAGAAGAAAGAGGCAGGGGTCAAGAGAATGGTGCAATAGGTGAAAAAGAGGGCAAATGGGTGTTGGAGTGAGAGAGTATCATTAAATTTTATGGAGAATAAAAAGATCTTTAGGAAGGAGGTAAGTAAAGTGCGTAAGACAAGGGAATCAACGGGAACTTCAGTGAAGGGCGCTAATGGGGAGGTGATAACAAGTAGTTGCGATGTGACAAGGAGATGGAGTAAGTATTTTGAAGGTTTGTTGAATGTGTTTGATGATAGAATGGCAGATATAGGGTGTTTTGGTCGAGGTGGTGTGCAAAGTGAGAGGGTTAGGGAAAATGATTTGATAAACAGAGAAGAGGTAGTAAGGGTTTGCGGAAGATTAAAGCCGGCAAGGCAGCGGGTTTGGATGGTATTGCAGTGGAATTTATTAAAAAAGGGGGTAACTGTATTGTTGATTGGTTGGTAAGGTTATCTGATATATGTATGACTCATGGTGAGGTGCCGGAGGATTGGCGGAATGCTTGCATAGTGCTATTGTACAAAGGCAGAGGGGATAAGAGTGAATGCTCAAATTACAGAGGTAAATTCTGTTGAGTATTCCTGAGAAATTATTTGGGAGAGTATTGACTGAGAGGGTGAAGGCATGTACAGAGCATCGGATTGGAGAAGAGGAGTGTGGTTTCAGAAATGTTAGAGGATGTGTGGATCAGGTGCTTCCTTTGAAGAATTTTTGTGAGAAATACTTAGAAAAGCAAATGGATTTGTATGTAGAATCTATGGATCTGTAGAAGGCATATGACAGAGTTGATAGGGATGCTCTGTGGAAGGTATTAAGGATATATGGTGTGTGAGGCAAGTTGTTAGAAGCAGTGAAAAGTTTTTATCGAGGATGTAAGGTATGTGTACGTGTAGGAAGAGAGGAAATTGATTGGTTCTCAGTGAATGTAGGTTTGCGGCAGGGGTGGGTGATGTCTCCATGGTTGTTTAATTTGTTTATGGATGGGGTTGTTAGGGAGGTGAATGGAAGGGTTTTGGAAAAAGCGTGAAGTATGCAGTCTGTTGTGGATGAGAGAGCTTGGGAAGTGAGTCAGTTGTTGTTTGCTGATGATACAGCGCTGGTGGCTGATTTGTGTGAGAAACTGCTGAAGCTGGTGCCTGAATTTGGTAAAGTGTGTGAAAGAAGAAAGCTGAGAGTAAATGTGAATAAGAGCAAGGTTATTAGGTACAATAGGGTTGAGGGACTAGTCAATTGGGAGTTAAGTTTCAATGGAGAAAACTGAAGGAAGTGAAGTGTTTTAGATATCTGTGAGTGGATTTTGCAGCGGATGGAAACATGGAAGCGGAAGTGAATCATAGGGTGTGGGAGGGGGCGAAAGATCTGGGAGCGTTGAAGAATGTGTGGAAGTCGAGAACATTATCTCGGAAATCAAAAATGTTTTTTTTTGATGGAATATTGATCCCAGCAATGTTATATGGTTGCGAGGCGTGGGATATAGATAGAGTTGTGTGGAGGAGGGTGTATGTGCTGGAAATGAGATGTTTGAGGACAATACGTGGTGTGAGGTGGTTTGATCGGTTAAGTAATAATAGGGTAAGAGAGATGTGCGGTAATAAATAGAGTGTGGTTGAGAGAGCAGAAGAGGGTGTTTTGAAATTGTTTGGTCACATGGAGAGAATGAGTGAGGAAAGATTGACCAAGAGGATATATGTGTCAGAGGTGGAGGGAACGAGGAAAAGTGGGAGACAAAATTGGAGGTGGAAAGATGGAGTGAAAAAGATTTTGAATGATCTGGGCCTGAACATGCAGGAGGGTAAATGGCGTGCAAGGAATAGAGTGAATTGGAACGATATGGTATATCGGGGTCGACGTGCTGTCAATGGATTGGGCCAGGGCATGTGAAGCGTCTGGGGTAAACCATAGAAAGTTGTGTGGGACCTGGATGTGGAGAGGGAGCTGTGATTTCAGTGCATTATTACATGACAGCGAGAGACTGAGTGTGAACGAATATGGCCTTTGTTGTCTTTTCCTAGCACTACCTCGCACACATGAGGGGGGAGGGTTTTTCTATTTCATGCGTCATGGGGTGGCGATAGGAATCAATAAAGGCAGACAGAGTGAATGAAATATATATATATATATATATATATATATATATATATATATATATATATATATATATATATATATATATATATATATATATATTTTCTTTTTTTTTTTTTTTGCTTTGTCGCTGTCTCCCGCGTTTGCGAGGTAGCGCAAGGAAACAGACGAAAGAAATGGCCCAACCCACCCCCATACACATGTATATACATACGTCCACACACGCAAATATACATACCTACACAGCTTTCCATGGTTTACCCCAGACGCTTCACATGCCCTGATTCAATCCACTGACAGCAGGTCAACCCCGGTATACCACATCGCTCCAATTCACTCTATTCCTTGCCCTCCTTTCACCCTCCTGCATGTTCAGGCCCCGATCACACAAAATCCTTTTCACTCCATCTTTCCACCTCCAATTTGGTCTCTCTCTTCTCCTCGTTCCCTCCACCTCCGACACATATATCCTCTTGGTCAATCTTTCCTCACTCATTCTCTCCATGTGCCCAAACCATTTCAAAACACCCTCTTCTGCTCTCTCAACCACGCTCTTTTTATTTCCACACATCTCTCTTACCCTTACATTACTTACTCGATCAAACCACCTCACACCACACATTGTCCTCAAACATCTCATTTCCAGCACATCCACCCTCCTGCGCACCACTCTATCCATAGCCCACGCCTCGCAACCATACAACATTGTTGGAACCACTATTCCTTCAAACATACCCATTTTTGCTTTCCGAGATAATGTTCTCGACTTCCACACATTCGTCAAGGCTCCCAGAATTTTCGCCCCCTCCCCCACCCTATGATCCACTTCCGCTTCCATGGTTCCATCCGCTGCCAGATCCACTCCCAGATATCTAAAACACTTCACTTCCTCCAGTTTTTCTTCATTCAAACTCACCTCCCAATTGACTTGACCCTCAACCCTACTGTACCTAATAACCTTGCTCTTATTCACATTTACTCTTAACTTTCTTCTTTCACACACTGTACCAAACTCAGTCACCAGCTTCTGCAGTGTCTCACATGAATCAGCCACCAGCGCTGTATCATCAGCGAACAACAACTGACTCACTTCCCAAGCTCTCTCATCCCCAACAGACTTCATACTTGCCCCTCTTTCCAAAACTCTTGCATTCACCTCCCTAACAACCCCATCCATAAACAAATTAAACAACCATGGAGACATCACACACCCCTGCCGCAAACCTACATTCACTGAGAACCAATCACTTTCCTCTCTTCCTACACGTACACATGCCTTACATATATGTATATATATATATAATGATTTGGTAAACAGAGAAGAGGTAGTAAAAGCTTTGCGGAAGATGAAAGCCGGCAAGGCAGCAGGTTTGGATGGTATTGCAGTGGAATTTATTAAAAAAGGGGGTGACTGTATTGTTGACTGGTTGGTAAGGTTATTTAATGTATTTATGACTCATGGTGAGGTGCCTGAGGATTGGCGGAATGCGTGCATAGTGCCATTGTACAAAGGCAAAGGGGATAAGAGTGAGTGCTCAAATTACAGAGGTATAAGTTTGTTGAGTATTCCTGGTAAACTATATGGGAGGGTATTGATTGAGAGGGTGAAGGCATGTACAGAGCATCAGATTGGGGAAGAGCAGTGCGGTTTCAGAAGTGGTAGAGGATGTGTGGATCAGGTGTTTGCTTTGAAGAATGTATGTGAGAAATACTTAGAAAAGCAAATGGATTTGTATGTAGCATTTATGGATCTGGAGAAGGCATATGATAGAGTTGATAGAGATGCTCTGTGGAAGGTATTAAGAATATATGGTGTGGGAGGCAAGTTGTTAGAAGCAGTGAAAAGTTTTTATCGAGGATGTAAGGCATGTGTACGTGTAGGAAGAGAGGAAAGTGATTGGTTCTCAGTGAATGTAGGTTTGCGGCAGGGGTGTGTGATGTCTCCATGGTTGTTTAATTTGTTTATGGATGGGGTTGTTAGGGAGGTAAATGCAAGAGTCCTGGAAAGAGGGGCAAGTATGAAGTCTGTTGGGGATGAGAGAGCTTGGGAAGTGAGTCAGTTGTTGTTCGCTGATGATACAGCGCTGGTGGCTGATTCATGTGAGAAACTGCAGACGCTGGTGACTGAGTTTGGTAAAGTGTGTGGAAGAAGAAAGTTAAGAGTAAATGTGAATAAGAGCAAGGTTATTAGGTACAGTAGGGTTGAGGGTCAAGTCAATTGGGAGGTGAGTTTGAATGGAGAAAAACTGGAGGAAGTGAAGTGTTTTAGATATCTGGGAGTGGATCTGTCAGCGGATGGAACCATGGAAGCGGAAGTGGATCATAGGGTGGGGGAGGGGGCGAAAATTTTGGGAGCCTTGAAAAATGTGTGGAAGTCGAGAACATTATCTCGGAAAGCAAAAATGGGTATGTTTGAAGGAATAGTGGTTCCAACAATGTTGTATGGTTGCGAGGCGTGGGCTATGGATAGAGTTGTGCGCAGGAGCATGGATGTGCTGGAAATGAGATGTTTGAGGACAATGTGTGGTGTGAGGTGGTTTGATCGAGTAAGTAACGTAAGGGTAAGAGAGATGTGTGGAAATAAAAAGAGCGTGGTTGAGAGAGCAGAAGAGGGTGTTTTGAAATGGTTTGGGCACATGGAGAGAATGAGTGAGGAAAGATTGACCAAGAGGATATATGTGTCGGAGGTGGAGGGAACGAGGAGAAGAGGGAGACCAAATTGGAGGTGGAAAGATGGAGTGAAAAAGATTTTGTGTGATCGGGGCCTGAACATGCAGGAGGGTGAAAGGAGGGCAAGGAATAGAGTGAATTGGAGCGATGTGGTATACAGGGGTTGACGTGCTGTCAGTGGATTGAATCAAGGCATGTGAAGCGTCTGGGGTAAACCATGGAAAGCTGTGTAGGTATGTATATTTGCGTGTGTGGACGTGTGTATGTACGTGTGTATGGGGGTTGGGCCATTTTTTTCGTCTGTTTCCTCGCGCTACCTCGCAAACGCGGGAGACAGCGACAAAGTATAAAAAAAAAAAAAAAAAAAAAAAAATATATATATATATATATATATATATATATATATATATATATATATATATATATATATATATATATATATATATATATATATATATATAAATATGAGTATTAGTGAAAGAGAAGAGAGAGGCATTTGGACGATTTTTGCAGGGAAAAAATGCAATTGAGTGGGAGAAGTATAAAAGAAAGAGACAGGAGGTCAAGAGAAAGGTGCAAGAGGTGAAAAAAAGGGCAAATGAGAGTTGGGGTGAGAGACTATCAGTAAATTTTAGGGAGAATAAAAAGATGTTCTGGAAGGAGGTAAATAGGGTGCGTAAGACAAGGGAGCAAATGGGAACTTCAGTGAAGAGCGTAAATGGGGAGGTGATAACAAGTAGTGGTGATGTGAGAAGGAGATGGAATGAGTATTTTGAAGGTTTGTTGAATGTGTCTGATGACAGAGTGGCAGATATAGGGTGTTTGGGTCGAGGTGGTGTGCAAAGTGAGAGGGTTAGGGAAAATGATTTGGTAAACAGAGAAGAGGTAGTAAAAGCTTTGCGGAAGATGAAAGCCGGCAAGGCAGCAGGTTTGGATGGTATTGCAGTGGAATTTATTAAAAAAGGGGGTGACTGTATTGTTGACTGGTTGGTAAGGTTATTTAATGTATGTATGACTCATGGTGAGGTGCCTGAGGATTGGCGGAATGCGTGCATAGTGCCATTGTACAAAGGCAAAGGGGATAAGAGTGAGTGCTCAAATTACAGAGGTATAAGTTTGTTGAGTATTCCTGGTAAATTATATGGGAGGGTATTGATTGAGAGGGTGAAGGCAGGTACAGAGCATCAGATTGGGGAAGAGCAGTGTGGTTTCAGAAGTGGTAGAGGATGTGTGGATCAGGTGTTTGCTTTGAAGAATGTATGTGAGAAATACTTAGAAAAGCAAATGGATTTGTATGTAGCATTTATGGATCTGGAGAAGGCATATGATAGAGTTGATAGAGATGCTCTGTGGAAGGTATTAAGAATATATGGTGTGGGAGGCAAGTTGTTAGAAGCAGTGAAAAGTTTTTATCGAGGATGTAAGGCATGTGTACGTGTAGGAAGAGAGGAAAGTGATTGGTTCTCAGTGAATGTAGGTTTGCGGCAGGGGTGTGTGATGTCTCCATGGTTGTTTAATTTGTTTATGGATGGGGTTGTTAGGGAGGTAAATGCAAGAGTCTTGGAAAGAGGGGCAAGTATGAAGTCTGTTGGGGATGAGAGAGCTTGGGAAGTGAGTCAGTTGTTGTTCGCTGATGATACAGCGCTGGTGGCGGATTCATGTGAGAAACTGCAGAAGCTGGTGACGGAGTTTGGTAAAGTGTGTGGAAGAAGAAAGTTAAGAGTAAATGTGAATAAGAGCAAGGTTATTAGGTACAGTAGGGTTGAGGGTCAAGTCAATTGGGAGGTGAGTTTGAATGGAGAAAAACTGGAGGAAGTGAAGTGTTTTAGATATCTGGGAGTGGATCTGTCAGCGGATGGAACCATGGAAGCGGAAGTGGATCATAGGGTGGGGGAGGGGGCGAAAATTTTGGGAGCCTTGAAAAATGTGTGGAAGTCGAAAACATTATCTCGGAAAGCAAAAATGGGTATGTTTGAAGGAATAGTGGTTCCAACAATGTTGTATGGTTGCGAGGCGTGGGCTATGGATAGAGTTGTGCGCAGGAGGATGGATGTGCTGGAAATGAGATGTTTGAGGACAATGTGTGGTGTGAGGTGGTTTGATCGAGTAAGTAACGTAAGGGTAAGAGAGATGTGTGGAAATAAAAAGAGCGTGGTTGAGAGAGCAGAAGAGGGTGTTTTGAAATGGTTTGGGCACATGGAGAGAATGAGTGAGGAAAGATTGACCAAGAGGATATATGTGTCGGAGGTGGAGGGAACGAGGAGAAGAGGGAGACCAAATTGGAGGTGGAAAGATGGAGTGAAAAGGATTTTGTGTGATCGGGGCCTGAACATGCAGGAGGGTGAAAGGAGGGCAAGGAATAGAGTGAATTGGAGCGATGTGGTATACAGGGGTTGACGTGCTGTCAGTGGATTGAATCAAGGCATGTGAAGCGTCCGGGGTAAACCATGGAAAGCTGTGTAGGTATGTATATTTGCGTGTGTGGACGTGTGTATGTACATGTGTATGGGGGGGGGTTGGGCCATTTCTTTCGTCTGTTTCCTTGCGCTACCTCGCAACCGCGGGAGACAGCGACGAGGTATAAAAAAAAAATATATATATATATATATATATATATATATATATATATATATATATATATATATATATATATATATATATATATATATATATATATATATAATTGTTTTGGAACCCCTGTTCCTTCAAACATACCCATTTATGCATTCCGAGAAAACATATATATATATATATATATATATATATATATATATATATATATATATACGTGTGTGTGTGTGTATGTGTGTATATATTCAGTGCGTGTGTATATTTGCGTGTGTGGACGTGTATGTATATACATGTGTATGTGAGTGGGTTGGGCCATTATTTCGTCTGTTCGCTTGCGCTACCTCGCTAACACGGGAGACAGCGACAATGTAATATATATTCATATATATATATATATATATATATATATATATATATATATATATATATATATATATATATATATATATATATATATATATATATATATATATATATATATATATATATATATATATGTATGTGTGTGTGTGTGTGTGTGTGTGTGTGTGTGTGTGTGTGTGTGTGTGTGTGTGTGTGTGTGTGTGTGTGTGTGTGTGTGTGTGTGTGTATGTGCATATCTACACTTTTTGCCTTCATCCATTCACTTCGCCACCCTCCTCGCACAACCCTATCTACAGCCCATACCTCGCAACCATATAATTGTTTTGGAACCCCTGTTCCTTCAAACATACCCATTTATGCATTCCGAGAAAACATTCTCGCTTTCTTCACATTCTTAGGCGCTCCCGAAACCTTCTCTCCCTCTCCGACCCTCTGACTCTCTACCGGTTCCATGGTTCCATCTGCTGCTTAGTCCACTTCCAGATATCTAAAACACTTCACTTCCTCCAGTTATTCTCCATTCAAATTTACCTCCCAAATAACTTGACCCTCAGCCAAAATGCATCTCATATCCTTGCACACTATACCAAACTCTGTCACCAGTTTCTGCAGTTTTACACCCGAATCAGCTACCAGCGTTGTATTATCATTGAAGAACAACTGACTCGCTTTCCAAGCCCTCTTATCCAGGATAGCCTGGATACTTAGCCCTCTTTCCAAAACTCTTGCATTCACTTCCATAACCACCCCGTCTATAAACAATATCAAGCACCCCTGCCGCAAAGCGACATTCATTGGGAACCAATCACTCTCCTCTCCTCCTACCCGTACTCATGCCTTACATCTTTGGTAGAAAATTTTCACGGATTTTAGCAACTTACGTTCGACACCAGATATTCTAAAACCTTCCACAAAGTATCTCTACTAACCCTATCATATGCCTATCCCAGATCCATAAATGCTACATACAAATCAATTTGTTTTTCCAAGTATTTCTCACATACATTTTTCAAAGGACACCTAATCCACAGATCCTCTACTACTGAAACCACACTGCTCTTCCTCAGTCTGATGCCCTGTACATACCTTTACCTTCTCAATCAATACCTTTCTATATATCATCCCAGGAATACTCGACAAAGTTATGCCTCTGTATCTTGATCACTCATCTTTATCCCCTTTGCCTTTGTACAGTGGAACTATGAATGCTTTCCGGTAATCCTCGGGCACTTCACCATGATCTATACATACACTGAATATCCTTACCGACCAGTCAACAACACAGTCATCCCCTGTAACACCATTCAAACCCGCCGCCTTGCTGTCTTTCATCTTCCGCAAAGCTTTCAGTACCTCTTCTCTGTTTACCGAACCATTTTCCCTGACCGTCTCACTTCACACACCACCCCTGCGAAAACACCCTATATCTGCCACCCTATCGCGAAACGCATTCAAAAAACTTCAAAATACTAGCTCCATTTCCTCCTCAGTTCATCACTACTTGTTATTTCCTTGCCCTCTTCACCGACGGACCCATTTGTTCCCTTGTCTTGCGCACTTTATTACCTCCTTTCGAAACATCTTTTTATTCTCCCTGAATTTCGATGATACTCTCTCACCCCAACTCTTATTTCATTCTTCTTCACCTCTTGCATATTTCTCTTGACCTTCTACTTCTTTCTTTTATACATGTCCCAGTCGTTTGCACTAGTTTCCTGCAAGAATCGTGGAAACGCCTCACTCTTCTCTTTCACTAACAACTTTACTTCTTCATCTCACCACTCACTACCCTTTCTAATCTGCCCACCTCCCACCTTTCTCATGCCAGAGGCATCTTTTGCACAAGCCATCATTGCTCCCCTAAATAGATCCCATTCCTTCCCTACTCCCCTCTCTTCATTTGCTCTCACCTTTTGCCATTCTGCACTTAGTCTCTACTGGTTCTTCCTGACATGAATCTAATTTCCAAGCTTACATCCTCTCACCACTCTCTTTTCCCTAATATTCTCTCTTCTTTTCTGGAAACATCTACAAATCTTCACCTTTGCCTCCAGAAGGTAATGATCAGACATCACTCTAGCTGCTCCTCTAAGCACATTAATATCCACAAGTCTCTCTCTTACACGCCTATCAATCAACACGTAATCCAATAACACCGTTTGACCATTTCCCCTACTCACATATGTATACCTATGTATATCTCTCTTTTTAAACCAGGTATTCCCAATCACCGGGCCTTTTTCAGGACACAGATCCACAAGCTGGTCACCATTTCCATTTACAACACTGAACACCACAAAGATATATATAGATATATATGTTATATATATAGATATATATGGGTATGTTTGAGGGAATAGTGGTTCCAACAATGCTGTATGGTTGCGAGGCGTGGGCTATGGATAGAGATGTGCGCAGGAGGATGGATGTGCTGGAAATGAGATGTTTGAGGACAATGTGTGGTGTGAGGTGGTTTGATCGATTAAGTAACGTAAGGGTAAGAGAGATGTGTGGAAATAAAAAGAGCGTGGTCGAGAGAGCAGAAGAGGGTGTTTTGAAATGGTTTGGGCACATGGAGAGAATGAGTGAGGAGAGATTGACCAAGAGGATATATGTGTCGGAGGTGGAGGGAACGAGGAGAAGAGGGAGACCAAATTGGAGGTGGAAAGATGGAGTGAAAAAGATTTTGTGTGATCGGGGCCTGAACATGCAGGAGGGTGAAAGGAGGGCAAGAAATAGAGTGAGTTGGAGTCATGTGGTATACAGGGGTTGACGTGCTGTCAGTGGATTGAAGCAAGGCATGTGAAGCGTCTGGGGTAAACCATGGAAAGCTGTGTAGGTATGTATATTTGCGTGTCTGGACGTGTGTATGTACATGTGTATGGGGGGGGGGGGTTGGGCCATTTCTTTCGTCTGTTTCCTTGCGCTACCTCGCAAACGCGGGAGACAGCGACAAAGTATAAAAAAAAAAAAAAAAAAAATATGTTTTTTTTGTGTGTGGCGTGTGTGTGTGTGTGTGTGTGTGTGTGTGTGTGTGTGTGTGTGTGTGTGTGTGTGTGTGTTTGTGTGTGTGTGTGTGTGTATGCGTGTGTGTGTGTGTGTGTGTGTGTGTGTGTGTGTGTGTGTGTGTGTGTGTGTGTGTGTGTGTGTGTGTATTAGAGAGAGAGAGAGAGAGAGAGAGAGAGAGAGAGAGAGAGAGAGAGAGAGAGAGAGAGAGAGAGAGAGAGAGAGAAATCTTGTCAAAAAAATTCTCATCTAAATGAATTCTGAATATCCACATGATTGGATGTGGCGCAATCAAGCTAAATGAACCTTTAGAAGCGTCCTGGAAAACACCTGGGCTCTTTTAGAGAAATAGTTTGAGGGGTAATAATGAACAGATATATATGGTGTTGGCAGGTGGTGTTGTTTGACAACCAGTACACATATAACAATAGATCTCATGATATTCAGCCAAATAAGGGGTGTTATGATAACAGACATCCGTTATTAGTTGATCATGAGTGTGCTGACGTCACATATAGCTAGTATACTGTGTATACATTTGCTCTTGGATGAAATATTCACGTCTGTCATATGTGGTGACAGAGCGATGTTCAATAACAGTAAATTTGGAGTAAAAATTCCTTACTGACCGACAAGTTTGGAGAGATTCATGTCCCTTAGGACCCGCATAACTATGGTGGATTCAGAGTCCTTAGCGTTGGCTCTCTTGGATGCCCCCAGCGTCCGCAGAACCGACAGGATGTTGCGCAGCCCGAAGTCATAGTGTACCTGAAAACATACGAAGATAACAACAAGATCCAGTAAATGTTTAAAGATAAGATACAGAAAACTACCTACTCTAGCTTCACATGTAGTTTTTTAACAGTAAAAGTCAGTCTGTAACATACCTGGCTATCAAGGAAATAGTGTTATTGTAACGTAATTTGATATGCAACATGCATTATCATCCTTGTCGATCAAACGTCATTAATAATTGTAAATGATAGTCAATTTAATGGTAATAGTGGATGTGACCATACTTAAACTATACAAGTGAACTTATCGAGAATTAAAAAACTGTGACATAGTCTTGTAAGTTAAGGGCAAAGAAAAGAAAGAAAGAAAAAACATATAAAACAACCAATGCAATACTTCCTTACCAGCTGGACTTTGACAAATAAAATATGAACAGAAAATGTAATGATAGAATTAGTGTTATATCAGATCTTCAGAATCCTACATCTTCATTTCCTGAGAGTTTGGTTGATCTAATTACCTCGGTTCCATTAAACACACACACACACACACACACACACACACAGAATATATACATATATATATATATATGTATGTATATATATATATATATATATATATATATATATATATATATATATATATATATATATATATATATATATATATATATATATATATATATATATTCTGGGAGCCTTGATAAATGTTTGGAAGTCGAGAACATTATCTCGAAAAGCAAAAATGGGTATGTTTGAAGGAATAGTGGTTCCAACAATGTTGTATGGTTGCGAGGCGTGGGCTATGGATAGAGTTGTGCGCAGGAGGGTGGATGTGCTGGAAATGAGATGTTTGAGGACAATATGTGGTGTGAGGTGGTTTGATGGAGTAAGTAATGTAAGGGTAAGAGAGATGTGTGGAAATAAAAAGAGTGTGGTTGAGAGAGCAGAAGAGGGTGTTTTGAAATGGTTTGGTCACATGGAGAGAATGAGTGAGGAAAGATTGACCAAGAGGATATATGTGTCAGAGGTGGAGGGAACGAGGAGAAGTGGGAGACCAAATTTTAGATGGAAAGATGGAGTGAAAAAGATTTTTAGTGATCGGGGCCTGAACATGCAGGATGGTGAAAGGCGTGCAAGGAATAGAGTGAATTGGAATGATGTGGTATACCGGGGTCGACGTGCTGTCAATGGATTGAACCAGGGCATGGGAAGCGTCTCGGGTAAACCATGGAAAGTTGTGTGGGGCCTGGATGTGGAAAAGGAGCTGTGGTTTCGGTGCATTATTACATGACAGCTAGAGACTGAGTGTGAACGAATGGGCCTTTGGTGTCTTTTCATAGCGCTACCTCGCACACATGAGGGGGAGGGGGTTGTTATTCCATGTGTGGCGAGGTGGTGATGGGAACAAGTAAAGGCAGACAGTATGAATTAAGTACATGTGTATATATGTGTATGTCTATGTGTGTATATATATGTATACATTGAGATGTATAGGTATGTAAATTTGCGTGTGTGTAACAGTCAGTTGATATACATCGAAGAGACGAAGCTAGGACGCCATTTGGTAAGCATGTTTTCCAAATGGCGTCCTAGCTTCGTCTCTTCGATGTATATCAACTGACTGTAACACACACGCAAATATACATACCTATACATCTCAATGTATACATATATATATACACACATAGACATATCTATATTTCTCTCTTGTGTCTCCCATGATGATGTGATTATTACACGAAAGTGCACCTGGGAACTTTTCGTGTTTCATTTTCCCCGTGGACTCATAGGGATATCTTGATCACGCGCAAAATTGTGATCCTTTCCATAAAATATATATATATATATATATATATATATATATATATATATATATATATATATATATATATATATATATATATATATATATATATATATATGGTAAATATATATGGTAAATTATATGGGAGGGTATTGATTGAGAGGGTGAAGGCATGTACAGAGCATCAGACTGGGGAAGAGCAGTGTGGTTTCAGAAGTGGTAGAGGATGTGTGGATCAGGTGTTTGCTTTGAAGAATGTATGTGAGAAATACTTAGAAAAGCAAATGGATTTGTATGTAGCATTTATGGATCTGGAGAAGGCATATGATAGAGTTGATAGAGATGCTCTGTGGAAGGTATTAAGAATATATGGTGTGGGAGGAAAGTTGTTAGAAGCAGTGAAAAGTTTTTATCGAGGATGTAAGGCATGTGTACGTGTAGGAAGAGAGGAAAGTGATTGGTTCTCAGTGAATGTAGATTTGCGGCAGGGGTGTGTGATGTCTCCATGGTTGTTTAATTTGTTTATGGATGGGGTTGTTAGGGAGGTAAATGCAAGAGTTTTGGAAAGAGGGGCAAGTATGAAGTCTGTTGGGGATGAGAGAGCTTGGGAAGTGAGTCACTTGTTCTTCGCTGATGATACAGCGCTGGTGGCTGATTCATGTGAGAAACTGCAGAAGCTGGTGACTGAGTTTGGTAAAGTGTGTGGAAGAAGAAAGTTAAGAGTAAATGTGAATAAGAGCAAGGTTTTTAGGTGCAGTAGGGTTAAGGGTCAAGTCAATTGGGAGGTGAGCTTGAATGGAGAAAAACTGGAGGAAGTGAAGTGTTTTAGATATCTGGGAGTGGATCTGGCAGCGGATGGAACCATGGAAGCGGAAGTGGATCATAGGGTGGGGGAGGGGGCGAAAATTTTGGGGGCCCTTGAAGAATGTGTGGAAGTCGAGAACATTATCTCGGAAAGCAAAAATGGGTACGTTTGAAGGAATAGTGGTTCCAACAATGTTGTATGGTTCCGAGGCGTGGGCTATGGATAGAGTTGTGCGCAGGAGGATGGATGTGCTGGAAATGAGATGTTTGAGGACAATACGTGGTGTGAGGTGGTTTGATCGAGTGAGTAACGTAAGGGTAAGAGAGATGTGTGGAAATAAAAAGAGCGTGGTTGAGAGAGCAGAAGAGGGTGTTTTGAAGTGGTTTGGGCACATGGAGAGAATGAGTGAGGAAAGATTGACCAAGAGGATATATGTGTTGGAGGAGGAGGGAACGAGGAGAAGAGGGAGACCAAATTAGAGGTTGAAATATGGAGTGAAAAAGATTTTGTGTGATCGGGGCCTGAACATGCAGGAGGGTGAAAGGAGGGCAAGGAATGGAGAGAATTGGAGCGATGTGGTATACCGGGGTTGACGTGCTGTCAGTGGATTGAATCAAGGCATGTGAAGCGTCTGGGGTAAACCATGGAAAGCTGTGTAGGTATGTATATTTGCGTGTGTGGACGTATGTATATACATGTGTATGGGTGGGGGGGGGTTGGGCCATTTCTTTCGTCTGTTTCCTTGCGCTACCTCGCAAACGCGGGAGACAGCGACAAAGTATAATAATAATATAATATATAAGTACATCAACTGAAAGTTGAGAGAGAGAGATGGGTGATTATTGGTGCATATGCACCTGGGCATGAGAAGAAAGATCATGAGAGGCAAGTGTTTTGGGAGCAGCTAAATGATTGTGTTAGTAGTTTTGGTGCACAAAACCGGTTTATAGCGATGGGTGATTTGAATGCAAAGGAGAGTAATGTGGCAGTTGAGGGAATAATTGGGAATATCATCCAAACCTGCTGCCTTGCCTGCTTTCATCTTCCGTAAAGCTTTTCCTACGTTTTCTCTGTTTACCAAATCATTTTCTCTAACCTTCTCACATTGCAAACCATCTCGACCAAAACACCCAATATCTGCCACTCTATCATCAAACATATTCAACAAACCTTCAAAATGCTCACTCCATCTCCTTCTCACATCACCACTACTTGTTATCACCTCTCCATTAACCCCCTTCATTGAAGTTCCCATTTGCTCCCTTCTCTTACGCACTTTATTTACCTCCTTCCAAAACATCTTTTTATTCTCCCTAAAATTTAATGACACTCTCTCACCCCAACTCTCATTTGCCATCTTTTTCACCTCCTGCACCTTTTTCTTAACCTCCTGCCTCTTTCTTTTATACATCTCCCACTCATTTGCACTTTTTCCCTGCAAAAATCGTCCAAATGCCTCCCTCTTCTCTTTCACTAATAATCTTACTTCTTCATCCCACCACTCACTACCCTTTCTAATCAACCCACCTCCCACGCTTCCAATGCCACAAGCATCTTTTGCGCTAGCCATCACTGCTCCCCTAAATACATCCCATTCCTCCCCCACTCCCCTTACCTCCTTTGTTCTCATCTTTGTCCATTCTGTACTTAGTCTCTCCTGGTACTTCCTCACACAAGTCTCCTTCCCAAGCTCAATAACTCTCACCACTCTCTTCACCCCAACATTCTCTCTTCTTTTCTGAAAACCCATACAAATCTTCATCTTCGCGTCCACAAGATGATGATCAGACATCCCTCCAGTTGCACCTCTCAGCACATTAACATCCAAAAGTCTCTCTTTCGCGCGCCTATCAATTAACACGTAATCCAATAACGCTCTCTGGCCATCTCTCCTACTTACAAACGTATACTTATGTATATCTCGCTTTTTAAACCAGGTATTCCCAATCACCACTCCTTTTTTAGCACATAAATCTACAAGCTCTTCACCATTTCCATTTACAACACTGAACACACCATGTATACCAATTATTCCCTCAACTGCCACATTACTCACCTTTGCATTCAAATCACCTATCACTATAAACCAGTCTTTTGCATCAAAAGCACTAAAACACTCATTCAGCTGCTCCAAAAACACTTGCC
>NC_092235.1:32895322-32907822 GCF_036320965.1 Panulirus ornatus | reverse complement strand
GCAAGAGTTTTGGGGTATATATATGTATGTGTGTGTATGTGTGTATATTTGCGTATGTATATGTTTATGTATATAAATATGGGGGGCCAGAAATCCTCCCTTCCTTGTATTTTTTAACTTTCTAAAATGGGAAACAGAAGGAGTCACGCGGGGAGGGCTCATCCTCCTCGAAGGCTCAGACTGGGGTGTCTAAGTGTGTGTGGATGTAACCAAGATGTGAAAAAAAGAGAGATAGGTAATATGTTTGAGGAAAGGAACCTGGATGTTTTGGCTCTGAGTGAAACGAAGCTCAAGGGTAAAGAGGAAGAGTGGTTTGGAAATGTCTTGGGAGTAAAGTCAGGGGTTAGTGGGAGGACAAGAGTAAGGGAAGTAGTAGCAGTACTCCGGAAACAGGAGTTGTGGGAGTATGTGATAGAATGTAAGAAAGTAAATTCTCGATTAATATGGGTAAAACTGAAAGTTGATGGAGAGAGATGAGTGATTATTGGTGCATATGCACCTGGGCATGAGAAGAAAGATCATGAGAGGCAAGTGTTTTGGGAGCAGCTGAATTAGTGTGTTAGTGGTTTTGATGCACGAGACCGGGTTATAGTGATGGGTGATTTGAATGCAAAGGAGAGTAATGTGGCTGTTGAGGGAATAATTGGTATACATGGTGTGTTCAGTGTTGTAAATGGAAATGGTGAAGAGCTTGTAGATTTATCTGCTGAAAAAGGACTGGTGATTGGGAATACCTGTTTAAAAAGCGAGATATACATAAGTATACGTATTTAAGTAGGAGAGATGGTCAGAGAGCGTTATTGGATTACGTGTTAATTGACAGGCGCGCGAAAGAGAGACTTTTGGATGTTAATGTGCTGAGAGGTGCAACTGGAGGGTTGTCTGATCATTATCTTGTGGAGGCTAAGGTGAAGATTTGTATGGGTTTTCAGAAAAGAAGAGAGAATGTTGGGTGAAGAGGGTGGTGAGAGTAAGTGAGCTTGGGAAGGAGACTTGTGTGAGGAAGTACCAGGAGAGACTGAGTACAGAATGGAAAAAGGTGAGAACAATGGAAGTTAGGGGAGTGGGGGAAGAATGGGATGTATTTAGGGAATCAGTGATGGAATGCGCAAAAGATGCTTGTTGCATGAGAAGAGTGGGAGGTGGGTTGATTAGAAAGGGTAGTGATTGGTGGGATGAAGATGTAAGATTATTAGTGAAAGAGAAAAGGGAGGCATTAGGACGATTTTTGCAGGGTAAAAATGCAATTGAGTGGGAGATGTATAAAAGAAAGAAACGGGAGGTCAAGAGAAAGGTGCAAGAGGTGAAAAAGAGGGCAAATGAGAGTGTATCATTAAATTTTAGGGAGAATAAAAAGATGTTCCGGAAGGAGGTAAATAAAGTGCGTAAGACAAGGGAGCAAATGGGAACTTCAGTGAAGGGCGCAAATGGGGAGGTGATAACAAGTAGTGGTGATGTGAGAAAGAGATGGAGTGAGTATTTTGAAGGTTTGTTGAATGTGTTTGATGATAGAGTGGCAGATGTAGGGTGTTTTGGTCGAGGTGGTGTGGAAAGTGAGAGGGTTAGGGAAAATGATTTGGTAAACAGAGAAGAGGTAGTAAAAGCTTTGCGGAAGATGAAAGCCGACAAGGCAGCAGGTTTGGATGGTATTGCAGTGGAATCTATTAAAAAACGGGGGGGACTGTATTATTGACTGGTTGGTAAGGTTATTTAATGTATGTATGACTCATGGTGAGGTGCCTGAGGATTGGCGGAATGCGTGCATAGTGCCAATGTACAAAGGCAAAGGGGATAAGAGTGAGTGCTCAAATTTCAGAGGTATAAGTTTAATAAGTATTCCTGGTAAATTGTATGGGAGGGTATTGATTGAGAGGGTGAAGGCATGTACAGATCATCAGATTCGGGAAGAGCATTGTGGTTTCAGAAGTGGTAGAGGATGTGTGGATCAGGTGTTTGCTTTGAAGAATGTATGTGAAAAATACTTAGAAAAGCAAATGGATTTGTATGTAGCATTTATGGATCTGGAGAAGGCATATGATAGAGTTGATAGAGATTCTCTCTGGAAGGTATTAAGAATATATGGAGTGGGAGGCAAGTTGTTAGAAGCAGTGAAAAGTTTTTATCGAGGATGTAAGGCATGTGTACGTATAGGAAGAGAGGAAAGTGATTGGTTCTCAGTGAATGTAGGTTTGCGGCAGGGGTGTGTGATGTCTCCATGGTTGTTTAATTTGTTTATGGATGGGGTTGTTAGGGAGGTGAATGCAAGACTTTTGGAAAGAGGGGCAAGTATGAAGTCTGTTGTGGATGAGAGAACTTGGGAAGTGAGTCAGTTGTTGTTCGCTGATGATACAGCGCTGGTGGCTGATTCATGTGAGAAACTGCAGAAGCTGGTGACTGAGTTTGGTAAAGTGTGTGAAAGGAGAAAGTTAAGAGTAAATGTGAATAAGAGCAAGGTTATTAGGTACAGTAGGGTTGGGGGTCAAGTAAATTTGGAGGTAAGTTTGAATGGAGAAAAACTGGAGGAAGTAAAGTGTTTTAGATATCTGGGAGTGGATCTGGCAGCGGATGGAACCATGGAAGCGGAAGTGGATCATAGGGTGGGGGAGGGGGTGATAATCCTGGGGGCCTTGAAGAATGTGTGGAAGTCGAGAACATTATCTCGGAAAGCAAAAATGGGTATGTTTGAAGTAATAGTGGTTCCAACAATTTTGTATGGTTGCGAGGCGTGGGCTATGGATAGAGTTGTGCGCAGGAGGGCGGATGTGTTGGAAATGAGATGTTTGAGGACAATGTGTGGTGTGAGGTGGTTTGATCGAGTAAGTAACGTAAGGGTAAGAGAGATGTGTGGAAATAAAAAGAGCGTGGTTGAGAGAGCAGAAGAGGGTGTTTTGAAATGGTTTGGGCACATGGAGAGAATGAGTGAGGAAAGATTGACCAAGAGGATATATGTGTCGGAGGTGGAGGGAACGAGGAGAAGTGAGAGACCAAATTGTAGGTGGAAAGATGGAGTGAAAAAGATTTCGTGTGATCGGGGCCTGAACATGCAGGAGGATGGAAGGAGGGCAAGGAATAGAGTGAACTGGATCGATGTATATATACATATATATATATATATATATATATATATATATATATATATATATATATATATATATATATATATATATATATATATTTTTTTTTTTTTTTCTTTTTTTTAAGTAAATTTGATGGAATGTACTAAATCTTTAATAAGGTGAGAAATATTTGAAAATTTTCATTTGTTTGCCAATCACAAAGAATATCATCTACAAACCTAAGCGAAATTGCATTAGAATTCAAGATATCCTTTAGTATTTTTGTTTCAAATAATTTCATATAAAGATTAAGTAGCACAGGTGAAAGAGGGCTTCTTATTACCCATTACTATACCTCATTTTTTGAGGGTAATAATCTCCATTGATTTGAAATACACAGTCTTTTATACACAATTTTATCAGTTCAGTGAAAACAGCCTTTGAAACAGGTACATTAATATCATCCAAGACATCAAATAGATATTCTAAAATGTCATCAACTGGCACTTTTGTGAAAAGTTAGGAAACATCAAAGCTACCTAGTTTGAAATCAAAATTTACATTGATATTGTTTAGCTTGTTGACTAAATCTACATTGTTCATGATATTAGAATTTGATAGCATACAAACTATAGGGCTTAATAAAGAAATAACTATTTTGACAATTTATATGCAATGGAGCCTACTGAACTCCTATAGGACTTGTTGGAAAATTCTGTTTATGTGGTTGTATAAGTCCATACATGTATGGCAATGAAGGGGACAAAGATGACAAACTTTTGATAAGAGAACTATTACCTCTTAACAACTGCTTCATTTCTTTATTTAAATGAGAATTAACTGCTTCTAAGGGATTTTTTCTCAGTTTGGAATATGTTGTTCCATCATTTAGAAGATCATTCATTTTCGATAAAAAGTTACTTTTGTCTAAAATCACAATAGTGTTAGCCTTATCTGCTTTAGTAATATGAATATCTTTGTTTTTAAGGTGTTAATGGCTCTTATAAATCGTTTAGGGCAATTAAGTTCCAATGTTTTTGACATACTGGCATACACTAAACCATTACAGATATCAATTTCATCATTACTTAAATTACTGTATTTCTCTAAATTACAAAAAGACTTTGTGACATCAACACATCTGGCTTCCCTGTTAGAGCGCACAACACTTAAACCATAGCCTAATACACACAAGGAATCCTTATCTAGTTGTTTATTAGACAGGTTCATCACAAAAGAAGGGTTTCTGTTCTTGGTCCAGTCACTGTTTTTAATAATGCAATTTGGTTCAGGTATGTAGATGATGTTCTTTGTGTTTGGCCAACAAATGAAAATTTACAAACATTTCTACCCTTACTTAACAATTTAGTACGTTCCATCAAATTTACTGTAGAAAATGAAAATAATGGTATATTACCATTTTCAGATTGCCTGATCCATAGGCAAAGAAACAAGTTTAAGTTTAGCATATGCAGAAAACCTAACAATGTATGCTCATATATACATTATTACACATCTCAACATGACAGTTAAATTATCATCATTTCAATCTATGTTCCTTAGGGCATTACGTATTTACAGTCCAGAGTTTATTGATGATGAGCTTCAGAAGATATATTCTCTTGGATCTAAGTTAAAGTACCCTAGATCTTTCCTTGATAAATCCCTTAAGTTAGCAAAGAAATCATTTTATAGAGTTGAGCCTAATCCTCATATTGACACCAAAAATCTTTTAATAATAATCTTATTTTACTTCCCATGTTGCTTAAATCCTTAAATGTAAATGTTGCCTTCAGCAACAATAATACTATAAGAAATATCTTAAACAGGAATTCACCAGAAAATTCTCTTGGATGCATCTGTAAAGTGCCATGTTGAAATTGTGACAAATTTTAGTTGGGCAGACTAGTAAGGACCTTTCTGTTAGACTTACGCAACATAAATATGGTATAAGAATGGGACAAGAATCAAATGCCTTGTTTAATGACGCTAAGAACTATGATCATTGTATTGACTGGAATAATGCCATATCAGTTATCAACTCTAACTCTATTACCACGAGAGATATCATTGAATCATCATCGGTAAATACAGAAAAAATTATAATCTTGATATTAGTGATGGTCTATACCAATTAGATAACTTTATTGTTGATAAAACTTGTAAATGATAAGTTTATGAACGCTCGTTGTATGTCTTGGACAATCGCATGTTTACCAAAATGGCGTCCTAGCTTCGTCTCATCGATGTATATCAACTGACTTATATTTCTTTCTTGTGTCTCCCCTGATGATGTGATTATTAAACGAAGTGCACTTGGGAACTTATCGTGTTTCATTTTCCCCGTGGACTTATAGGAATATCTTGATCACGCGTAAAATTGTGATCCTTTCCAATATATATATTTTTATTTATTCATTTTGCTTTATCGCTGTCTCCCGCTTAGCGAGGTAGCGCAAGGAAACAGACGAAAGAATGGCCCAACCCGCCCACATATAAATGTATATACATACATGTCCACACACGCACAATATACATGCCTATACATCTCAATGTACACATATATAAACACACACAGACATATACATATATACACATGTACACAATTCATACTGTCTGCCTTTATTTGTTCTCATCGCCACCTCGCCACACATGGAATAACAACCCCCTCCCCCCTCATGTGTGCCAGTTAGCGCTAGGAAAACCACCAAAGGCCCCATTCGTTCACACTCAGTCTCTAGCTGTCATGTAATAATGCACCGAAACCACAGCTCCCTTTCCACATCAAGGCTCCACACACTTTGCATGGTTTACCCCAGACGCGTCACATGCCCTGGTTCAAACCATTGACAGCACGTCGACCCCGGTATACCACATCGTTCCAATTCACTCTATTCCTTGCACGCCTTTCACCCTCCTGCGTGTTCAGGCCCCGATCACACAAAATCTTTTTCACTACATCCTTCCACCTCCGATTTGGTCTCCCACTCCTCCTCGTTCCCTCCACCTCTGACACATATATCCTCTTGGTCAATCTTTCCCCACTCATTCTCTCCATGTGACCAAACCATTTCAAAACACCCTCTTCTGCTCTCTCAACCACACTCTTTTTATTTCCACATATCTCTCTCACCCTTACATTACTTACTCGATCAAACCACCTCACACCACATATTGTCCTCAAACATCTCATTTCCAGCACATCAACCCTCCTGCGCACAACTCTATCCATAGCCCACGCCTCGCAACCATAAAACATTGTTGGAACCACTATTCCTTCAAACATACCCATTTTTGCTTTCCGGGATAATGTTTTCGACTTCCACACATTCTTCAAGGCTTCCAGGATTTTCGCCCCCTCCCCCACCCTATGATTCGCTTCCGCTTCCATGGTTCCATCCGCTGCCAGATCCACTCCCAGATATCTAAAACACTTTACTTCCTCCAGTTTTTCTCCATTCAAACTTACCTCCCAATTGACTTGACCCTCAACCCTACTGTACCTAATAACCTTGCTCTTATTCACATTTACTCTTAACTTTATTCTTTCACACACTTTACCAAACTCAGTCACCAGCTTCTGCAGTTTCTTACATGAATCAGCCACCAGCGCTGTATCATCAGCGAACAACAACTGACTCACTTCCCAAGCTCTCTCATCCACAACAGACTTCATACTTGCCCCTCTTTCAAAACTCTTGCATTCACCTCCCTAACAACCACATCTAAAAACAAATTCAACAACCATGGATACATCACACATCCCTGCCGCAAACCTACATTCACTGAGAACCAATCACTTTCCTCTCTTCCTACACGTACACATGCCTTACATCCTCGATAAAAACTTTTCACTGCTTCTAATAACTTGCCGCCCACACCATATATTCTTAATACCTTCCACAGAGCATCTCTATCAACTCTATCATATGCCTTCTCCAGATCCATAAATGCTACATACAAATCCATTTGATTTTCTAAGTATTTCTCGAATACATTCTTCAGAGCAAACACCTGATCCACACATCCTCTACCACTTCTGAAACCACACTGCTCTTCCCCAATCTGATGCTCTGTACATGCCTTCACCCTCTCAATCAATACCCTCCCATATAATTTACCAGGGATACTCAACAAACTTATACCTCTGTAATTTGAGCACTCACTCTTATCATCTTTGCCTTTGTACAATGGCAATATGCAAGCATTCCGCCAATCCTCAGGCACCTCACCATGAATCATACATACATTATATAACCTTACCAACCAGTCAACAATACAGCCACCCCCTTTTTTAATAAATTCCACTGCAATGCCATCCAAACCTGCTGCTTTGCCGGCTTTCATCTTCCGTAAAGCTTTTACTACCTCTTCTCTTTTTACCAAATCATTTTCCCTAACCCTCTCACTTTGCACACCACCTCGACCAAGACACCCCACATCTACCACTCTATCATCAAACACATTCAACAACCCTTAAAAATACTCACTCCATCTCCTTCTCACATCACCACTACTTGTTTTCACCTCCCTATTAGCCCCCTTCACTGAAGTTCCCATTTGCTCCCTTGTCTTACGTACTTTATTTACCTCCTTCCAAAACATCTTTTTATTCTCCCTGAAATTTAATGATACTCTATCACACCAACCCTCATTTGCCCTCTTTTTCACCTCTTGCAACTTTCTCTTGACCTCCTGCCTCTTTCTTTTATACCTCTCCCACTCATTTGCATTTTTTCCCTGCAAAAATCGTTCAAATGCCTCTCTCTTCTCTTTCACTAATAATCTCACTTCTTCATTCCACAGCTCACTACCTTTTCTGATCAACCCACCTCCCACGCTTCTCATACCACAAACATCTTTTGCGCAAGCCATCACTGCTTCCCTAAATACATCCCATTCCTCCCCCACTCCCCTTACCTGGCTTTGTTCTCACCTTTTTCCATTCTGTACTCAGTCTCTCCTGGTACTTCCTCACACAAGTCTTCCCAAGCTCACTTACTCTCACCACTCTCTTCACCCCAACATTCTCTCTTCTTTTCTGAAAACCCCCACAAATCTTCACCTTTGCTTCCACAAGATAATGATCAGACATCCCTCCAGTTGCACCTCTCAGCACATTAACATCCAAAAGTCTCTCTTTCGTGCGTCTATCAATTAACACGTAATCCAATAACGCTCTCTGGCCATCTATCCTACTTACATACGTATACTTATGTATATCTCGCTTTTTAAACAAGGGATTCCCAATCACCAGTCCTTTTTCAGCGCATAAATCTGCAAGCTCTTCACCATTTCCATTTACAGCACTGAACACTCCATGTATACCAATTATTCCCTCAACTGCCACATTACACACCTTTTCATTCAAATCACCCAACATTATTACCCGGTATTGTGCATCAAAACTACTAACACACTCATTCAGCTGCTACCAAAACACTTGCCTCTCATGATCTTTCCTCTCATGCCCAGGTGCATATGCACCAACAATCACCCATCTCTCTCCATCAACTTTCCGTTTTATCCCTGGGGATAGAGGATTAAGAATACTTCCAATGCATTCCTCACGTGTCGTAGAAGGCGACTAAAGGGGACGGGAGCGGGGGGCCAGAAACCCTGCCCTCCTTGTATATATATGTATGTGTGTGTGTGTGTGTATATGTGCGTATGTATGTGTATGTGTGTGTATGTGTATATGTATATATATATGTATATTATCCCTGGGGATAGGGGTGAAAGAATACTTCCCACGTATTCCTCGCGTGTCGTAGAAAGCGACTAGAGGGGACGGGAGCGGGGGGCCGGAAATCCTCCCCTCCTTGTATTAACTTTCTAAAATGGGAAACAGAAGAAGGAGTCACGCGGGGAGTGCTCATCCTCCTCGAAGGCTCAGAGTGGGGTGCCTAAATGTGTTTGGATGTAACCAAGATGTGAAAAAAGGAGAGATAGGTAGTATGTTTGAGGAAAGGAACCTGGATGTTTTGGCTCTGAGTGAAACGAAGCTCAAGGGTAAAGGGGAAGAGTGGTTTGGGAATGTCTGGGGAGTAAAGTCAGGGGTTAGTGAGAGGACAAGAGCAAGGGAAGGAGTAGCAATACTCCTGAAACAGGATTTGTGGGAGTATGTGATCGAGTATAAGAAAGTAAATTCTCGATTAATATGGGTAAAACTGAAAGTTGATGGAGAGAGGTGGGTGATTATTGGTGCATATGCACCTGGGCATGAGAAGAAAGATCAAGAGAGGCAAGTGTTTTGGGAGCAGCTGAATGAGTGTGTTAGTGGTTTTGATGCACGAGACCGGGTTATAGTGATGGGTGATTTGAATGCAAAGGTGAGTAATGTGGCACTTGAGGGAATAATTGGTATACATGGGGTGTTCAGTGTTGTAAATGGAAATGGTGAAGAGCTTGTAGATTTATGTGCTGAAAAAGGACTGATGATTGGGAATACCTGGTTTAAAAAGCGAGATATACATAAGTATACTTATGTAAGTAGGAGAAATGGCCAGAGAGCGTTATTGGATTACGTGTTAATTGACAGGCGTGCGAAAGAGAGACTTTTGGATGTTAATGTGCTGAGAGGTGCAACTGGAGGGATGTCTGATCATTATCTTGTGGAGGCTAAGGTGAAGATTTGTATGGGTTTTCAGAAAAGAAGAGTGAATGTTGGGGTGAAGAGGGTGGTGAGAGTAAGTGAGCTTGAGAAGGAGACGTGTGTGAGGAAGTACCAGGAGAGACTGAGTACAGAATTGAAAAAGGTGAGGACAATGGAAGCAAGGGGAGTGGGGGAGGAATGGGAATTATTTAGGGAATCAGTGATGGATTGCGCAAAAGATGCTTGTGGCATGAGAAGAGGGGGAGGTGGGTTGATTAGAAAGGGTAGTGAGTGGTGGGATGAAGAAGTAAGAGTATTAGTGAAAGAGAAGAGAGAGGCATTTGGACGATTTTTGCAGGGAAAAAATGCAATTGAGTGGGAGATGTATAAAAGAAAGAGACAGGAGGTCAAGAGAAAGGTGCAAGAAGTGAAAAAAAGGGCAAATGAGAGTTGGGGTGAGAGAGTATCATTAGATTTTAGGGAGAATAAAAAGATGTTCTGGAAGGAGGTAAATAAAGTGCGTAAGACAAGGGAGCAAATGGGAACTTCAGTGAAGGGCGCAAATGGGGAGGTGATAACAAGTAGTGGTGATGTGAGAAGGAGATGGAGTGAGTATTTTGAAGGTTTGTTGAATGTGTTTGATGATAGAGTGGCAGATATAGGGTGTTTTGGTCGAGGTAGTGTGCAAAGTGAGAGGGTTAGGGAAATGATTTGGTAAACAGAGAAGAGGTAGTGAAAGCTTTGCGGAAGATGAAAGCCGGCAAGGCAGCAGGTTTGGATGGTATTGCAGTGGAATTTATTTAAAAAGGGGGTGACTGTATTGTTGACTGGTTGGTAAGGTTATTTAATGTATATATGACTCATGGTGAGGTGCCTGAGGATTGGCGGAATGCGTGCATAGTGCCATTGTACAAAGGCAAAGGGGATAAGAGTGAGTGCTCAAATTACAGAGGTATAAGTTTGTTGAGTATTCCTGGTAAATTATATGGGAGGGTATTGATTGAGAGGGTGAAGGCATGTACAGAGCATGAGATTGGGGAAGAGCAGTGTGGTTTCAGAAGTGGTAGAGGATGTGTGGATCAGGTGTTTGCTTTGAAGAATGTATGTGAGAAATACTTAGAAAAGCAAATGAATTTGTATGTAGCATTTATGGATTCTGAGAAGGCATATGATAGAGTTGATAGAGATGCTCTGTGGAAGGTATTAAGAATATATGGTGTGGGAGGAAAGTTGTTAGAAGCAGTGAAAAGTTTTTATCGAGTATGTAAGGCATGCGTACGTGTAGGAAGAGAGGAAAGTGATTGGTTCTCAGTGAATGTAGGTTTGCGGCAGGGGTGTGTGATGTCTCCATGGTTGTTTAATTTGTTTATGGATGGGGTTGTTAGGGAGGTAAATGCAAGAGTTTTGGAAAGAGGGGCAAGTATGAAGTCTGTTGGGGATGAGAGAGCTTGGGAAGTGAGTCAGTTGTTGTTCGCTGATGATACAGCGCTGGTGGCTGATTCATGTGAGAAACTGCAGAAGCTGGTGACTGAGTCTGGTAAAGTGTGTGGAAGAAGAGAGTTAAGAGTAAATGTGAATAAGAGCAAGGTTATTAGGTACAGTAGGGTTGAGGGTCAAGTCAATTGGGAGGTGAGTTTGAATGGAGAAAAACTGGAGGAAGTGAAGTGTTTTAGATATCTGGGAGTGGATCTGGCAGCGGATGGAACCATGGAAGCGGAAGTGGATCATAGGGTGGGGGAGGGGGCGAAAATTCTGGGGGCCTTGAAGAATGTGTGGAAGTCGAGAACATTATCTCGGAAAGCAAAAATGGGTATGTTTGAAGGAATAGTGGTTCCAACAATGTTGTATGGTTGCGAGGCGTGGGCTATGGATAGAGTTGTGCGGAGGAGGATGGATGTGCTGGAAATGAGATGTTTGAGGACAATGTGTGGTGTGATGTGGTTTGATCGAGTGAGTAACGTAAGGGTAAGAGAGATGTGTGGAAATAAAAAGAGCGTGGTTGAGAGAGCAGAAGAGGGTGTTTTGAAGTGGTTTGGGCACATGGAGAGGATGAGTGAGGAAAGATTGACCAAGAGGATATATGTGTCGGAGGTGGAGGGAGCAAGGAGAAGAGGGAGACCAAATTGGATGTGGAAAGATGGAGTGAAAAAGATTTTGTGTGATCGGGGCCTGAACATGCAGGAGGGTGAAAGGAGGGCAAGGAATAGAGTGAATTGGAGCGATGTGGTATACCGGGGTTGACGTGCTGTCAGTGGATTGAATCAAGGCATGTGAAGCGTCTGGGGTAAACCATGGAAAGCTGTGTAGGTATGTATATTTGCGTGTGTGGACGTATGTATATACATGTGTATGGGGGGGGGTTGGGCCATTTCTTTCGTCTGTTTCCTTGCGCTACCTTGCAAACGCGGGAGACAGCGACAAGGTATAATAAAATAATATAAATATATATATATATATATATATATATATATATATATGTATATATATATATATATATATATATATATATGTATATATTATATAAATATCTATATATATATATATATATATATATATATATATATATATATATATATATATATATATATATATATATATATATATATATATATATATATATATATATATATATATATATATATTGACTTTTGTGTAAATAAATTATACATTTCCCTTTTCCATAGCCAGAGGTTGAACCATTATGTGACATTCATTTTTTCATTTCATTTCAAGCTAGAAGTTTCAGTATATATATATATATATATATATATATATATATATATATATATATATATATATATATATATATATATATATATATATATATATATATATATATATATATATAC
>NC_092235.1:32872822-32890322 GCF_036320965.1 Panulirus ornatus | reverse complement strand
ATGTGTCTGAAGTGGAGGGAAAGAGAAGTGAGAGACAAAATTGTAGGTGGAAAGATGGAGTGAAAAAGATTTTGAGTGATCGGGGCCTGAACATGCAGGAGGGTGAAAGGCGGGCAAGGAATAGAGTGAATTGGATCGATGTGGTATACCGGGGTTCACGTGCTGTTAGTGGATTGAATCAGGGCATGAGAAGCGTCTGGGGTAAACCATGGAAATTTGTCTGGGGCCTGGATGTGGAAAGGGAGCTGTGGTTTTGGGCATTATTGCATGACAGCTAGAGACTGAGTGTGAACAAATGGGGCCTTTGTTGTCTTTTCCTAGCGCTACCTCGCACACATGAGGGGGGAGGGGGATGGTATTCCATGTGTGGCGAGGTGGCGATGGGAATGAATAAAGGCACACAGTGTCAGTTTTGTGCATGTGTATATATGTATATGTCTGTGTGTGTTTATATATGTGCACATTCAGATGTATAGGCATGTATATTTGCGTGTGTGGACGTGTATGTATATATATGTGTATGGGGGTGGTTTGGGCCATTTCTATCGTCTGTTTCCTTGTGCTACCTCACAAACGCGGGAGACAGCGACAAAGCAAAATAAATAAATAGAAAAATATATTAAATATATATATATATATATATATATATATATATATATATATATATATATATATATTTATATATATATATATATATATATATATATATATATATATATATATATATATATATATATATATATATATATATATATATATATATATATATATATATATATATATATATATATATATATATCTGTTTACCAAATCATTTTCCCTAACCCTCTCACTTTGCACACCACCTCGACCAAAACCCCCTATATCTGCCACTCTATCATCAAACACATTCAACAAACATTCAAAATACTCACTCCATCTCCTTCTCACATCACCGCTACTTGTTATCACCTCCCCATTTGCGCCCTTCACTGAAGTTCCCATTTGCTCCCTTGTCTTACGCGCTTTATTTACCTCCTTCCAGAACATCTTTTTATTCTCCCTAAAATTTAATGATACTCTCTCACCCCAACTCTCATTTGCCCTTTTTTTCACCTCTTGCACCTTTCTCTTGACCTCCTGTCTCTTTTTTTTATACATCTCCCAATCAATTGCATTTTTTCCCATGCAAAAATCGTCCAAATGCCTCTCTCTTCTCTTTCACTAATACTCTTACTTCTTCATCCCACCACTCACTACCCTTTCTAATCAGCCCACCTCCCCCTCTTCTCATGCCACAAGCATCATTTCCGCAATCCATCACTGATTCCCTAAATACATCCCATTCCTCCCCCACTCCCCTTACTTCCATTGTTCTCACCTTTTTCCATTTTCTACTCAGTCTCTCCTGGTACTTCCTCACACAGGTCTCCTTCCCAATCTCACTTACTCTCACCACCCTCTTCACCCCAACATTCAATCTTCTTTTCTGAAAACCCATACAAATCTTCACCTTAGCATCCACAAGATAATGATCAGACATCCCTCCAGTTGCACCTCTCAGCACATTAACATCCAAAAGTCTCTCTTTCGCACGCCTGTCAATTAACACGTAATCCAATAACGCTCTCTGGCCATCTCTCCTACTTACATAAGTATACTTATGTATATCTCGCTTTTTAAACCAGATATTCCCAATCATCAGTCCTTTTTCAGCACATGAATCTACAAGCTCTTCACCATTTCCATTTACAACACTGAACACCCCATGTATACCAATATTCCCTCAACTGCCACATTACTCACCTTTGCATTCAAATCACCCATCACTATAACCCGGTCTCGTGCATCAAAACCACTAACACACTCATTCAGCTGCTCCCAAAACACTTGCCTCTCATGATCTTTCTTCTCATGCCCAGGTGCATATGCACCAATAATCACCCACCTCTCTCCATCAACTTTGAGTTTTACCCATATTAATCGAGAATTTACTTTCTTACATTCTATCACATACTCCCACAACTCCTGTTTCAGGAGTATTGCTACTCCTTCCCTTGCTCTTGTCCTCTCACTAACCCCTGACTTTACTCCCCAGACATTCCCAAACCACTCTTCCCCTTTACCCTTGAGCTTCGTTTCACTCAGAGCCAAAACATCCAGGTTCCTTTCCTCAAACATACTACCTATCTCTCCTTTTTTCACATCTTGGTTACATCCACACACATTTAGGCATCCCACTCTGAGCCTTCGAGGAGGATGAGCACTCCCCGCGTGACTCCTTCTGTTTCCCATTTTAGAAAGTTAATACAAGGAGGAGAGGATTTCTGGCCCCCCGCTCCCGTCCCCTCTAGTCGCTTTCTACGACACGCGAGGAACACGTGGGAAGAATTCTTTCACCCCTATCCCCAGGGATAATATACATATATATATACATATACACATACACACACATACACATACATACGCACATATACACACACACACACATACATATATATACATATGAAAAATGTAAGAAACAGTTTAGAAAACTGAAACTTCTAGCTTGAAATGAATGAAAAAATGAATGTCACATAATGGTTCAACCTCTGGCTATGGAAAAAGGAAATGTATAATTTATTTACACAAACGTCAATAGCAGTTCTCATCAATTTAACCACTGTATCAATAAGTTTCAATGACTAAGCTACATTTTTCTCCAATTTCACTATTCTTGTCAAAACACCATGTATGAAAACTATCACTCCAGTAACACAACTATAAACATTTACTTCCCCTTTAAAAAAAGTTCTGGGGAAGTCTGTCTCGATACACTGCTTGAAACTCTACCACCTGGCGAGGTAGTGAAAGCTTTGCGGAAGATGAAAGCCGGCAAGGCAGCAGGTTTGGATGGTATTGCAGTGGAATTTATTAAAAAAGGGGGTGACTGTATTGTTGACTGGTTGGTAAGGTTATTTAATGTATGTATGACTCATGGTGAGGTGCCTGAGGATTGGCGGAATGCGTGCATAGTGCCATTGTATAAAGGCAAAGGGGATAAGAGTGAGTGCTCAAATTACAGAGGTATAAGTTTGTTGAGTATTCCTGGTAAATTATATGGGAGGGTATTGATTGAGAGGGTGAAGGCATGTACAGAGCATCAGATTAGGGGAAGAGCAGTGTGGTTTCAGAAGTGGTAGAGGATGTGTGGATCAGGTGTTTGCTTTGAAGAATGTATGTGAGAAATACTTAGAAAAGCAAATGGATTTGTATGTAGCATTTATGGATCTGGAGAAGGCATATGATAGAGTTGATAGAGATGCTCTGTGGAAGGTATTAAGAATATATGGTGTGGGAGGAAAGTTGTTAGAAGCAGTGAAAAGTTTTTATCGAGGATGTAAGGCATGTGTACGTGTAGGAAGAGAGGAAAGTGATTGGTTCTCAGTGAATGTAGGTTTGCGGCAGGGGTGTGTGATGTCTCCATGGTTGTTTAATTTGTTTATGGATGGGGTTGTTAGGGAGGTAAATGCAAGAGTTTTGGAAAGAGGGGCAAGTATGAAGTCTGTTGGGGATAGAGAGCTTGGGAAGTGAGTCAGCGCTGGTGGCTGATTCATGTGAGAAACTGCAGAAGCTGGTGACTGAGTTTGGTAAAGTGTGTGGAAGAAGAAAGTTAAGAGTAAATGTGAATAAGAGCAAGGTTATTAGGTACAGTAGGGTTGAGGGTCAAGTCAATTGGGAGGTGAGTTTGAATGGAGAAAAACTGGAGGATGTGAAGTGTTTTGATATCTGGGAGTGGATCTGGCAGCGGATGGGACCATGGAAGCGGAAGTGGATCATAGGGTGGAGGAGGGGGCGAAAATTCTGTGGGCCTTGAAGAATGTGTGGAAGTCGAGAACATTATCTCGGAAAGCAAAATTGGGTATGTTTGAAGGAATAGTGGTTCCAACAATGTTGTATGGTTGCGAGGCGTGGGCTATGGATAGAGTTGTGCGCAGGAGGATGGATGTGCTGGAAATGAGATGTTTGAGGACAATGTGTGGTGTGAGGTGGTTTGATCGAGTGAGTAACGTAAGGGTAAGAGAGATGTGTGGAAATAAAAAGAGCGTGGTTGAGAGAGCAGAAGAGGGTGTTTTGAAGTGGTTTGGGCACATGGAAGAGATGAGTGAGGAAAGATTGACCAAGAGGATATATGTGTCGGAGGTGGAGGGAACGAGGAGAAGAGGGAGACCAAATTGGAGGTGGAAGATGGAGTGAAAAAGATTTTGTGTGATCGGGGCCTGAACATGCAGGAGGGTGAAAGGAGGGGCAAGGAATAGAGTGAATTGGAGCGATGTGGTATACCCGGGTTGACGTGCTGTCAGTGGATTGAATCAAGGCATGTGAAGCGTCTGGGGTAAACCATGGAAAGCTGTGTAGGTATGTATATTTGCGTGTGTGGACGTATGTATATACATGTGTATGGGGGGGGGTTGCCATTTCTTTCGTCTGTTTCCTTGCGCTACCTCGCAAACGCGGGAGACAGCGACAAAGTATAATAGTAATAATAAATATATAATATAAATAAATAAATATATATATATATATATATATATATATATATATATATATATATATATATATATATATATATATATATATATATATATATATATATATCATGGGGATAGGGGAGGAAAACTACTTCCCACGTATTCCCTGCGTGTCGTAGAAGGTGACTTAAAGGGGATGGAGCGGGGAGCTGGAAATTCTCCCCCTCTCGTTATTCTTAATTTTTCAGACGGAGGAACAGAGAAGGGGCAAGGTGAGAATATTCCCTCAAAGGCCTAGTCTTCTATTATTAATGCTACCTTGCTAACGCGGGAAATGGCGAATAGTATGAAAAAAAAATGTATATAAGTGGTTGGAACATTCTTTGTCTATTTCCTTGTGGTACCTCGTTGACGAGGGAAACAGATGTTAAGTATAATAAGAAGATAATAAAGATAACATATGTATAAAAGAAAGCACATACACAGGCATATATATACATATACTTACATATATCAACATATTCTCATATACATACATATACATACACACACACAGACATAAACTTATATTCACATGTACATATTCATACTTACTCGCATTCATCCATTCCCGCGGCCACCCTGCCCTACGGGAAACAATATCGCTACCCCCTACATCAGTGAGGTAGCCCCAGGAAAACAGACAGCTGTCATTTGTAATGCACCAAAACCACAATTCCCTATATTCAGGACCAATAGTCCTTTAGATGGTTTAGCCCAGACGTTTCATATTCCCTGATAAGTCCACTGACAGGTCATCGATCCCGATATACCACATCAGTTACGGCAAGTCACTCTGTTCCTTGCACGTCTTTTCACCCATCTGTTTAGTGAGGCTCCGATAGCTCAAAATCTTTTTCACTCCATCCATCCACCTCCAATCTGGTCTCCCGCTTCTCCTTGTTCCCTCCACCTCTGACACATATATCTTCTTTTTCAAACCTTCCTCACTCATTTTCTCCATGTGTCCAAACTATTTCAACACTCTTCTGCTCTCTCAACCACACTGTTTTTATTACCACACATCTCTCTTACCCTTCATTACTTACTCGATCAAACCACCTCACAGCACATTTTGTCCTTAAACATTTTATTTCCAACACATCCATCCACCTCCTCGCAACCATACAACATTGTTGGAACTACTTTTTTTCAAACATACTTATTTTTGCTCTCTGAGAAAACGTTCTCTCCTTCCACATATTCTTCCTTATGAGACTAGAGACTTAAGGCCTAAAGATATTGCATTACGAAGGTTTGCAACATTCTTGCAGTACTTTCCTAACTATTGCCTGTATGTAAATATGCTGTTGTTTACGTGAGTATACTGCCGGTGAGTGAAACATATATGTATACATCAAAGACATCTGCTGACTCAGTACATTACCTGTTACAAAGGCGCATATGCCGGAAATTATTTTTTATGTCATCGTAAAGAAACAGATTTGATTTCCACTCTAGTTTGGCAAAATTTATGAAAACATATATTCTTTGACTAACCAGCATAAACCATTAGCTACCTGTGGTATGAATTTGCTACTACGTTATCAGCAAATTTAAGATTTCTATAAACAATACAAATAATGATATTGATTCTAAATTCGTGTATTATTCTGGTTATTGATGAAGTAGGTTTGGAATATAGGAAAATGAATACAAAACACATCCTGGATTGATTTATCATAACATTTGAAATGATCACTGATATAATGACCGTATTTCTTGCCTATAGTCTTGGGCATCAAATGATAGAATGAAAAGTTTTGTTAAAATTTAGATACTGAAAGAAGCGGTGATAATGATATAGCTAAGGTGAAGCTGAAATTACCTGTTTTGTAAGCTGTTCCTCGCAAAGCTTGTACAAGGTGAAGAACTTGCGCGCCAGCGTGATATTTTCTAGGAAGCCACAGGAGGCAAGCTTGACCCTAATGATGATCTGCCGATCTGGTACCATCATGGCAACGTTGCGGAACTGGATCTTCAGATTTTCCGGTAGCACTTGGCGCCCGTGGTAGCCAAGATTCTGCGCCGGCCACGTAGTGTTCATCGTCAAAGTTGGCGTGTTAACGTCATCGTTGAACGGTGTTGTCGTTGTAATTATTGTATGAATGTGTAGTCCCGTGGTTGTTGTAGTCCGTGGTTGTTGTAGTCCCGTGGTTGTTGTAGTCCCGTGGTTGTTGTAGTTCCGTGGTTGTTGTAGTTCCGTAGTTGTTGTAGTCCCGTGGTTGTTGTAGTTCCGTGGTTGTTGTAGTTCCGTAGTTGGACGTTGCGATCACGTTGAGGGAGAGGGTCGAGACAGTGGTGGGTAAGATAAGTATATACATTGTAGGAAACAATGGAAGTTGGGGCAACATGCACCAGCCTGTATGTACATATACAACCACACGCCAGGGAGGGTTGTTCACCATGCATCAGCCTCTCATCCGTAGGAAAAAAATACATATTCCTGTAATAAAATTTCACACTACAGGAGAAAAATCACGTTAAGTAGTTATTACAATATACATGCAATGATGATGACAGCCGTGTACAATAGGTCTTACTCAATAAGGATATATATATATATATATATATATATATATATATATATATATATATATATATATATATATATATATATATATATATATATATATGTATATATATATATATATACATATATATATATATATATATATATATATATATATATATATATATATATATATATATATATATATATATATATATATATATATATATATATATATATATATATATATATATATATATATATATATATATATGTATGTGTAAGAACCGTTATAGGCATTCCTGCTCTGAGATCACAGCTTAGCAAGTACAAACGCTGTTGTCAAAGCAATAGAACGGCTGTAGAACGGAGGTGCTCATAAGGTATCATGCGGTTCTATATTGAAAAACATACAATAGATGTGGCAGATATTGTGATGGCCGGGCCAGGTGAAGCACTGCGACCATACTCAGTGAAGCCATAAACATCGTTACAGTAACAAGGGCATCAGGCAATGTATAGTTAACAGATAAGCTATTATGGGTGCAAACTAGATGGCAGTAGTAGTGTTAGTGTAATTTGTACAAAAAAACAAAAAACTGCACACGTTCTGATTCTAAAGATTTTAGGATCCTGAAACTTCCATGTTGCATTCTACACAGAACCATGAGCAAGAAGTTCCTCTTTACCAACGTACCAAACTCTGTCCGTTAACGATGTGTAATGGCTGTTAGTGTGGTTAGCATTTGTTACTATTGGGTGTTACGGGGAGAGATCTTACACACATGTTGCCCGCGTATCTTAACTTTGTAAACATTTCTTTGTCTTTACTCCATCTGTGTGTTTGTACACACACACACACACACACACACACACACACACACACACACACACAGAAACATCAGCCAAAGGCAGAAACCCAGTTATCAACCAACTCTGACCGTAAGATGAACAACAGGATTAGACGTTCGCCGGCACCGTCCCCCAGGGTGTCTTAGCTATGTATGTTCCTTGAAAAACAATTGGCTCTTATACATCTTGTATCTCAATCTTGAATATCCCCCGACGATGCTACCATTACACTAAAGTGCACTTGGGAACTTATCGTGCTTCATTTTCCTCGTCGTTATATGCATATACGAGATCCATCGCAATATTGTGACCTCTAGTAATATATATATATTATTATCATTTTGCTTTGTCGCTGTCTCCCGCGTTTGCCAGGTACCGCAAGGAAACAGACAAAAGAAATGGCCCAAGCCATCCCCATACACATGTATATACATACACGTCCCCACACGCAAATATACATACCCATACATCTCAATGTACACATATATATACACACACAGACATATACATATATACACAAGCACACAATTCACACTGTTTGCCTTTATTTATTCCCATCGCCACCTCACCACACATGGAATAACATCCACTTCCCCCTCATGTGTGCGAAGTAGCGCTAGGAAAAGACAACAAAATCCCCATTCGTTCACACTCAGTTCCTAGCTGTCATGCAATAATGCCCTAAACCACAGCTCCCTTTCCACATACAGGCCCAACAGAACTTTCCATGGTTTACCCCAGACGCTTCACATGCAAAGATTCAATCCATTGACAGCACGTCGACCCCGGTATACCAAATCGATCCAATTCTCTCTATTCCTTGCCCACCTTTCACCCTCCTGCATGTTCAGGCCCCGATCACTCAAAACCTTTTTCACTCCATCTTTCCACCTCCAATTTAGTCTCCCACTTCTCCTCGTTCCCTCCACCTCCGACACATATATCCTCTTGGTCAATCTTTCCTCATTCATTCTCTCCATGTGCCCAAACCATTTCAAAACACTCTCTTCTGCTCTCTCAACCACGCTCTTCTAATTTCCACACATCTCTCTTACCCTTACATTACTTACTCGATCAAACCACCTAACACCATATATTGTACTCAAACATCTCATTTCCAGCACATCCACCCTCCTGCGCACTACTCTATCCATAGCCCACGCCTCGCAATCATACAACATTGTTGGAACAACTATTCCTTCAAACATACTAATTTCTGCTTTCGGAGATAATGTTCTCGACTTCCACACATTCTTCAAGGCTCCCAGGATTTTCGCCCCCTCCCCCACCCTATGATTCACTTCCGCTTCCACGGTTCCATCCGCTGCCAAATCCACTCCCAGATATCTAAAACACTTTACTTCCTCCAGTTTTTCTCCATTAAAACTTACCTCCCAATTGACTTGACCCTCAACCCTACTGTACCTAATAACCTTGCTCAAATTCACATTTACTCTTAACTTTCTACTCTCGCACACTTTACTAAACTCAGTCACCAGCTTCTGCAGTTTCTCACATGAATCAGCCACAAGCGCTGTATCTTCAGCGAACAACAACTGACTCACTTCCCAAGCTCTCTCATCCACAACAGACTGCATACTTGCCCCTCTTTCCAAAACTCTTGCATTCACCTCCGTAACAACCCCATCCATAAACAAATTAAACAACCATGGAGACATCACACACCCCTGCCGCAAACCTACATTCACTGAGAACCAATCACTTTCCTCTCTTCCTACACGTACACATGCCTTACCTCCTCGATAAAAACTTTTCACTGCTTCTAACAACTTGCCTCCCACACCATATATCCTTAATACCTTCCACAGAGCATCTCTATCAACTCTATCATATGCCTAAGTATTTCTAAGTATTTCTAAGTATTTCTCACATACATTCTTCAAAGCAAACACCTGATCCACACATCCTCTACCACTTCTGAAACCACACTGCTCTTCCCCAATCTGTTGCTCTCTACATGCCTTCACCCTCTCAATCAATACCCTCCCATATAATTTAGCAGGAATACTCAACAAACTTATACCTCTGTAATTTGAGCACTCACTCTTATCCCCTTTGCCTTTGTACAATGGCACTATGCACGCATTCCGCCAATCCTCAGGCACCTCACTATGAGTCATACATACATTAAATAACCTTACCAACCAGTCAACAATACAGTCACCCCCTTTTTTAATAAATTCCACTGCAATACCATCCAAACCTGCTGCCTTGCCGGCTTTCATCTTCCGCAAAGCTTTCACTAATAATAATAATAATAATACTAATAATAATAATAATAATGATAATAATAATATTAATGATAATAAAAATTTGGTCTCCCACTTCTCCTCGTTCCCTCCACCTCCGACACATATATCCTCTTGGTCAATCTTTCCTCACTCATTCTCTCCATGTGCCCAAACCATTTCAAAAAACACCCTCTTCTGTTCTCTCAACCACGCTCTTTTTATTTCCACACATCTCTCTTACACTTACATTACTTACTCGATCAAACCACCTCACACCACACATTGTCCTCAAACATCTCATTTCCAGCACATCCACCCTCCTGCGCACAATCCTATCCATAGCCCACGCCTCGCAACCATACAACTTTGTTGGAGGTGGAAAGATGGAGTGAAAAAGATTTTGAGTGATCGGGGCCTGAAAATGCAGGAGGGTGAGAGGCGGTTAAGGAATAGAGTGAATTGGATCGATATGGTATACCGGGGTTGACGTGCTGTCAGTGGATTGAATCAGAGCATGTGAAGCGTCTGGGGTAAACCATGGAAAGTTGTGTGGGGCCTGGATGTGGAAAGGGAGCTGTGATTTCGGTCATTATTGCATGACAGCGAGAGACTGAGTGTGAAAGAATGGGGCCTTTGTTGTCTTTTCCTAGCGCTTCCTCGCACACATGAGGGGGGAGGGGGATGGTATTCCATATGTGGCGAGGTGGCGATGGGAATGAATAAAGACAGACAGTGTGAATTGTGTGCATGGGTATATATGTATGTGTCTGTGTGTGTATATATATGTGTACATTGAGATGTATAGGTATGTATATTTGTGTGTGTGGACGTGTATGTATATACTTGTGTATGGGGGTGGGTTGGGCCATTTCTTTTGTCTGTTTCCTTGCGCTACCTCGCAAACGCGGGAGACAGCGACAAAGGAAAATAAGTAAATATAAATAATAATAAAAATGAAAATGGTAATGATTTTAATGATAATGGTGATAATACTAATGATAGCAATAACAATAACAGTAATAATGATTATAATAATGTTAATAGTAATATGATGATTACAATAATAAAAATACTAATTATAACAATAATAATGATAATATTAATAATAATAATAATGATAATGATACTACCACTACTACTACTACTACTACTATTACTGCTAATAATAATAATGAAAATAATAATAGTAATAATAATATCATAATAATAATAATAATAATAATAATAATAATAATAATAATAATAATAATAATAATAATAATAATAACGATAATAATGGTAATAAAAATGATAACATTAATAATAATAATAATGATAATGATAATAATAATGATAATAATAATAATGATAATAATAATGATAATGATAATAATAATGACTATAATAATAATGATAATAATTATAATAACAATTTTGATAATAATAATAATAATAATAATAATAATAATAATAATAATAATAATAATAATAATAATAATAATAATAATAATAATAATAATAATAATAATAATAATAATGATAAAAATAATAATAATAATGATAACAATAATGCTGATAATGATAATAATAATAATGACAATGGTAATGATGATAATCGATTTTTCATTTATCATACTTTGTCGCTGTCTCCCGCGTTAGCGAGGTAGCTCAAGGAAACAGACGAAAGAACGACCCAACCCGTCCACATACACATGAATACACATACACGTCCACACACGCACATATACATACCTATACATTTTAACGTATACATATATACACATACACAAACATATACATATATACACTTGTACATAATTAATAATTACTGCCTTTATTCATTCCCGTTGACACCCCGCCACACATGAAATGGCTACCCCCTCCATCCGCATGCGCGCGAGGTAGCACTGGGAAGAGACAACAAACGCCAAATTCGTTCACAATCAGTCTCTATCTGTCATGTATAATGCACCGAAACCACAGCTCCCTTTCCACGTCCAGGCCCCACAAAACTTTCCATGGTTTACCCCAGACGCTTCCTGTGACCTGGTTCAATCCACTTACAGCACGTCAATCCCGGTATGCTACATCGTTCCAATTCCCTCTATTCCTTCAACGCTTTTCACCCTCCTGCATGTTCAGGCCCCGATTGCTCAAAATCTATTTCACTCCATCCTTCCACCTCCAATTAGGTCTGCCACTTCTCGTTCCACCTTTGACACATATACCCTCTTTGTCAATCTTTCCTCACTCATTCTCTCCATGTGACCAAACAATTTCAATAAACCCTCTTCTGCTCTCTCAACCACACTCTTTTTATTACCACACATCTCTCTTACCCTTTCATTACTAACTCGATCAAACCACCTCACACCACATATTGTCCTCAAACATATCATTTCCAACAATATCCACCCTCCTCCGCACAACTCCATCTATAGCCCACGCCTCGCAACCATATAACATTGTTGGAACCATTATTCCTTCAAACATACCCATTTTGGCATTTCGAGATAATGTTCTCGCTTTCCACACATTTTTCAACGCTCCCAGAACTTTTTTCCCCTCCCCACACTGATAGTATTGATTTTATTGATAATGATAATAATGATTATAATAATTATGATTACAATTATTGCAATTACTATCATTATCATTATCATTATTATCATTCATCATTATTATCACTATTATTATTATTATCATTATTGTTATTATTATTATCATTACTATTATCATTATCATCATTATCATTATTGTTATCATTATTATCATCATTCTTATTATTTTTATTATTATCATTATTATTATTATTATTATTATCATTATCATTATCATTATTATTACTATCATTGCTATTGTCATCATTATTATTGTTATCATTATTACCCTGTTTAACATTATTTTTTCTGAGTAGTAGGTGCTATTTCTTAATTGATTATGCTCAAAAACTGGAGAATAAGGCTATTATTCCCTTCAGACTTCGCTTCTGTGACTAGAAAAGTGACATTTTGAAATATACATATTTTCAGTTGGACAACGGGCGAATTAGCACATCATTATTCACATGAAGTTAGAACAACAACATATGAATCAAAATAAACATGTATTTACCCTATAGATAAAAAGAAAAATCACATTTAAAAGTGAGCAGTTTTTCGGGATTTACGACTGTACTGTAAATCACTTTCACGAATCAGGTAGTAAATATAATCTGCCATCATGTTCTCGTTATATGTCCCCGAGGCAGCGCCGTTGAAAGTCCAGTAGATCCTAGTGGAAGTGTTCGCCTTGCTCATCCGAATATGCACCCATGTTCTCTTGAATTTATCAAGATAATCGTCAAGAATATGGACTTTGAGGGACATCCAGCAGCCCACTCTGCTGTAGTTCTTCACTATATTCTCAACCAGCTCCACATAATTTTTGGTCTTGTGATTACCCAGGAAGCCCCACATGACTGCGACTAAGCTGCTTCCTTCCTTGTGAGCTTCTTGGGGAACTGCTTGCACTCCAGGATCTTCTTTATCTGTGGTCCGACGAAGACACCGGCTTTGACCTTTGTCTCAGACAGTTTAGGGAAGAATTCTTGAAGGTGCTTGAAGGCAGCAAACTCCTTGTCTAGAGATGTGACAAATTGTTTCATAAGGCTTAATTTCATGTGTAGTGGCGGCATCAACACCTTCCGGGGGTCCACAAATGGCTCTCACTTGACGTTGTTTGTCCCTACAAAGAATTTGGTCCTGTGTGGCCATACCCACCTGTGGTAGTGCACCGTTGTGTCCCTGCTGACCCAAAGGCAAAGATGACAGGGAAACTTGGTAAAACCACCTTAGAGACCCATCAGGAATGCCACCATTCTGAAGTCTCCGATGACCTAACAGCTGTAATCATCATACTCCAAGGCGTCTAGCAAGGTCTTGACACTGTTGTGATCTTTTCTGAGGTGCACCGAGTGAGCCAGGGGAAGAGCCGGGTACTAGTTCCTGTTGTGGAGCGGCACGGCTTTGAGGCTCCTGGATGAGCTGTCAATAAAGAGACGTCACTCGTTCAGTTTACAGACGATTCCCATTGCCTGGAACAGACTGGTTACATTGTGGCAGAAGCAGAGCCCATCCTGACGGATGAAGAAGCTGGAAAACCCTAGGTGACGCTTCCTCTGATCTGCGATTTGCACACTTTCATCCAGCAAGTTCCACTGCATTGGACTTTTTGAGACCAAGATCTCTGATCAAGTCGTTGAGGTCTTTCTGACTGGGGTAGTGTGGGTTTTTCTACTCTTAGATTGTAATCTGGATCTACAACGTCTTCCTCCCCATCTGACTATTACTGGAAACTTCCAGAAAGTTCTATATCAGCTACTCAGCACTGAATCTGTCTGGAATGTTCTGAAAAAGAGGTAAATTTCAAAATATACAGTCCTGAGCACAGAAGCAAAGTTTCAGGGAAATAACAGCCATTTTCTATGCTTTTTAGACATAATCAATTAGAAAATAACACTTATCACCCAGGAACAAAAATATAGAAAAATTTGCTGAGTATCATTATCATTATCATGATCACCGTTAGTATCAATATTACTGTAACCATTAAAACCAATATCATTTATTTTCATACATATTCGCCATTTCCCTCTTTAGTGAGGTAGCGTTAAAAACAGAACACTAAGGAGTAACTGTTACTACATTATACTAGGAAGGCAGCTTATGAGGAGCAACTGTCACTATATTCTAAGAGGGAGACAGCTTACGAGGACCAGCTGTCACTACATTTTAAGAGGGAGACAGCTTACGAGGACCAGCTGTCACTACATTTAAGAGGGAGACAGCTTACGAGGACCAGCTGTCACTACATTCTAAAGGGAGACAGCTTACGATGACCAGCAGTCACTACATTTTAAGAGGGAGACAGCTTAAGAGGACAAGCTGTCACTACATACTAAGAGGGGGACAGCTTACGAGGGCCAGCTGTCACTACATACTAAGAGAGGGACAGCTTACGAGGGCCAGCTGTCACTACACTCTAAGAGGGAGACAGCTTGAGAGGACCAGCTGTCACTACATTCTAAAGGGAGACAGCTTACGATGACCAGCAGTCACTATATTCTAGGAGGGAGAAAGCTTTCGAGGACCAGCTGTCACTACATTCTAGGAGGGAGACAGCTTACGAGAAACAGCTGTCACTACATTGTACGAGGGAGACAGATTATGAGGACAAGCTGTCACAACATTCTAGGAGGGAGACAGCTTACGAGGACCAGCTGTCACTATATTCTAGGAGGGAGACAGCTTACAAGGACCAGCTGTCACAACTTTCTAGAAGGGAGACAGCTTACAAGGACCAGCAGTCAATACATTCTAGGAGGGAGACAGCTTACGAGGACCATATGTCGTTACGCTCTGATAGGAAGACTTTTTCTTAGATGCAAAATCTAACTACAAGTAAGTGCTAAAAATTAAATTATAATGAAAAAAGTTCTTATGAAATATATACACTTAGAGAGAAAAGAGATTACAGGAAGAAGTATTTCCCAATGCATAAGAACAATAAACGTATTTTACCTGATATAAATCTGTGGCCATTTTCTGTCAAATGAAAATAATCCATCAACCTTGCCATATGAAGAAATCTGTACTCTCCTTATGTATCACCGATTTCAGAACATAAATATTTTCACTATATATATATATATATATATATATATATATATATATATATATATATATATATATATATATATATATATATATATATATATATATATATATATATATTTTTTTTTTTTTTTTTTTTTTTTTTTTTTTTTTTTTCATACTTTGTCGCTGTCTCCCGCGTTTGCGAGGTAGCGCAAGGAAACAGACGAAAGAAATGGCCCAACCCCCCCCCCCCCATACACATGTACATACACACGTCCAGACACGCAAATATACATACCTACACAGCTTTCCATGGTTTACCCCAGACGCTTCACATGCCTTGCTTCAATCCACTGACAGCACGTCAACCCCTGTATACCACATGACTCCAATTCACTCTATTTCTTGCCCTCCTTTCACCCTCCTGCATGTTCAGGCCCCGATCACACAAAATCTTTTTCACTCCATCTTTCCACCTCCAATTTGGTCTCCCTCTTCTCCTCGTTCCCTCCACCTCCGACACATATATCCTCTTGGTCAATCTCTCCTCACTCATTCTCTCCATGTGCCCAAACCATTTCAAAACACCCTCTTCTGCTCTCTCGACCACGCTCTTTTTATTTCCACACATCTCTCTTACCCTTACGTTACTTACTCGATCAAACCACCTCACACCACACATTGTCCTCAAACATCTCATTTCCAGCACATCCATCCTCCTGCGCACATCTCTATCCATAGCCCACGCCTCGCAACCATACAGCATTGTTGGAACCACTATTCCCTCAAACATACCCATTTTTGCTTTCCGAGATAATGTTCTCGACTTCCACACATTTTTCAAGGCTCCCAAAATTTTCGCCCCCTCCCCCACCCTATGATCCACTTCCGCTTCCATGGTTCCATCCGCTGACAGATCCACTCCCAGATATCTAAAACACTTCACTTCCTCCAGTTTTTCTCCATTCAAACTCACCTCCCAATTGACTTGACCCTCACCCCTACTGTACCTAATAACCTTGCTCTTATTCACATTTACTCTCAACTTTCTTCTTCCACACACTTTACCAAACTCAGTCACCAGCTTCTGCAGTTTCTCACATGAATCAGCCACCAGCGCTGTATCATCAGCGAACAACAATTGACTCACTTCCCAAGCTCTCTCATCCCCAACAGACTTCATACTTGCCCCTCTTTCCAGGACTCTTGCATTCACCTCCTTTACAACCCCATCCATAAACAAATTAAACAACCATGGAGACATCACACACCCCTGCCGCAAACCTACATTCACTGAGAACCAATCACTTTCCTCTCTTCCTACACGTACACATGCCTTACATCCTCGATAAAAACTTTTCACTGCTTCTAACAACTTGCCTCCCACACCATATATTCTTAATACCTTCCACAGAGCATCTCTATCAACTCTATCATATGCCTTCTCCAGATCCATAAATGCTACATACAAATCCATTTGCTTTTCTAAGTATTTCTCACATACATTCTTCAAAGCAAACACCTGATCCACACATCCTCTACCACTTCTGAAACCGCACTGCTCTTCCCCAATCTGATGCTCTGTACATGCCTTCACCCTCTCAATCAATACCCTCCCATATAATTTACCAGGAATACTCAACAAACTTATACCTCTGTAATTTGAGCACTCACTCTTATCCCCTTTGCCTTTGTACAATGGCACTATGCACGCATTCCGCCAATCCTCAGGCACCTCAC
>NC_092235.1:32860322-32870322 GCF_036320965.1 Panulirus ornatus | reverse complement strand
ATATATATATATATATATATATATATATATATATATATATATATGTATATATATATATATATGCATATATATATATATGTATATATATATATATATATATATATATATATATATATATATATATATATATATATATATATATATATATATATATATATATATATATATATATATATATATATATATATATATATATATATATATATATATATATATATATATATATATATATATATATATATATATATATATATATATATATATATATATATATATATATATATATATATATATATATATTTTTTTTTTTTTTCTTTTTTGTTTTTTGCTTTGTCGCTGTCTCCCGCGTTTGGGAGGTAGCGCAAGGAAACAGACGAAAGAAATGGCCCAAACCACCCCCATACACATGTATATACATACGTCCACACACGCAAATATACATACCTACACAGCTTTCCATGGTTTCCCCAGACGCTTCACATGCCCTGATTCAACCCACTAACAGCACGTCAACCCCAGTATACCACATCGATCCAATTCACTCTATTCCTTGCCCTCCTTTCACCCTCCTGCATGTTCAGGCCCCGATCACACAAAATCTTTTTCACTTCATCTTTCCACCTCCATTTTGGTCTCCAACTTCTAATCGTTCCCTCCACCTCCGATACATATATCCTCTTGGTCAATCTTTCCTCACTCATTCTCTCCATGTGCCCAAACCATTTCAAAACACCCTCTTCTGCTCTCTCAACCACGCTCTTTTTATTTCAACACATCTCTCTTACCCTTACGTTACTTACTCGATCAAACCACCTCACACCACACATTGTCCTCAAACATCTCATTTCCAGAACATCCATCCTCCTGCGCACAACTCTATCCATAGCCCACGCCTCGCAACCATACAACATTGATGGAACCACTATTCCTTCAAACATACCCATTTTTGCTTTCCGAGATAATGTTCTCGACTTCGACACATTCTTCAAGGCTCCCAGAATTTTCGCCCCCTCCCCCACCCTATGATCCACTTCCGCTTCCATGGTTCCATCCGCTGCCAGTTCCACTCCCAGATATCTAAAACACTTTACTTCCTCCAGTTTTTCTCCATTCAAACTCACCTCCCAATTGATTTGTAGGGGAGAAACAATACTTCCCACGCATTCCTACGTGCTGTAGAAGGCGACTAAAGGGGACGGGAGGGGGGCCTAGAAACCCTCCCCTCCTTGTATTTTAACTTTCTAAAAAGGGAAACAGAAGAAGGAGTCATGCGGGGATTGCTCATCCTCCTCGAAGGCTCAGATTGGGGTGTCTAAATATGTGTGGATGTAACCAAGATGAGAAAAAAGGTTGGATATGTAGTATATTTGGGGAAAGGAAACTGGATGTTTTGGCTCTGAGTGAAACGAAGCTCAAGGGTAAAGGGGAAGAGTGGGTTGGGAATGTCTTGGGAGTAAAGTCAGGGGTTAGTGAGAGGACAAGAGCAAGGGAAGGAGTAGCACTACTCCTGCAACAGGAGTGGTGGGAGTATGTGATAGAGTGTAAGAAAGTAAATTCTAGATTGATATGGGTAAAACTTAAAGTTGATGGAGAGAGATGGGTGATTATTGGTGCATATGCACCTGGGCATAAGGAGAAAGATCAAGAGAGGCAAGTGTTTTGGGAGCAGCTGAATGAGTGTGTTAGTGGTTTTGATGCACAAGACCGGGTTATAGTGATGGGTGATTTGAATGCAAAGTTGAGTAATGTGGCAGTTGAGGGAATAATTGGTGTACATGGGGTGTCCAGTTTTGTAAATGGAAATGGTTGAGAGCTTGTAGATTTATGTGCTGAAACAGTACTGGTGATTGGGAATACCTTGTTTACAAAGCGATATATACATAAGCATAAGTATGTAAGTAGGAGACATGGCCAGAGAGCATCATTGGATTACGTGTTAATTGATAGGCGCACGAAAGAGACTTTTGGTTGTTAATGTGCTGAGAGGTGCAACTTAAGGGATGTCTGATCATTATCTTGTGTAGTCATCGGTGAAGATTTTTAGGAGTTTTCAAAAAAAAGAAAGAACGTTGGGGTGAAGAGAGTGGTGAGAGTAAGTGAGCTCGGGAAGGAGACTTGTGTGAGGAAGTATCAGGAGAGACGGAGTAAAGAATGGAAAAAGGTGAGAACAAGGAGGTAAGGGGAGTGGGTGAGGAATGGGAAGTATTTAGGGAAGCAGTGATGGCTTGCGCAAAAGATGCTTGTGGCATGAGAAGCGTGGGAGGTGGGTTGATTAGAAAGGGTAGTTATTGGTGGTATGAAGAAGTAAGATTATTACTGAAAGAGAAGAGAGAGGCATTTGGACGATATTTGCAGGGAAAAAAGTGCAAATGAGTTGGAGATGTATAAAAGAAAGAGGCAGTAGGTCAAGAGAAATGTGCAAGAGGTGAAAAAGAGGGCAAATGAGAGTTGGGGTGAGAGAGTATAATCACATTTTAGGGAGAATAAAAAGATGTTTTGAAAGGAGATAAATAAAGTGCGTAAGACAAGGGACCAAATGGAAACTTCAGTGAAGGAGGCTAATGGGGAGGTGATAACAAGTTGTGGTAATGTGAGAAGGAGATGGAGTGAGTATTTTGAAGGTTTGTTGAATGTGTTTGATGATAGAGTGGCAGATATAGGGTGTTTTGGTCGAGGTGGTGTGCAAAGTGAGAGGATTAGGGAAAATGATTTCGTAAACAGAGAAGAGGTAGTAAAAGCTTTGCGGAAGATGATAGCCGGCAAAGCAGCAGGTATTGCAGTGGAATTTATTAAAAAAGGGGGTGACTGTATGGTTGACTGGTTGGTAAGGTTATTTAATGTATGTATGACTGATGGTGAGGTGCCTGAGGATTGCCGGAATGCTTGTATAGTTCTATTGTACAAAGGCAAAGGGAATAAGAGTGAGTGCTCAAATTACAGAGGTATAACTTTGTTGAGTGTTCCTGGTAAATTATATGGGAGGGTATTGATTGAGAGGGTGAAGGCATGTACAGAGCATGAGATTGGGGAATAGCAGTGTGGTTTCAGAAGTGGTAGAAGATATGTGGATCAGGTGTTTGATTTAAAGAATGTATGTGAGAAATACTTAGAAAAGCAAATGGATTTGTATGTAGCATTTATGGATCTGGAGAAGGCATATGACAGAGTTGATAGAGATGCTCTGTGGAAGGTATTAAGAATATATGGTGTGGGAGGCAAGTTGTTAGAACCAGTGAAAAATTTTAATCGAGGAGGTAAGGAATGTGTACGTGTAGGAAGAGAGGAAAGTGATTGGTTCTCAGTGAATGTAGGTTTGCGGCAGGGGTGTTTGATGTCTCCATGTTTGTTTAATTTCTTTATGGATGGGGTTGTTAGGGAGGTGAATGCAAGAGTTTTGGAAAGAGGGGCAAGTATGCAGTCTGTTGTGAATGACAGAGCTTGGGAAGTGAGTCAGTTGTTGTTCGCTGATGATACAGCGCTGGTGGCTGATTCATGTAAGAAACTGCAGAATCTGGTAACTGAGTTTGGTAAAGTGTGTAAAAGAAGAAAGTTAAGAGTAAATGTGAATAAGAGCAAGATTATTAGATACAGTAGGGTTGAGGGTTAAGTCAATTGGGAGGTAGGTTTGAACGGAGAAAAACTGGAGGAAGTAAAGTGTTTTAGTTATCTGGAAGTGGATCTGGCAGCGGATGGAACCATGGAAGCGAAAGTGAATCATTGGGTGGGGGAGGGGGCGAAAATTCTGGGAACCTTGAAGAATGTTTGGAAGTCGAGAACATTATCTCGGAATGCAAAAATTAGTATATTTGAAGGAATAGTGGTTGCAACAATATTGTATGGTTGCGAGGCGTGGGCTATGGATAGAGTTGTGCGTAAGAGGGTGGATGTGCTATAAATGAGATGTTTGAGGACAATAAGTTGGGTGAGGTGATTTGATCGAGTAAGTAATGTAAGGGTAAGAGGGATATGTGGTGATAAAAAGAGTGTGGTTGAGAGAGCAGAAGAGGGTGTTTTGAAATGGTTTGGTCACATGGAGAGAATGATTGAGGAAAGATTGACCAAGAGGATATATGTGTCAGAGGTGGAGGGAACAAGGAGAAGTGGGAGACCAAATTGGAGGTGGAAAGATGGAGTGAAAAAGATTTTCAGTGATCGGGACCTGAACATGCAGGAGGGTAAAAAGCAAAGTGAATTGGAACGATGTGGTAAACCGGGGTCGACGTTCTGTCAATGGATTGAGCCAGGACATGTGTAACGTCTGGGGTAAACCATGGAAAGTTCTGTTGGGCCTTCATGTGGAAAGGGAGCTGTGATTTCGGTGCATTATTACATTACAGCTAGAGACTGAGCGTGAACGGATATATCCTTTATTTTCTTTTCCTAGCGCTACCTCGCACACATTAGGGGGAGGGGGTTGTTATTCCTTGTGTGACGAGGTGGTGATGGGAATAAATAAAGGCAGACAGTATCAATCATGTACATGTGTATATATGTATATGTCTGTATGTATATATATATATGTGTACGTTGAGTTGTATATATATATATATATATATATATATATATATATATATATATATATATATATATATATATATATATATATATATATTTTCTTTTTTTTTTTTTGCTTTGTCGCTGTCTCCCGCGTTTGCGAGGTAGCGCAAGGAAACAGACGAAAGAAATGGCCCAACCCACCCCCATACACATGCCTTGATTCAATCCACTGACAGCACGTCAACCCCGGTATAACCATCGCTCCAATTCACTCTATTCTTTGCACTCCTTTCACCCTCCTGCATGTTCAGGCCCCGATCACACAAAATATTTTTCACTCCATCTTTCCACCTCCAATTTGGTCTCCCTCTTCTCGTTCCCTCCACCTCCGACACATATATCCTCTTGGTCAATCTTTCCTCACTCATTCTCTCCATGTGACCAAACCATTTCAAAACACCCTCTTCTGCTCTCTCAACCACGCTCTTTTTATTTCCACACATCTCTCTTACCCTTACGTTACTTACTCGATCAAACCACCTCACACCAAACATTGTCCTCAAACATCTCATTTCCAGCACATCCATCCTCCTGCGCACAACTCTATCCATAGTCCACGCCTCGCAACCATACAACATTGTTCGAACCACTATTCCTTCAAACATACCCATTTTTGCTTTCCGAGATAATGTTCTCGACTTCCACACATCCTTCAAGGCTCCCAGAATTTTCGCCCCCTCCGACACCCTATGATCCACTTCCGCTTCTATGGTTCCATCCGCTGCCAGATCCACTCCCAGATATCTAAAACACTTCACTTCCTCCAGTTTTTCTCCATTCAAACTCACCTCCCAATTGAATTGACAATCAACCCTATTGTACCTAATAACCTTGCTCTTATTCACATTTACTCTTAACTTTCTTCTTTCACACACTTTACCAAACTCAGTCACCAGCTTCTGCAGTTTCTCACATGAATCAGCCACCAGCGCTGTATCATCAGCGAACAACAACTGACTCACTTCCCAAGCTTTCTCATCCCCAACAGACTTCATACTTGCCCCTCTTTTAAAATCTCTTGCATTTACCTCCCTAACAACCCCATCCAAAAACAAATTCAACAACCATGGAGACATCACACACCCCTGCCGCAAACCTACATTCACTGAGAACCAATCACTTTCCTCTCTTCCTACACGTACACATGCCTTATATCCTCGATAAAAACTTTTCACTGCTTCTAACAACTTTCCTCCCACACCATATGTTCTTAATACCTTCCACAGAGCATCTCTATCAACTCTATCATATGCCTTCTCCAGATCCATAAATGCTACATACAAATCCATTTGCTTTTCTAAGTATTTCTCACATACATTCTTCAAAGCAAACACCTGATCCACACATCCTCTACCACTTCTGAAACCACACTGCTCTTCCCCAATCTGATGCTCTGTACATGCCTTCACCCTCTCAATCAATACCCTCCCAAATAATTTGCCAGGAATACTCAACAAACTTATACCTCTGTAATTTTAGCACTCACTCTTATCCCCTTTGCCTTTGTACAATGGCACTATGCACGCATTCCGCCAATCCTCAGGCACCTCACCATGAGTCATACATACATTAAATAACCTTACCAACCAGTCAACAATACAGTCACCCCCTTTTTTAATAAATTCCACTGCAATACCATCCAAACCTGCTGCCTTGCCGGCTTTCATCTTCCGCAAAGCTTTTACTACCTCTTCTATGTTTACCAACTCATTTTCCCTAGCCCTCGCACTTTGCACACCACCTCGGCCAAAACACCCTATATCTGCCACTCTATCATCAAACACATTCAACAAACCTTCAAAATACTCACTCCATCTCCTTCTCACATCACCACTACTTGTTATCACCTCCCCATTTGCGCCCTTCACTGAAGTTCCCATTTGCTCTCTTGTCTTTCGCACTTTATTTACCTCCTTCCAGAACATCTTTTTATTCTCCCTAAAATCTAATGATACTCTCTCACCCCAACTCTCATTTGCCCTTTTTTTCACCTCTTGCACCTTTCTCTTGACCTCCTGTCTCTTTCTTTTATACGTCTCCCACTCAATATATATATATATATATATATATATATATATATATATATATATATATATATATATATATATATATATATATATATATATATATATATATATATATATATATATATATATATATATATATATATATATATATATATATATATATATATATATATATATATATATATATATATATTATCCCTGGGGATAGGGGAGAAAGAATACTTCCCACGTATTCCCTGCATGCTGTAGAAGGCGGCTAAAAGGGGAGGGAGCGGGTGGCTGGAAATCCTTCCCTCTCGTTTTTTTTTAATTATCCAAAAGAAAGAACAGAGAAGGGGACCAGGTGAGGATATTCCCTCAAAGGCCCAGTCCTCTGTTCTTAACGCTACCTTGCTAATGCTGGAGGTGAGATGTTTGAGGACAGTGTATGGTGTGAGGTGGTTTGATCGAGTGAGTGACGTGGGGGTGGGGGAGATGTGTGGAAATAGGGAGGGCTTGGTTGAGAGAGCAGAAGAGGGTGTTTTGAAGTGGTTTGGGCGCATGGAGAGGGTGAGTGAGGAGAGGTTGACCAAGGGGATATGTGTGTCGGAGGTGGAGGGAGCAAGGAGAAGAGGGAGACCAAATTGGAGGTGGAAAGATGGAGTGAAAAAGATTTTGTGTGATCGGGGCCTGAACATGCAGGAGGGTGAAAGGAGGGCAAGGAATAGAGTGAGTTGGAGCGATGTGGTATACCGGGGTTGACGTGCTGTCGGTGGATTGAATCAGGGCATGTGAAGCGTCTGGGGTAAACCATGGAAAGCTGTGTAGGTATGTATATTTGTGTGTGTAGACGTATGTATATACATGTGTATGGGGGGGGGTTGGACCATTTCTTTCGTCTGTTTCCTTGCGCTACCTCGCAAACGCGGGACAGCGACAAAGTATAAAAAAAAAAAAAAAAAAAATATATATATATATATATATATATATATATATATATATATATATATATATATATATATATATATATATATATATATATATATGGTAGACGATGTGTGGATCAGGTGTTTGCTTTGAAGAATGTTTGTGAGAAATACTTAAAAAAGCAAATGGATTTGTATGTAGCATTTATGGATCTGGAGAAGGCATATGATAGAGTTGATACATATGCTCTGTGGAGGTATTAAGAATATATGGTGTGGGAGGCAAGTTCTTAGAAGCAGTGAAAAGTTTTTATCTAGGATGTAAGGCATGTGTACGTGTAAGAAGAGCGGAAAGTGATTGGTTCTCAGTGAATGTAGGTTTGCGGCAAGGGTGTATGATGTCTCCATGGTTGTTTAATTTGTTTATGGATGGGGTTCTTAGGGAGGTGAATGCAAGAGTTTTGGAAAGAGGGGCAAGTATGAAGTCCGTTGTGGATGAGAGAGCTTGGCAAGTGAGTCAGTTGTTGTTCGCTGATGATACAGCGCTGGTGGCTGATTCATGTGAGAAGCTGCAGAAGCTGGTGACTGAGTTTGGTAAAGTGTGTGAAAGAAGAAAGTTAAGATTAAATGTGAATAAGAGCAAGGTTATTAGGTACAGTAGGGTTGAGTGTCAAGTCAATTGGGAGGTAAGTTTGAATGGAGAAAAACTGGAGTAAGTAAAGTGTTTTAGATATCTGGGAGTGGATCTGGCAGCGGATGGAACCATGGAAGCGGAAGTTGATCATAGGGTGGGGGAGGGGGCGAAAATCCTGGGAGCCTTGAATAATGTGTGGAAGTCGAGAACATTATCTTGGAAAGCAAAAATGGGTATGTTTGAAGGAATAGTGGTTCCAACAATTGTGTATGGTTGCGAGGCGTGGGCTATGGATAGAGTTGTGCGCAGGAGGGTTGATGTGCTGGAAATGAGATGTTTGAGGACAATATGTGGTGTGAGGTGGTTTGATCGAGTGAGTAACGTAAGGGTAAGAGAAATGTGTGGAAATAAAAAGAGCGTGGTTGAGATAGCAGAAGAGGGTGTTTTGAAATGGTTTGGGCACAAGGAGAGAATGAGTGAGGAAAGATTGACCAAGAGGATATATGTGTCGGAGGTGGAGGGAATGAGGAGAAGTGGGAGACCTAAGTGGAGGTGGAAAGATGAAGTGAAAAATATTTTGTGTGATCGAGGCCTGAACATGCAGGAGGGTGAAAGGAGGGCAAGGAATAGAGTGAATTGGATCGATGTGGTATACCGGGGTTGACGTGCTGTTAGTGGATTGAATCAGGGCATGTGAAGCGTCTGGGGTAAATCATGGAAAGCTGTGTAGGTATGTATATTTGCGTGTGTGGACGTGTATGTATATACATGTGTATGGGGGTGGGTTGGGCCATTTCTTTCGTCTGTTTCCTTGCGCTACCTCGCAAACAAGGGAGACAGCGACAAAGCAAAAAAAAAAAGAAAAATATATATATATATATATATATATATATATATATATATATATATATATATATATATATATATATATATATATATATATATATATATATGTATATATATATATATATATATATATATATATATATATATATATATATATATATATATATATATATATATATATATATATATATAACTTGGATGCTTTGGCTCAGAATGAAAGAAAGCTCAAGGATAAAGGTGAAGATTTTGGGGGAGTTTGGGGAGTAAAGCAATGGGTTTGTGAGAGGAGAAGAGCAAGGGAAGGAGTAGCACTACTCCTGAAACAGGACCGATGGAAGCATGTGATAGAGTGTAAGAAAGCAAACTCTAGATTCATATGGGTAAAACTGAAAGTGGATGGAGAGAGATGGCTGATTATTGGTGCATATGCGCATGGGCATGAGAAGAAAGATCATGAGAGGCAAGTGTTTTGGGAGCAGCTGAGAGAGTGTGTTAGTAGTTTTGATGCACGAGACCGGGTTATAGTGATGGGTGATTTGAATGCAATGGTGAGTAATATGGCAGTTAAGGAAATGATTGGTGGACATGGGGTATTCAGCGTTGTAAATGGAAGTGGTGAGCACCTTTTAGATTTATGTGCTGAAAATGAACTGGTGATTGGAAATATCTGGTTTAAAAAGAGAGATATACATATGTATACGTTTGTAAGTAGGAGAGATGGTCAGAGAGCGTTATTGGATTACGTTGTAATTGATATGCGCGCGAAAGAGAGACTTTTGGATGTTCATGTGCTGAGATGTGGAACTGGAGGGATGTCGGATCATTATCTTGGGGATGGGGAAAAAGAGAGAATGTTGGTGTGAAGATTGTGGTGAGAGTAAGTAAGGTTGGAAAGGAGACTTGTGTGAAGAAGTACCAGAAGAGACTGAGTGCAGAATGGAAAAAGGTGAGAGCAAAGAACGTAAGGGGAGTGGGGGAGAAATGGGATGTATTTTGGGAAGGAGTGATAGCTTGCGCCAAAGATGCTTGTG
>NC_092235.1:32856534-32860222 GCF_036320965.1 Panulirus ornatus | reverse complement strand
AATTCTCTTGGGCCTTTGGCATCCCAAAGTGGCATTAAAGTAAGCTTTCAAATGTTCTTTCCCCTTTTAAAGCCTCTCTGCCCTGTAATTGCCTTTGGCGGCGCCAAAGGGGATTTAAACTATAAAATTTCATTTTTCTTTTTCTTTTGGATGCCACCGTGCAGCTGTATTGGATTTGGCACCACTAAAAAGGTCTTTTATATAAAATTTTAATTTATCTCTTCCCTTCAGATGCCACTAATTCCCTGTAAAGGCCTTTGAAGACGCCAAGGGATTTAGATTAATCCTAATTTTCCTCTAAATTTTGGATGCCTCCACGCAATTCCTTGCACTTTGGCATCCCCCAAAATGGCATTAAGGTAAGCTTTGCAAATGTTTCTTTCCCTTTGGGGCCCCTATGCCCCTGTAATTGCCTTTGATGGCGCCAAAGGGATTAAAAACTAAAGCTTTCATTATCTTTTTATTTTTGGATGCCACCATGCAAAGGTATTGGATTTGGCACCCCTAAACGTCTTTTAAGTAAACTTTTAATTTGTCTCTTTCCCTTCAGATGCCACTATTCCCCTGTAAAGGCCTTTGAAGACGCCAAAGGGAGTTAGATTAATCCTTCAATTTTCCTCTAAATTTCTCGATGCGTCCCCTGCAATTTTCTTGCCCTTTGATATCCCCAAGTGGCATTAAAGTAGCTTCCCAAAAGTTTCTTTCCCTTTTGATGCCTCTATGCCCCTGTAATTGCCTTTGGCGGCGCCAAAGGAATTTAAAATAAACATTTAAATTTTTCTTTTTTTTTTTAGATCGAAACCCTGCAACTGTATTGGACTTTGGCACCCCAAAGGGTATTTTAAGTAAAATTTAAGTAGGGTCTTTCCCTTTAGATGCCACTATTCCCCCGAAAGGCCTTTGAAGACGCCAAAGGGGATTTAGATTAATCCTTCAATTTTCCCCCTAAATTTTTGGATGTCTCCACGCAATTCTCTTGCCCTTTGGGATCCCCAAAAGTGGTTCTAAAGTAAGCTTCGAAATGTTTCTTTCCCTTTTGATGCCTTAATGCCCCTGTAAAATTTCCTTTGGCGTCGCCAAAGGGGATTTTAAATTAAATCTTTAATTTGTTTTTTATTTTTGGATGCCACCATGCAAAGGTATTGGACTTTGGCCCCCCTAAACGGTCTGTTAAGTAAAATTTTAATTTGTCTCTTTCCCTTCAGATACCACTATTCCCCTGTAAAGGCCTTTGAAGACGCCCAAAGGAGTTAGATTAATCCGTCAATTTTCCTCTAAATTTTTCGATGCGTCCATTTCAATTCTTTTGCCCTTTGGCATCCCCAAAGTGGCATTAAAGTAACTTTTAAATGTTTCTTTCCCTTATGATGCCTCTTTTGCCCTGTAATTGCCTTTGGCGGCGCCAAAGGGGATTTTAAAAAAAACCTTTAATTTGTCCTCTTATCTTTGGATGCCACCATGCAACTGTATTGGACTTTGACACCCCCAAAGGGTATTTTAAGTAAACTTTTAATTAGGGTCTTCCCTTAGGTACCACTATTCCCCTGTAAAGACCTTTGAAGACGCCAAAGGGGATTTAGATTAATCCCAAAAATTTTTTCCCCAAAATTTTTGGATGCCTCACCGCAATTCTCTTACCTTTGGCATCCCCAAAGTGGCAAATTTAAAATAAGCTTTGCAAATGGTTTCTTTCCCTTTTGATGCCCTATGCCCCCGTAATTGCCTTTGTGGCGCCAAAAGGGGGTTTAAAAAATAAAAACTTTATTTTTATTTTTATTTTTGGATGCCCCCTTTCAAAAGGGATTGGACTTGGGACCCCCTTTAAAAGTCTTTTTTAAAAAAACTTTTAATTTTTCTCTTTTTTCCTTTAGACCACTATTCCCCTGTAAAGGCCTTTGAAAAACCCAAAAGGGATTTAATTAATTTCCCCAAATTTTTTTTCTAAATTTTTCGATCGTCCCCGCAATTCGCCCTTTGGGATCCCAAATGGCATTAAATAACTTTCCCCAAAAGTTTTTTTCCTTTTTGGGGCCTCTATGCCCCTGTGGCCCCCCAAAGGGGGTTTAAAATAAACTTTTAAATTTTTATTTTTATTTTTTTGGATGCCACCGCAAAGGTATTGGGGCTTTGGCAAACCCCAAAGGTCTTTTAATAAACTTTTTTTAATTTTTCTCTTTTCCCTTTAGATCCACTTTCCCCTGTAAAGGGCCCTTTTAAACGCCCAAAGGGGGGTTTGATTAATTTCCCTTTAATTTTTCCCCTAAATTTTTCGATGCGTCCCTGCAATTCTTTGCCCTTTGGTCCCCCAAATGGCATTTAAAATAAGCTTTTCCAATGTTTCTTTCCCTTTTTATGCCTCATCCCTGTAATTTCCTTTGGCGCCAAAGGGGGTTTAAAATAAAAATTTAAATGTCTTTTTATTTTGGATCCCCATCAACTGTATTGGGCTTGGCACCCCAAAGGTTTTTTAATAAAATTTTAATGGGGGCTTTCCCTTTAATGCCACATTTTCCCCCCTTTAAAGGGCCTTTGAAGACCCAAAGGGGATTTAATTTAAACCCTTTAATTTTTTCCCCAAAATTTTTTATTTCCTCCCCCAATTCTCTTCCCCTTGGGACCCAAATGGTATTAAAAATAATTTCCAAATGTTCTTTCCCTTTTGAGCCCTATGCCCGTAATTCCTTGGGCGCCAAAGGGGTTTTAAATAAAAAATTTTTAAATTTTTTTTTTTTTTTGGATGCCCCAAAAGTATTGACTTTGGCACCCCTAAATCTGTTAATAAACTTTTTAATTTTTCCCCTTCCCTTTAGATGCCCTATTTTTCCCCCGAAAGGCCTTTGAAGACGCCAAAGGGGATTTTTAATTAATCCCTTTAATTTTCCTCTAAATTTTGTTGCCATAATTTTCCCTTTCCTTTGGGATCCCAAAGTGGCATTAAAAATAAGCTTTCCAAATGTTTCTTTCCCTTATATCCTCTATGCCCCGTAATTCCCCTTTGGGGGTTCCAAAAAGGGAATTTAAATAAACCTTTAATTTGTTTTTTATTTTTTGGGTCCACCCTGCAACTGTATTGGACTTTGGGACCCCCCCAAAGGGGAAAATTTTTAATAAACTTTTTAATTTGGGGTCTTTCCCTTTGATACCATATTCCCCCCGTAAAGGGTTTGAAGAGCCCAAAGGGGGTTTAAAATAATCCCAATTTTTCCCAAAAAATTTTTTGGGTGCCTAACCCCAATTCTCCTTGACCTTTGGGATCCCAAATGCATAAAGAACTTTTTCAAAATTTTTTTTCCCTTTTGATGCCTCTACCCCTTAATTTTCCCTTTTTCGGCTCCAAAGGGATTTTTAAATAAACCTTTCTTGTCTTTTACTTTTGGGTCCACAGCAGCTGTAAAGGACTTTTTCCCCTAAACGGGCTTTTATATAAAATTTTAATTTACTCTTTTTCCCTTGATGCCACAAATTCCCCCGTAAAGGCCTTTTAAGACCCAAAGGGGGTTTGATTAATCCTTCAAATTTTTTTCTAAAAATTTTGGAGCCTTTCCCCGCAATTCCCCTTTCACTTTGGAACCCCAAATGGGATTAAGAAGCTTTTTCAAATGTTTTTCCCTTTTTGGGGCCCTATGGCCCCCGTAATTGCCCTTTTTTGGGCGCAAAGGGGGTTTAAACAAAACTTTAATTTTTTTTT
>NC_092235.1:32808522-32856434 GCF_036320965.1 Panulirus ornatus | reverse complement strand
ATATATATATACATATATGAAGTTTATCCCGGTGAGTCGAGTGCATGTTTTGAAGAAGCTGAAATTTCGTTGATAACAGAAGTATCCAGAACATTACAATAGATGTCTTAAGATCACTTCCAAGTTTGTAACTCATCCTGAAAATATGGTAAAAGAAGATTAGTCCTGAAATTCAGCAACTGGATAAGCACAGCTGAGTCTCCATGAAATGAAAGATGACAGAAGAAGTTGACGCTTAAAATAGTACTGCCACAACAGACAGGATAGCACTATTCTTCTTGTTCTGTATACATCTATATTGTATGCTGCAGAAGAAAATATCCATAAAAACTGCACTGAGCTGACAGGGGAGGGCCCAGGCAATGGCACAGATGCTCTTTCTTTATAAGTAATCAACTAGAATGGAAACACAGCAACAAAGTAGCTTACCATGGAAGTAGAGAGAGAGAGAGAGAGAGAGAGAGAGAGAGAGAGAGAGAGAGAGAGAGAGAGAGAGAGAGAGAGAGAGAGAGAGAGAGAGAGAGAGAGAGAGAGAGAGAGAGAGAGAGAGAGAGAGAGAGAGAGAGAGAGAGAGAGAGAGAGAGAGATGGGGGACCTGCTGACAGCCTTCATGTTACTAAATCTTCTGGACAAATGATCAGATCAAACAAGTGTTTCAATTGGCCCCACTGAGAAAGCGTTCTCTCAGGTGCTCATTGGGCTTTGCTTAAGCATTACTGAAGCAGGATTTGGCCAGCAGGAGAAGAACCATCATAAAGGGGGCAACTACACCAAAGATGCAGCCACATTACTACTGCTTTCTTGCCTGCTGCTTGTCCACGACCACTTCAGCCCTGCCTGCACGTGTGCATGCATGTCATACGACAACATCAGCAGCAGCACAGAAAAAGAAGTAGTAGCAGAAGCACATTGCAGGGGCAACACAGAGATGTGCCAACAATGGGTGGCGGTTGAGGAGGAAGAAGAAGAACTTTGCTGTGATGATGCAGAGGACTTGACGACAAAATCAACAACACCAAAACTCCAGAGTCCTGTCCACTGTGGGCCTGTAGAAGAGCGTTACCAGTTTGCATCAGCCTTCACTCCTGCCTGCAGTAGCATGCTTTCCGACATGTTTCATGAGCTGCTCTTAGCAAACGGAACTACCTTGGCCCACCAGTGATGCTACTACGTTTGTGAATCAAGAACCATTGCAACACAAACCTCGCCAGGTGGTAGAGTGTCCCGCAGTGTATCGAGACAGACTTCCCCAGAACTTTTTTAAAGGGGAAGTAAATGTTTATAGTTGTGTTACTGGAGTGATAGTTTTCATACATGGTGCTTTGAGAAAAAAAATAGTGAAATTGGAAAAAATGTAGCTTAGACATTGAAGCTTATTGATACAGTGGTTAAATTGATGAGAACTACGATTGACGTTTGTGTAAATAAATCATATATTTCCTTTTTCCATAGCCAGAGGTTGAACCATTATGTGACATTCATTTTTTCATTTCATTTCAACCTAGAAGTTTCAGTTTTCTAAATTGTTTCTTACATTTTTCATATGTATATATATATGTATGTGTGTGTGTGTGTGTATATGTGCGTATGTATGTGTATGTGTGTGTATGTGTATATATATATATATATATATATTATTTTTTTATTTATTATACTTTGTCGCTGTCTCCCGCGTTTGCGAGGTAGCGCAAGGAAACAGACGAAAGAAATGGCCCAACCCACCCCCCATACACATGTATATACATACGTCCACACACGCAAATATACATACCTACACAGCTTTCCATGGTTTACCCCAGACGCTTCACATGCCTTCATTCAATCCACTGACAGCACGTCAACCCCGGTATACCACATCGCTCCAATTCACTCTATTCCTTGCCCTCCTTTCACCCTCCTGCATGCTCAGGCCCCGATCACACAAAATCTTTTTCACTCCATCTTTCCACCTCCAATTTGGTCTCCCTCTTCTCCTTGTTCCCTCCACCTCCGACACATATATCCTCTTGGTCAATCTTTCCTCACTCATCCTCTCCATGTGCCCAAACCACTTCAAAACACCCTCTTCTGCTCTCTCAACCACGCTCTTTTTATTTCCACACATCTCTCTTACCCTTACGTTACTCACTCGATCAAACCACCTCACACCACACATTGTCCTCAAACATCTCATTTCCAGCACATCCATCCTCCTGCGCACAACTCTATCCATAGCCCACGCCTCGCAACCATACAACATTGTTGGAACCACTATTCCTTCAAACATACCCATTTTTGCTTTCCGAGATAATGTTCTCGACTTCCACACATTCTTCAAGGCCCCCAGGATTTTCGCCCCCTCCCCCACCCTATGATCCACTTCCGCTTCCATGGTTCCATCCGCTGCCAGATCCACTCCCAGATATCTAAAACACTTCACTTCCTCCAGTTTTTCTCCATTCAAACTCACCTCCCAATTGACTTGACCCTCAACCCTACTGTACCTAATAACCTTGCTCTTATTCACATTTACTCTTAACTTTCTTCTTCCACACACTTTTCCAAACTCAGTCACCAGCTTCTGCAGTTTCTCACATGAATCAGCCACCAGCGCTGTATCATCAGCGAACAACAACTGACTCACTTCCCAAGCTCTCTCATCCCCAACAGACTTCATACTTGCCCCTCTTTCCAAAACTCTTGCATTTACCTCCCTAACAACCCCATCCATAAACAAATTAAACAACCATGGAGACATCACACACCCCTGCCGCAAACCTACATTCACTGAGAACCAATCACTTTCCTCTCTTCCTACACGTACACATGCCTTACATCCTCGATAAAAACTTTTCACTGCTTCTAACAACTTTCCTCCCACACCATATATTCTTAATACCTTCCACAGAGCATCTCTATCAACTCTATCATATGCCTTCTCCAGATCCATAAATGCTACATACAAATCCATTTGCTTTTCTAAGTATTTCTCACATACATTCTTCAAAGCAAACACCTGATCCACACATCCTCTACCACTTCTGAAACCACACTGCTCTTCCCCAATCTGATGCTCTGTACATGCCTTCACCCTCTCAATCAATACCCTCCCATATAATTTACCAGGAATACTCAACAAACTTATACCTCTGTAATTTGAGCACTCACTCTTATCCCCTTTGCCTTTGTACAATGGCACTATGCACGCATTCCGCCAATCCTCAGGCACCTCACCATGAGTCATACATACATTAAATAACCTTACCAACCAGTCAACAATACAGTCACCCCCTTTTTTAATAAATTCCACTGCAATACCATCCAAACCTGCTGCCTTGCCAGCTTTCATCTTCCGCAAAGCTTTCACTACCTCTTCTCTGTTTACCAAATCATTTTCCCTAACCCTCTCACTTTGCACACCACCTCGACCAAAACACCCTATATCTGCCACTCTATCATCAAACACATTCAACAAACCTTCAAAATACTCACTCCATCTCCTTCTCACATCACCATATATATATATATATATATATATATATATATATATATATATATATATATATATATATATTATCCCTGGCGATAGGGGTGAAAGAATACTTCCCACGCATTCCTCGCGTGTCGTAGAAAGCGACTGGAGGGGACGGGAGCGGGGGGCCAGAAATCCTCCCCTCCTTGTATTTTTTTTAACTTTCTAAAACGGGAAACAGAAGAAGGAGTCACGCGGGGAGTGCTCATCCTCCTCGAAGGCTCAGATTGGGGTGCCTAAATGTGTGTGGATGTAAACAAGATGTGAAAAAAGGAGAGATAGGTAATATGTTTGAGAAAAGGAACCTGGATGTTTTGGCTCTGAGTGAAACGAAGCTCAAGGGTAAAGGGAAAGAGTGGTGTGGGAATGTCTTGGGAGTAAAGTCAGGGGTTAGTGAGAGGACAAGAGCAAGGGAAGGAGTAGCAGTACTCCTGAAACAGGAGTTGTGGGAGTATGTGATAGAATGTAAGAAAGTAAATTCTCGATTAATATGGGTAAAACTGAAAGTTGATGGAGAGAGATGGGTGATTATTGGTGCATATGCACCTGGGCATGAGAAGAAAGATCATGAGAGGCAAGTGTTTTGGGAGCAGCTGAATGAGTGTGTTAGTGGTTTTGGTGCACGAGACCGGGTTATAGTGATGGGTGATTTGAATGCAAAGGTGAGTAATGTGGCAGTTGAGGGAATAATTGGTATACATGGGGTGTTCAGTGTTGTAAATGGAAAGGGTGAAGAGCTTGTAGATTTATGTGCTGAAAAAGGACTGATGATTGGGAATACCTGGTTTAAAAAGCGAGATATACATAAGTATACTTATGTAAGTAGGAGAGATGGCCAGAGAGCGTTATTGGATTACGTGTTAATTGACAGGCGCGCGAAAGAGAGACTTTTGGATGTTAATGTGCTGAGAGGTGCAACTGGAGGGATGTCTGATCATTATCTTGTGGAGGCTAAGGTGAAGATTTGTATGGGTTTTCAGAAAAGAAGAGTGAATGTTGGGGTGAAGAGGGTGGTGAGAGTAAGTGAGCTTGAGAAGGAGACTTGTGTGAGGAAGTACCAGGAGAGACTGAGTACAGAATGGAAAAAGGTGAGAACAATGGAAGTAAGGGAAGTGGGGGAGGAATGGGATGTATTTAGGGAATCAGTGATGGATTGCGCAAAAGATGCTTGTGGCATGAGAAGAGTGGGAGGTGGGTTGATTAGAAAGGGTAGTGAGTGGTGGGATGAAGAAGTAAGAGTATTAGTGAAAGAGAAGAGAGAGGCATTTGGACGATTTTTGCAGGGAAAAAATGCAATTGAGTGGGAGATGTATAAAAGAAAGAAACAGGAGGTCAAGAGAAAGGTGGAAGAGGTGAAAAAAAGGACAAATGAGAGTTGGGGTGAGAGAGTATCATTAAATTTTAGGTAAAATAAAAAGATGTTCTGGAAGGAGGTAAATAAAGTGCGTAAGACAAAGGAGCAAATGGGAACTTCAGTGAAGGGCGCAAATGGGGAGGTGATAACAAGTAGTGGTGATATGAGAAGGAGATGGAGTGAGTATTTTGGAGGTTTGTGGAATGTGTTTGATGATACAGTGGCAGATATAGGGTGTTTTGGTCGAGGTGGTGTGGAAAGTGAGAGGGTTAGGGAAAATGATTTGGTAAACAGAGAAGAGGTAGTAAAAGCTTTGCGGGAGATGAAAGCCGGCAAGGCAGCAGGTTTGGATGGTATTGCAGTGGAATTTATTAAAAAAGGGGGTTACTGTATTGTTGACTTATTGGTAAGGTTATTTAATGTATGTATGACTCATGGTGAGGTGCCTGAGGATTGGCGGAATGCGTGCATAGTGCCATTGTATAAAGGCAAAGGGGATAAGAGTGAGTGCTCAAATTACAAAGGTATAAGATTGTTGAGTATTCTTGGTAAATTATATGGGAGGGTATTGATTGAGAGGGTGAAGGCACGTACAGAGCATCAGATTGGGGAAGAGCAGTGTGGTTTCAGAAGTGGTAGAGGATGTGTGGATCAGGTGTTTGCTTTGAAGAATGTATTTGAGAAATACTTAGAAAAGCAAATGGATTTCTATGTAGCATTTATGGATCTGGAGAAGGCATATGATAGAGTTGTGGAAGGTATTAAGAATATATGGTGTGGGAGGCAAGTTGTTAGAAGCAGTGAAAAGTTTTTATCGAGGATTTAAGGCATGTGTACGTGTAGGAAGAGAGGAAAGTGATTGGTTCTCAGTGAATGTAGGTTTGCGGCAGGGGTGTGTGATGTCTCCATGGTTGTTTAATTTGTTTATGGATGGGGTTGTTAGGGAGGTGAATGCAAGAGTTTTGGAAAGAGATGCAAGTATGAAGTCAGTTCGGGATGAGAGAGCTTGGGAAGTGAGTCAGTTGTTGTTCGCTGATGATACATCGCTGGTGGCTGATTCATGTGAGAAACTGCAGAAGCTGGTGACTGAGTTTGGTAAAGTGTGTGGAAGAAGAAAGTTAAGAGTAAATGTGAATAAGAGCAAGGTTATTAGGTACAGTAGGGTTGAGGGTCAAGTCAATTGGGAGGTGAGTTTGAATGGAGAAAAACTGGAGGAGGTGAAGTGTTTTAGATATCTGGGAGTGGATCTGGCAGCGGATGGAACCATGGAAGCGGAAGTGGATCATAGGGTGGGGGAGGGGGCGAAGATTCTGGGAGCCTTGAAGAATGTGTGGAAGTCGAGAACATTATCTCGGAACGCAGAAATGGGTATGTTTGAAGGAATAGTGGTTCCAACAATGTTGTATGGTTGCGAGGCGTGGGCTATGGATAGAGTTGTGCGCAGGAGGATGGATGTGCTGGAAATGAGATGTTTGAGGACAATGTGTGGTGTGAGGTGGTTTTATCGAGTGAGTAACGTAAGGGTAAGAGAGATGTGTGGAAATAAAAAGAGCGTGGTTGAGAGAGCAGAAGAGGGTGTTTTGTAATGGTTTGGGCACATGGAGAGGATGAGTGAGGAAAGATTGACCAAGAGGATATATATGTCGGAGGTGGAGGGAACGAGGAGAAGAGGGAGACCAAATTGGAGGTGGAAAGATGGAGTGAAAAAGATTTTGTGTGATCCGGGCCTTAACATGCAGGAGGGTGAAAGGAGGGCAAGGAATAGAGTGAATTGGAGCGATGTGGTATACCGGGGTTGACGTGCTGTCAGTGGATTGAAGCAGGGCATGTCAAGCGTCTGGGGTAAACCATGGAAAGCTGTGTAGGTATGTATATTTGCGTGTGTGGACGTATGTATATACATGTGTATGGGGGGGGGGGTTGGGCCATTTCTTTCGTCTGTTTCCTTGCGCTACCTCGCAAACGCGGGAGACAGCGACAAAGTATAATATATATATATATATATATATATATATATATATATATATATATATATATATATATATATATATATATATACATATATATATATATATATATATATATATATATATATATATATATATATATATATATATATATATATATATATATATATATATATATATATATATATATTCATTATTTTCTTATTTTGCTTTTTCGCTGTCTCCCGCGTTTGCAAGGTAGCGCAAGGAAACAGACGAAAGAATGGCCCAAAACACCCACATACACATGTACATACATACACGTCCACACACGCAAATATATATACTTATACATCTCAATGTACACATATGTATACACAAACAAACATATACAAATATACACATGTATATATTTCATACTGTCTGCCTTTATCTATTCCCATCGCCACCTCGCCAAACATGGAATAATAACCCCCTCCCCCTAATGAGTGCGAGGTAGCGCAAGGAAAAGACAACAAAGGCCCCATTCGTTCACAATCACTCTCTAGCTGTCATATAATAATGCACCGAAACCACAGCTCCCTTTCCACATCCAGGCCCCACACAACTTTCCATGGTTTACCCGGACGCTTCACATGCCTTGGATCAATCCATTGACGTCGACCCGGTATACCATATCGTTCCAATTCACTCTATTCCTTGCACGCCTTTCACCCTCCTGCATGTTCAGGCCCATTTTTCACTCCATCTTTCCACCTCTAATTTGGTCTCCCATTCTCCTCGTTCCCTCCACCTCTGACATATATATCCTCTTGGTCAATCTTTCTTCACTCATTCACTTCATATGACCAAACCATTTCAAAACACCCTCTTCTGCTCTCTCAACCACACTCTTTCTATTTCCACACATCTCTCTTACCTTTACATTACTTACTCGATCAAACCACATCAGGCCACAAATTGTCCTCAAACATCTCATTTCCAGCACATCCACCCTCCTGCGCTCAACTCTATCCATAGCCCACGCCTCGCAACCATACAACATTGTTGGAACCACTATTCCTTCAAACATACCCATTTTTGCTTTCCGAGATAATGTTCTCCACTTCCAAATATTCTTCAAGGCTCCCAGAATCTTCGGCCCCTCCCCCACCCTATGATTCACTTCCGCTTCCATGGTTCCATCCGCTGCCAGATCCACTTACAGGTATCTAAAACACTTTACTTCCTCCAGTTTTTCTCCATTCGAACTTACCTCCCAATTGACTTGACCCTCAAACCTACTGTACCTAATAACCTTGCTCTTATTCACATTTACTCTTAACATTCTTCTTTCACACACTTTACCAAACTCAGTCACCAGCTTCTACAGTTTCTCACATGAATCATCCAACAGCGATGTATCATCAGCGAACAACAACTGACTCACTTCCCAAGCTCTCTCGTCCACAACATACTGCATACTTGCCCCTCTTTCCAAAACTCTTGCATTCACCTCCGTAACAACCCCATCCATAAACAAATTAAACAATCATGGAGACATCAAACAGCGCTGCCGCAAACCTACACTCACTGAGAACCAATCACCATCCTCTCCTCCTGCACCTACACATGCCTTACATCCTCGATAAAAACTTTTCATTGCTTCTAACAACTTGACTCACACACCATATATTCTTAATACCTTCCACAGAGCATCTCTGTCAACTCTATCATATGCCATCTACAGATCCATAAATGCCTACATACAAATCCATTTGCTTTTCTAAGTATTTCTCACATACATTCTTCAAAGCAAACACCTGATACACACATCCTCTACCACCTCTGAAACCACACTCCTCTTCTCCAATCTGATGCTCTATACATGCCTTCACCCTCTCAATCAATACCCTTCCATATAATTTACCAGGAATACTCAACAAACTTATACCTCTGTAATTTGAGCACTCACTCTTATCCCCTTTGACTTTGTACAATGGCACTATGCACGCATTCCGCCAATCCTCAGGCACCTCACCATGAATCATACATACATTAAATAACCTTACCAACCAGTCAACAATACAGTCACCCCCTTTTTTAATAAATTCCACTGCAATACCATCCAAACCTGCTGTCTTGCCTCCTTTCATCTTACGCAAAGCTTTTACTACCTCTTCTCTGTTTTCTAAATCAGTTTCCCTAACCCTTTCACTTTCCACACCACCTCGACAGAAACACCCTATATCTGCTACTCTATCATCAAACACATTCAACAAAGCTTCAAAATACTCACTACATCTTCTTCTCACATCACCACTACTTGTTATCACCTCCCCATTGCAATCTTTCGATGAAGTTCACATATGCTCCATTGTCTTACGCGCTTTATTTACATCCTTCCAAAACATCTGTTTATTCTCCCTAAAATTTAATGATACTCTCTCACCCCAATTCTCAATTGCCCTCTTTTTCACCTCTCGCACCTTTCTCTTGAACTCCTACCTCTTTCTTTTATACATATCCCACTAGTTTGCATTTTTTCCCTGCAAAAATCGTCTAAATGCCTCTCTCTTCTCTTTCACTAACAATCTTAGTTCTTCATCCCACCACTCATTACCCTTTCTAATCAACTCACCCACCACTCTTCTCATGCCACAAGCATCTTTTGCGCAAGCCATCACGGCTTCCTTAAATACATCTTATTCCTCGCCCACTCCCATTACCTCCTTTGTTCTCACGTTTTTCCACTCTGTACTCAGTGTCTCCTGGTACTTCCTCACACAAGTCTCGTTCCCAAGCACACTTACTCTCACCACTCTTTTCATCCAAACATTCTCTCTTCTTTTCTGAAAACCCCTACAAATCTTAAGCTTCAGCTCCTCAAGATAATGATCAGGCATCCCTCCAGTTGCACCTCTAAGCACATTAACTTCCAAAAGTCTCTCTTTCGCGCGCCTATCAATTAACACGTAATCCAATAAATCTCTTCGGCCATCTCTCCTACTTACATACGTATACTTATGTATATCTCCCTTTTTAAACCAGGTATATATATATATATATATATATATATATATATATATATATATATATATATATATATATATATATATATATATTTCTTTTTTTTTTTTTTTGCTTTGTCGCTGTCTCCCGCGTTTGCGAGGTAGCGCAAAGAAACAGACGAAAGAAATGGCCCAACCCACCCCCATACACATGTATATACATACGTCCACACACGCAAATATACATACCTACACAGCTTTCCATGGTTTACCCCAGACGCTTCACATGCCTTGATTCAATCCACTGACAGCACGTCAACCCCGGTATACCACATCGCTCCAATTCACTCTATTCCTTGCCCTCCTTTCACACTCCTGCATGTTCAGGCCCCGATCACACAAAATCTTTTTCACTCCATCTTTCCACCTCCAATTTGGTCTCCCTCTTCTCCTCGTTCCCTCCACCTAAGACACATATATCCTCTTGGTCAATCTTTCCTCACTCATTCTCTCCATGTGCCCAAACCATTTCAAAACACCCTCTTCTGCTCTCTCAACCACGCTCTTTTTATTTCCACACATCTCTCTTACCCTTACGTTACTTACTCGATCAAACCACCTCACACCACACATTGTCTTCAAACATCTCATTTCCAGCACATCCATCCTCCTGAGCACAACTCTATCCATAGCCCACGCCTCGCAACCATACAACATTGTTGGAACCACTATTCCTTCAAACATACCCATTTTTGCTTTCCGAGATAATGTTCTCGACTTCCACACATTCTTCAAGGCTCCCAGAATCTTCGCCCCCTCCCCCACCCTATGATCCACTTCCGCTTCCATGGTTCCATCCACTGCCAGATCCACTCCCAGATATCTAAAACACTTCACTTCCTCCAGTTTTTCTCCATTCAAACTCACTTCCCAATTGACCAGACCCTCAACCCTACTGTACCTAATAACCTTGCTCTTATTCACATTTACTCTTAACTTTCTTCTTTCACACACTTTACCAAACTCAGTCACCAGCTTCTGCAGCTTCTCACATGAATCAGCCACCAGCGATGTATCATCAGCGAACAACAACTGACTCACTTCCCAAGCTCTCTCATCCCCAACAGCCTTCATACTTGCCCCTCTTTCCAAAACTCTTGCATTCACCTCCCTAACAACCCCATCCAGAAACAAATTAAACAACCATGGAGACATCACACACCCCTGCCGCAAACCTACATTCACTGAGAACCAATCACTTTCCTCTCTTCCTACACGTACACATGCCTTACATCCTCGATAAAAACTTTTCACTGCTTCTAACAACTTTCCTCCCACACCATATATTCTTAATACCTTCCACAGAGCATCTCTATCAACTCTATCATATGCCTTCTCCAGATCCATAAATATTACATAGAAATCCATTTGCTTTTCTAAGTTTTTCTCACATACATTCTTCAAAGCAAACACCTGATCCACACATCCTCTACCACTTCTGAAACCACACTACTCTTCCCCAATCTGATGCTCTGTACATGCCTTCACCCTCTCAATCAATACCCTCCCATATAATTTACCATGAATACTCAACAAACTTATACCTTTGTAATTTGAGCACTCACTCTTATCCCCTTTGCCTTTGTACAATGGCACTATGCACGCATTCCGCCAATCCTCAGGTACCTCACCGTGAGTCATACATACATTAAATAATCTTACCAACCAGTCAACAATACAGTCACCCCCTTTTTTAATGAATTCCACTGCAACACCATCCAAACCCGTTGCCTTGCCGGCTTTCATCTTCCGCAAAGCTTTTACTACCTCTTCTCTGTTTACCAAATCATTTTCTCTAACCCTCTCACTTTGCACACCACCTCGCCCAAAACACCCTATATCTGTCACTCTATCATAAACACATTCAACAAACCTTCAAAATACTCACTCCATCTCCTTCTCACATCACCACTACTTGTTATATATATGGATTTGTATGTAGCATTTATATATATATATATATATATATATATATATATATATATATATATATATATATATATATATATATATATATATATATATATATATATATATATATATATATATATATATATATATATATATACTGTATTGTTGACTGGTTGGTAAGGTTATTTAATGTGTGTATGACTCATGGTGAGGTGCCAAAGGATTGGCGGAATGCGTGCATAATGCCATTGTACAAATTCAAAGGGGATAAGAGTGAGTGTTCAAATTACAGAGGTATAAGTTTGTTGAGTATTAATGGTAAATTATATGGGAGAGTATTGATTAAGAGGGTGAAGGCATGTACAGAGCATCAGATTGGGGAAGAGCAGTGTCGTTTCAGAAGTGGTAGAGGATTTGTGTATCAGGTCTTTGCTTTGAAGAATGTATGTGAGAAATACTTAGAAAAGCAAATGGTTTTGTATGTAGCATTTATGGATCTAGAGAAGGCATATGATAGAGTTGATGGAGATGCTCTGTGGAAGGTATTAAGAATATATGGTGTAAGAAGCAAGTAGTTAGAATCAGTGAAAAGTTTTTATCGAGGATGTAAGGCATGTGTACGTGTAGGAAGAGAGAAAAGTGATTGGTTCTCAGTGAATGTAGGTTTGCAGCAGGGGTGTGTGATGTCTCCATGGTTGTTTAATTTGTTTATGGATGGGGTTGTTAGGGAGGTGAATGCAAGAGTTTTGGAAAGAGGGGCAAGTATGAAGTCTGTTGGGGATGAGAGAGCTTGGGAAGTGAGTCAGTTGTTGTTCGCTGATGATACAGCGCTGGTGGCTGATTCATGTGAGAAACTGCAGAAGCTGGTGACTGAGTTTGGTAAAGTGTGTGGAAGAAGAAAGTTAAGAGTAAATATGAATAAGAGCAAGGTTATTAGGTACAGTATGGTTGAGGGTCAAGTCAATTGGGAGGTGAGTTTGAATGGAGAAAAACTGGAGGAAGTGAAGTGCTTTAGATATATGGGAGTGGCTCTGGCAGCGGATGGAACCATGGAAGCGGAAGTGGATCATAGGGTGGGGGAGGGGGCGAAAATTCTGGGGGCCTTGAAGAATGTGTGGAAGTCGACAACATTATCTCGGAAAGCAAAAATGGGTATGTTTGAAGGAATAGTGGTTCCAACAATGTTGTATGGTTGCGAGGCGTGGGCTATGGATAGAGTTGTGCGCAGGAGGGTGGATGTGCTGGAAATGAGATGTTTGAGGACAGTGTGTGGTGTGAGGTGGTTTGATTGAGTGAGTAACGTAAGGGTAAGAGAGATGTGTGGAAATAAAAAGAGCGTGGTTGAGAGAGCACATGGAGAGAATGAGTGAGGAAAGATTGACCAAGAGGATATATGTGTCGGAGGTGGAGCGAACGAGGAGAAGAGGGAGACCAAATTGGAGGTGGAAAGATGGAGTGAAAAAGATTTTGTGTGATCGGGGCCTGAACATGCAGGAGGGTGAAAGGAGGGCAAGGAATAGAGTGAATTGGAGCGATGTGGTATACCGGGGTTGACGTGCTGTCAGTGGATTGAATCAAGGCATGTGAAGCGTCTGGGGTAAACCATGGAAAGCTGTGTAGGTATGTATATTTGTGTGTGTGGACGTATGTATATACATGTGTATGGGGGGGGGGGGTGGGCATTTTTTTTCGTCTGTTTCCTTGCGCTACCTCGCAAACGCGGGAAACAGCGACAAAGTATAATAAAAAAATATATATATATATATATATATATATATATATATATATATTTCTATTTATTTTATTTACATTTATTTTGCTTTTTCGCTGTCTCCCGCGTTTGCGAGGTAGCGCAAGGAAACAGACGAAGGAAATGTCCCAACCCACCCCCATACACAATGTATACACACACACGTCCACACACGCAAATATACATACCTATACATCTCAATGTACACATATATATACATGCACAGACACAAACATATATACCCATGCACACAATTCACAATGTCTGCCCCCATTCACTCCCATCGCCACCTCGCCACATATGGAATACCATCCCCCTTTCCCCCATCATGTGTGCGAGGTAGCACTAGGAAAAGACAACAAAGGCCCCATTCGTTCACACTCAGTCTCTAGCTGCCGCGCAATAATGCCCGAAACCACAGCTCCCTCTCCACATCCAGGCACAACTATTCATGGTTTACCCCAGACGCTTCACATGCCCTGATTCAATCCAATGATAGCACGTCAACCCCGGTATACCACATCGATCCAATTTACTCTATTCCTTGCACGCCTTTCACCATACTGCATGTTCAGGCCTCGATCACACAAAATCTTTTTCACTCCATCTTTCCACCTCCAATTTGGTCTCCCACTTCTCCTCGTTCCCTCCACCTCCGACACATATATCCTCTTGGTCAATCTTTCCTCACTTATTGTCTCCATGTGACCAAACCATTTCAAAACACCCTCTTCTGCTCTCTCAACCACGCTCTTTTTATTTCCACACATCTCTCTTACCCTATTATTACTTACTCGATGAAACAACCTCACACCACACATTGTCCTCAAACATCTCATTTCCAGCACATCCACCCTCCTGCGCACAACTCTATCAATAGGCCACGCCTCGCAACCATACAACATTGTTGGAACCACTATTCCTTCAAACATACCCATTTTTGATTTCCGAGACAATGTTCTCGACTTCCACACATTCTTCAAGGTTCCCAGTATTTTCGCCCCCTCCCCCACCCTATGATTCACTTCCGCTTACATAGTTCCATCTGCTGCTAGATCCACTCCCAGATATCTAAAACTCTTTACTTCCTCCAGTTTTTTCTCCATTCAAACTTACCTCCCAATTGACTTGACCCTCAACCCTACTGTATCCAATAACCTGGCTCTTATTCACATTTACTCTTAACTTTCTTCTTTCACACACTTTACCAAACTCAGTCACCAGCTTCTGCAGTTTCTCACATGAATCAGCCACCAGCGATGTATCATCAGCTAACAACAAATGACTCACTTCCCAAGCTCTCTCATCCACAACAGACTGCATACTTGTCCCTCTTTCCAAAACTCTTGCATTCACCTCCCTAACAACCCTATCCATAAACAAATTAAACAACCATGGAGACATCACACACCCCTTCCGCAAACCTACATTCACTGAGAACCAATCACTTTCCTCTCTTCCTAAACGTACACATGCCTTACATCCTCGATAAAAACTTTTCACTGCTTCTAACAACATGCCTCCTACACCATATATTCTTAATACCTTCCACAGAGCATCTCTATCAACTCTATCATATGCCTTCTCCAGATCCATAAATGCTACACACAAATCCATTTGCTTTTCAAAGTATTTATCACATACTTTCTTCAAAGCAAACACCTGATCCACACATCCTCTACCACTTCTGAAACCACACTACTCTTCCCCAATCTGATGCTCTGTACATGCCTTCACCCTCTCAATCAATACCCTCCCATATAATTTACCAGAAATACTCAACAAACTTATACCTCTGTAATTTGAGCACTCACTCTTATCCCCTTTGCCTTTGTACAAAGGCACTATGCAAACATTCCGCCAATCCTCAGGCACCTCACCATGAGTCATACACACATTAAATACCTTACCAACCAGTCAACAATACAGTCACCCCCCTTTTTTAATAGATTCCACTGCAATACCATCCAAACCTGCTGCCTTGCCGACTTTCATCTTCCGAAAAGCTTTCACTACCTCTTCTCTGTTTACCGATCATTTTCCCTAACCATCTCACTTTGCACACCACCTCGACCAAAACACCCTATATCTGCCACTCTATCATGAAACACATTCAACAAACCTTCAAAATACTCACTTCATCTCCTTCTCACATCACCGCTACTTGTTACCACCTCCCCATTTGCGCCCTTCACTGAAGTTCCCATTAGCTCCCTTGTCTAACGCACTTTATTTACCTCCTTCCAGAACATCTTTCATTCTCCCTAAAATTTAATGATACTCTCTCACCCCAACTCTCACTTTGCCCTCTTTTTCACCTCTTGCACCTTTCTCTTGACCTCCTGTCTCTTTCTTTTATACATCTCCCTCTCAATTGCATTTTCCCTGCAAAAATCGTCCAAATGCCTCTCTCTCTCTCTCTCTCTCTCTCTCTCTCTCTCTCTCTCTCTCTCTCTCTCTCTCTCTCTCTCTCTCTCTCTCTCTCTCTCTCTCTCTCTCTCTCTCTCTCTCTATCTATCTATCTATCTATCTATCTATATATATATATATATATATATATATGTATATATATATATATATATATATATATATATATATATATATATATATATATATATATATATATATATATATATATATATATATATATATTATTATACTTTTTATTATACTTTGTCGCTGTCTCCCGCGTTTGCGAGGTAGCGCAAGGAAACAGACGAAAGAAATGGCCTAACCCCCCCCCCAAATACACATATATATACATATGTCCACACACGCAAATATACATACCTACACAGCTTTCCATGGTTTACCCCAGCCGCTTCACATGCCTTGATTCAATCCACTGACAGCACGTCAACCCCGGTATACCACATCGCTCCAATTCACTCTATTCCTTGCCCTCCTTTCACCCTCCTGCATGTTCAGGCCGCGATCACACAAAATCTTTTTCACTCCATCTTTCCACCTCCAATTTGGTCTCCCTCTTCTGCTCGTTCCCTCCACCTTCGACACATATATCCTCTTGGTCAATCTTTCCTCACTCATTCTCTCCATGTGTCCAAACCACTTCAAAACACCCTCTTCTGCTCTCTCAACCACGCTCTTTTTATTTCCACACATCTCTCTTACCCTATTATTACTTACTCGATGAAACAACCTCACACCACACATTGTCCTCAAACATCTCATTTCCAGCACATCCATCCTCCTGCGCACAACTCTATCCATAGCCCACGCCTCGCGACCATACAACATTGTTGGAACCACTATTCCTTCAAACATACCCATTTTTGCTTTCCGAGATAATGTTCTCGACTTCCACACATTCTTCAAGGCCCCCAGAATTTTCGCCCCCTCCCCCACCCTATGATCCACTTCCGCTTCCATGGTTCCATCCGCTGCCAGATCCACTCCCAGATATCTAAAACACTTCACTTCCTCCAGTTTTTTTCCATTCAAACTCACCTCCCAATTGACTTGCCCCTCAACCCTACTGTACCTAATAACCTTGCTCTTATTCACATTTACTCTTAACTTTCTTTTTCCACACACTTTACCAAACTCAGTCACCAGCTTCTGCAGTTTCTCACATGAATCAGCCAGTGGTAGAGGATGTTTGGATCAGGTGTTTGCTTTGAAGAATGTATGTGAGAAATACTTAGAAAAGCAAATGGATTTGTATGTAGCATTTATGGATCTGGAGAAGGCATATGATAGAGTTGATAGAGATGCTCTGTGGAAGGTATTAAGAATATATGGTGTGGGAGGAAAGTTGTTAGAAGCAGTGAAAAGTTTTTATCGAGAATGTAAGGCATGTGTACGTGTAGGAAGAGAGGAAAGTGATTGGTTCTCAGTGAATGTAGGTTTGCGGCAGGGGTGTGTGATGTCTCCATGGTTGTTTAATTTGTTTATGGATGGGGTTGTTAGGGAGGTAAATGCAAGACTTTTGGAAAGAGGGGCAAGAATGAAGTCTGTTGGGGATGAGAGAGCTTGGGAAGTGTGTCAGTTGTTGTTCGCTGATGATATATATATATATATATATATATATATATATATATATATATATATATATATATATATATATATATATATATATATATATATATATATATATATACATATATATATATATATGTTTTTTTTTTTTTTTTTTAATTTTCCAAAAGAAGGAACAGAGAAGGGGGTCAGGTGAGGATATTCTCTCTAAGGCCCAGTTCTCTGTTCTTAATGCTACCTCGCTAACGCGGGAGATGGCAAATAGTATGAAAAAAAAAAAAAAAAAAAAAATATATATATATATATATATATATATATATATATATATATATATATATATATATATATATATATATATATATATATATATATATATATATATATATATATATATATATATATATACTATCCCTGGGGATAGGGGAGAAAGAATACTTCTCACGTATTCCCTGCGTGTCGTAGAAGGCGACTAAAAGGGAAGGGAGCGGGGGGCTGGAAATCCTCCCCTCTCGTTTTTAATTTTCCAAAAGAAGGAACAGAGAAGGGGGCTAAGTGAGGATATTCCCTCAAAGGCTCAGTCCTCTGTTCTTAACGCTACCTCGCTAACGCGGGAAATGGCGAATCGTGTAAAAAAAAAAAAAAAAAATATATATATATATATATATATATATATATATATATATATATATATATATATATATATATACGAAATATGTTTGGGGAAAGGAACGTTGATGTTTTGGTGCTGAGTGAAAAGAAGTTAAGGCTAAAATGAGAAATGGTTTGGGAACATCTTGGTAGTAAAAGTTAGGGGTTAGTGAGAGGACAAGAGCAATGGAAGGAGTAGCACTACTCCTGAAATAGGAGTGGTGGGAGTTTGTGATATAGTGCAAGAAAGTAAACTCTAGATTGATATACGGAAAACTGAAGGAGTTACTCTATAGAGAGAAATGGGTGATTATTGGTGCATGTGCACCCGGGAAAGAGGAGGAAGGTCATGAGAGTCAAGTGATTTGGGAGCAGTGTGTTAGTGAGTGTGTTAGTAGTTTTGATGCACGACACCAGTTTATAGTGATGGGTGACTTGAATGCAAAGGTGAGTAACGTGGCAGTTGAGGAAATAATTGGTGTATATTGGGTGTCCAGTGTTGTAAATGGAAATGGTGAAGAGCTTGTTGAGTTATGTGCTGAGAGAGGATGGCGTTTGGGAGTACCTGGTTTGGAGAGATATACATAAGTTTATGTATATAAGTGGGAGAGATGGCTAGAGAGCGTTATTGGATTATATGTTAATTTATAGGCGCGCGAAAGAGAGACTTTTGGATGTTACAATGCTGAAAGGTGCAACTGCCGGGATGTCTGATCATTATCTTGTGGAGGCGAAGGTGAAGATTTGTAGAGGTTTTCAGAAAAGAAGAGAGAATGTTTGGGTGAAGAGAAAGGTGTGAGAGTAAGTGAGGTGAAGGAGGCTTGTGTGAGGAAGTACCAGGAGAGACCGAGTAAAGAATGGAAAACGGTGAGAACAAAGGACGTAAAGGGAGTGGGGGAGGAATGCGATGTATTTCGGGAAGATGTGATGGTTTTTGCAAAAGATACTTGTAGCATGAGACGCGTGGGAGGTGGGTAGTGAGTGGTGGGATGAAGAAGATTGTTAGTGAAAGAGAAGAAAGAGGCATTTGGACGATTTTTGCAGGGAAATAATGCAAATGACTGGAAGATTTATAAAAGAAAGAGGCAGATGGTCAAGAGAAAGGTGGAAGAGGCGAAAAAGAGTGTAAATGAGAGATGGAATGAGAGAGTATCATTTAATTTTTGGGAGAATCAAAAGATATTTTGGAAGGAGCTAAAAAAGTGCGTAAGACAACGAAAAAAATGGGAACACCGGTGAAGGGGGCTAATGGGTAGCTGATAACCAGTAGTTTTGATGTGAGAAGGAGATGGAGTGAGTATCTTGAAGGTTTGTTCAATGTGTTTGATGATAGAGTGGCAGATATAGGGTGTTTTGGTCGAGGTGGTGTCCAAGGTGAGAGTGTTAGCGAGAATGATTTGGTAAAGAGCGGAGAGGTAGTAAAAGCTTTGTGAATGATGAAAGCCGGTTAGGCAGCGGGTTTGGATGGTATTGCAGTGAAACTTATTAAAAAAGTGTGTGACTGTATTTTTGAGTGGTTGGTAAGGCTATCTAATGTATGTATGGCACATGGTGAGGTGCCTGAAGAATGCCAGGATGCTTGCACATTGCCATTCTACAAAGGCAAAGGGGATAAGAATGAGTGCTTAAATTTCAGAGGTATAAGTTTATTTAGCATTCCTGGTAAATTATATGGAAGGGTATAGATTGAAAGGGTGAAGTCATGTACAGAGCATCAGACTTGGAAAGAGTAGTGTGGTTTCAGAAGTGGTAGAGGAGGTATGGATCAGGTGTTTGCTTTAAAAAATCTATATGAGAAATACTTTTAAAAGCAAATGGATTTCTATGTATCATTTATGGATCTGGAGAAGGCATATCATAGCGTTGATAGAGATGCTCTTTGGAAGGCATTAAGAATATATGACGTGGGAGGTAAGTTGTTAGAAGCAGTGAAAAGTTTTTATCGAGGATGTAAGGAATGTGTACGAGTAGGAAGAGGGGAAAGTGATTGGTTCCTAGTGAATGTTGGTTTTCGGCAGGGGTACGTGATGTCTCCATGGTTGTTTACTTTGTTTCTGGATGGGGTTGTTACGGAGGTGAATGCAATAGTTTTGGAGAGACGGGCAAGTATGCAGTCTGTTGTGGATGAGAGAGCTCGGGAAGTGAGTCAGTTGTTGTTGGTGATGATACATCGTTGGTGGCTGATTCGGGTGAGAAACTGTAGATGTTGGTGAATGAGTTTGGTAAAGTGTGTGAAAGAAGACAGCTGAAAGTAAATATGAATAAGAGCAAGGTTATTAGGTACAGTAGGGTTGAGGGACAAGTCAATTGGGAGGTAGATGTGAATGGAGAAAAAGAGGAGGAAGTGAAGTGTTTTAGATATCTGGTAGTAGATTTGGCAGCGGATGGACCCATGGAAGCGGAAGTGAATCATAGGGTGAGGGAGGGAGTGAAAGATCTGGGAGTGCTGAAAAATGTGAGGTCGAGAGCAATATCTTGGAAAGCAAAAATGGGTAAGTTTGAAGGAATAGTGGTTCCAACAATGCTATATGGTTTCGAGGCGTGGGCTATGGATAGATTTGGGCGGAGGAGGGTGCATGTGCTGGAAATGAGATGTTTGTGTACAATATATGCTGTGAGGTGGTTTGATCGAGTAAGTAATGGAAGGGTAAGAGAAATGTGTGGGGAAAAAAAAGTGTGGCTGAGAGAGCAGAGGAGGGTGTTAGGTCACATAGAGAGAATGAGTGAGGAAAGATTGAGAAAGAGGATATATGTGTCAGACATTGAGGGAGCGAGGAGAAGTGGGGGACCAAATTGGAGGTGGAAAGATAGAGTGAAAAAGATTTTGAGTGATCGGGACTGAGCATGCAGGAGGGTGAAAGGCGTGTAAGGAATAGAGTGAATTGGAACGATGTAGTATACCGGGGTCGACTTTCTGTCAATGTATTGACACATGGGCATTTGAAGCGTCTAGTGTAAGCCATGGAAAGTTTTTTGGGGCCTGGATGTGGAAATGTAGCAGTGGGTTCGGTGCATTTATACATGACAGCTAGCGCTGCCTCGCGCGCATGCGGGGGAGGGGATTGTCATACCACGTGTGGCGGGGTGGCGACGGGAATGAATAAAGGCAGCAAGTATGAAATATGTACATGTGTATTTATATATATGTCTGTGTGTGTATATATATGTATACGTTAAAATGTATAGGTATGTATATGTGCGCGTGTGGATGTGTATGTACAATCATGTGTATGTGGGTGGTTTGGGACATTCTTGCGTCTGTTTGCTTGCGCTACCTTGCTAAAGCGGGAGACAGCGACAAAGTGTAATATATATATATATATATATATATATATATATATATATATATATATATATATATATATATATATATATATATATATATATATATATATATTTTTTTTTTTTTTTTTTTTTTTTTGCTTTGTCGCTGTCTCCAGCGTTTGCGAGGTAGCGCAAGGAAACAGAAGAAAGAAATGGCCCAACCCATCCCCATACACATGTATATACATACGTCCACACACGCAAATATACATACCTACACAGCTTTCCATGGTTTACCCTAGACGCTTCACATGCCTTGATTCAATCCACTGACAGCACGTCAACCCCGGTATACCACATCGCTCCAATTCACTCTATTCCTTGCCCTCCTTTCACCCTCCTGCATGTTCAGGCCCCGATCACACAAAATCTTTTTCACTCCATCTTTCCACCTCCAATTTGGTCTCCCTCTTCTCCTCGTTCTCTCCACCTCCGACACATATATCCTCTTGGTCAATCTTTCCTCACTCATTCTCTCCATGTGACCAAACCATTTCAAAACACCCTCTTCTGCTCTCTCAACCACGCTCTTTTTATTTCCACACATCTCTCTTACCCTTACGTTACTTACTCGATCAAACCACCTCACACCACACATTGTCCTCAAATATCTCATTTCCAGCACATCCATCCTCCTGCGCACAACTCTATCCATAGTCCACGCCTCGCAATCATACAACATTGTTGGAACCACTATTCCTTCAAACATACCCATTTTTGCTTTCCGAGATAATGTTCTCGACTTCCACACATTCTTCAAGGCTCCAAGAATTTTCGCCCCCTCCCCCACCCTATGATCCACTTCCGCTTCCATGGCTCCATCCGCTGCCAGATCCACTCCCAGATATCTAAAACACTTCACTTCCTCCAGTTTTTCTCCATTCAAACTCACCTCCCAATTGACTTATATATATATATATATATATATATATATATATATATATATATATATATATATATATATATATATATATATATATATATATATATATATATTCCATTTACAACACAGTGTCGTAAATGGAAATGGTGAAGAGCTTGTAGATTTATGTGCTAAAAAGGACTTGTGATTGGGAATACCTGGTTTAAAAAGCGAGATGTACATAAGTATACGTATGTAAGTAGGAGAGATGGCCAGAGAGCGTTATTGGATTACATGTTAATTGATAGACGCACGAAAGAGAGACTTTTGGATGTTAATGTGCTGAGAGGTGCAACTGGAGGGATGTCTGATCATTATCTTGTGGAGGCAAAGGTGAAGATTTGTGGGGTTTTCAGAAAAGAAGAGAGACTGTTGGGGTGAAGAGAGTGGTGAGAGTAAGTGAGCTTAGGAAGGAAGTACCAGGAGAGACTGAGTACAGAATGGAAAAAGGTGAGAACAAAGGAGGTAAAGGGAGTGGGGGAGGAATTGGATGTATTTAGGGAAGCAGTGACGGCTTGCGCAAACGATGCTTGTGGCATGAGAAGCGTGGGAGGTGGGTTGATTAGAAAGGGTAGTGAGTGGTGGGATGAAGTAGTAAGATTATTAGTGAAAGAGAAAGGCATTTGGACGAATTTTGCAGGGAAAAAATGCAAATGAGTGGGAGAGGTATAAAAGAAAGAGGCAGGAGGACAAGAGAAAGGTGCAAGAGGTGAAAAAGAGGGGAAATGAGAGTTGGGGTGAGAGAGTATCATTAAATTTCAGGGAGAATAAAAAGATGTTTTGGAAGGAGGTAAATAAAGTGCGTAAGACAAGGGAGCAAATGGGAACTTCAGTGAAGGGGGCTAATGGGGAGGTGATAACAAGTAGTGGTGATGTGAGAAGGAGATGGAGTATTTTGAAGGTTTGTTGAATGCGTTTGATGATAGAGTAGCAGATATAGGGTGTTTTGGTCGAGGTGGTGTGCATAGTGAGAGGGTTAGGGAAAATTATTTAGTAAATAGAGAAGAGGTAGTAAAAGCTTTACGGAAGATGAAAGCAGGCAAGGCAGCAGGTTTGGATGGTATTGCAGTGGAATTCATTATAAAAGGGGGTGACTGTATTGTTGACTGTATGTATGATTCATGGTGAGATGCCTGAGGATTGGCGGAATGCGTGCATAGTGCCATTGTACAAAGGCAAAGGGGATAAGAGTGAGTGCTCAAATTACAGAGGTATAACTTTGTTGAGTATTCCTGGTAAATCATATGGGAGGGCATTGATTGAGAGGGTGAAGGCATGTACAGAGCATCAGATTGGGGAAGAGCAGTGTGGTTTCAGAAGTGGTAGAGGATGTGTGGATCAGGTGTTTGCTTTGAAGAATGTATGTGAGAAATACTTACCAAAAAAAAAGGATTTGTATATAGTATTTATGGATCTGGAGAAGGGATATGATAGAGTTGATAGAGATGCTCTGTGGAAGGTATTAAGAATATGTGGTGTGGGAGGCAAGTTGTTAGAAGCAGTGAAAAGTTTTTATCGAGGATGTAAGGCATGTGTACGTGTAGGAAGAGAGGAAAGTGATTGGTTCTCAGTGAATGTAGGTTAGCGGCAGGGGTGTTTGATGTCTCGATGGTTGTTTAATTTGTTTTTGGATGGGGTTGTTAGGGAGGTGAATGCAAGAGTTTTGGAAAGAAGGGGGAAGTATGCAGTCTGTTGTGGATGAGAGAGAGCTTGGGAAGTGAGTCAGTTGTTGTTCGCTGATGATACAGCACTGGTGGCTGATTCATGTGAAAAAGTGCAGAAGCTGGTGACTTGGTAAAGTATGTGAAAGAAGAAAGTTAAGAGTAAATGTGAATAAGAGCAAGGTTATTAGGTACAGTAGGGTTGAGGGTCAAGTCACTTGTGTATAGAAGACTATGTATTTCAATTCATTGGAGATTATCATGCTTAAAAATTTAGTATGGCAAAAGGTAACCCTCTTTCACCTGTACTAAGGAATCTTTATATGGAATTTTTTGAAACAAAATTACTAAAGGATATGTTACCTTCTAATGCAATTTGGTTCAGGTATGAAGATGATGTTCTTTGTGTTTGGCCAACAAATGAAAATTTACAAATATTTCTCCCCTTACTTAGCAATTTAGTACCTTACATCAAATTTACTGTAGGAAAATAATTGTATGTTACCATTTTCAGATTGCAAGATCCATAGACAAGGAAACAAGTTTAAGTTCAGCATGTACAGAAAACCCACCAATGTATGCTCATATATCTATTATTACTCTTCTCAACATAACATAGTTAGATTATCATCATTCTAATCTATGTTCCTTAGGGCATTACGTATTTGCAGTCCAGAGTTTATTGATGATGAGTTTGAAAAGATACATTCTATTGGATGTAAGTTAAAGAACCCTAGATCTTTCATTGACAAATCCCTTAAATTAGCAAAGAAATCAATTTATAGAGTTGAGCCCAAACCTCCCATCAACACCAAGACTCTTTTAGTTCTCCCTTTTAATAGTAATTCTACTTTGCTTCCCAAGTTGCTTCAATCCTTTAATGTAAATGTTGACTTTAGCAACAATAATACCATAAAGAATATCTTAATCAGAATTTACCAGAAAACTTTCTTAGTTACATCTATAAAGTAAATATTTGGAAACTGATAAATTTTATGTTAGTCAGACTGGTAAGGATCTTTCTGTTAGACTTAAGCAACATAAATATAGTATAAAAACGGGACAAGAATCAAATGCTTTGTTTAATCATGTTAAAAACTATGATCATTGTATTGACTGGAGTAACGCCATCTCAGTTATCAACTCTGACTCTATTACCAAGAGAAATATCATTGAATCTTCTATTAATAAATGCAAAAAGAATTATAATCTTAATATTAGTGATGGTTTATACAAATAAGCTTTGTAAAATAATAAGTTTATGAACGCTCGTTGTATGTTTTAGACAATCATATGTTTACCAAATGGCGTCTTAGCTTAGTCTCTTCGATGTATATCAACTGACTGTTATATTTCTCCCTTGTGTCTCCCCTGATGTTGTGATTATTACACGAAAGTGCACTTGGGAACTTTTCGTGTTTGTTTTCCCAGTGGACTCATCGGAATATATATATATATATATATATATATATATATATATATATATATATATATATATATATATATATATATATATATATATATATATATATATATATATATATATATATATATATATATATATATATATATATATATATATATATATATATATATATATATATATATATATATATATATATATATATATATATATATATATATATATATATATATATATATATATATATATATATATACATATATATATATATATGTATATACATACACGTCCACACACACACATATACAAACCTATACATCTCAATGTACACATATATATATACATACATAGACACATACATATATACCCATGCACACAATTCACACTGTCTGCCTTTATTCATTCCCATCGCCACCTCGCCACACATGGAATACCATCCCCCTCCCCCTCATGTGTGCGAGGTAGCACTAGGAAAAGACAACAAAGGCCCCATTCATTCACACTCAGTCTCTAGCTGTCATGCAATAATGCCCGAAACCACAGCTCCCTTTCCACATCCAGGACCCACACAACTTTCCATGGTTTACCACAGACGCTTCACATGCCCTGATTCAATCCACTGACAGCACGTCAACCCCGGTACACCACATCGATCCAATTCACTCTATTCCTTGCCCTCCTTTCACCCTCCTGCATGTTCAGGCCCAAATCACTCAAAATCTTTTTCACTCCATCTTTCCACCTCCAATTTGGTCTCCCACTTCTCCTCGTTCCCTCCACCTCCGATATATATATCCTCTTGGTCAATCTTTCCTCACTCATTCTCTCCATGTGCCCAAACCATTTCAAAACACCCTTTTCTGCTCTTTCAACCACGCTCTTCTTATTTCCACACATCTCTCTTACCCTTACATTACTTACTCGATCAAACCACCTCACACCATATATTGTCCTCAAACATCTCATTTCCAGCACATCCACCCTCATGCGCACAATTCTATCCATAGCCCACGCCTCGCAACCATACAACATTGTTGGAACCACTATTCCTTCAAACATACCCATTTTTGCTTTCCGAGATAATGTTCTCGACTTCCACACATTCTTCAAGGCTCCCAGGATTTTCGCCCCCTCCCCCACACTATGATTCACTTCCGCTTCCATGGTTCCATCCGCTGACAGATCCACTCCCATATATCTAAAACACTTTACTTCCTCCAGTTTTTTTCCATTGAAACTTACCTCCCAATTGACTTGAACCTCAACCCTACTGTACCTAATAACCTTGTTCTTATTCACATTTACTCTTAACTTTCTTCTTTCACACACTTTACCAAACTCAGTCACCAGCTTCTGCAGTTTCTCACATGAATCAGCCACCAGTGCTGTACCATCAGCGAACAACAACTGACTCACTTCCCAAGCTCTCTCATTCACAACAGACTTCATACTTGCCCCTCTTTCCAAAACTCTTGCATTCACCTCCCTAACAACCCCATCCATAAACAAACTAAACAACCATGGAGACATCACACACCCCTCCTGCAAACCTACATTCACTGAGAACCAATCACTTTCCTCTCTTCCTACACGTACACATGCCTTACATCCTTGATAAAAACTTTTCACTGCTTCTAACAACTTGCCCCCACACCATATATTCTTAATACCTTCGACAGAGCATCTCTATCAACTCTATCATATGCCTTCTCCAGATCCATAAATGCTACTTACAAATCCATTTGCTTTTCTAAGTATTTCTCACATACGTTCTTCAAAGCAAACACCTGATCTACACATCCTCTACCACTTCTGAAACCACAATGCTCTTCCCCAATCTGATGCTCTGTACATGCCTTCACCCTCTCAATCGATACCCTCCCATATAATTCACCAGGCATACTCAACAAACTTATACCTCTGTAATCTGACCACTCACTCTTATCCCCTTTGCCTTTGTACAATGGCACTATGCACGCATTCCGCCAATCTCAGGCACCTCATCATGAGTCATACATACATTAAATAACCTTACCAACCAGTCAACAATACAGTCACTCCCTTTTAAAATAAATTCCACTTCAATACCATCCAAACCTGCTGCCTTACCGGCTTTGATCTTCCGCAAAGCTTTTACTACCTCTTCTCTGTTTACCAAATCATTTTCCCTAACCCTCTCACTTTGCACACCACCTCGACCAAAACACCCTATATCTGCCACTCTATCATCAAACACATTCAACAAACCTTCAAAATACTCACTCCATCTCCATATATATATATATATATATATATATATATATATATATATATATATATATATATATATATATATATATATATATATATATATATATATATATATATATATATATATATATATATATATATATATATATATATATATATATTTGTATATTATTATTATTATTTTGTAATTCATTATATTTTCTATTTCTGTTTCACTTCGTCCCTGTCTCCCGCGTTAGCGAGCTAGCGCAAGGAAACAGAAGAACGAATGGCCCAACCCACCCATTTACACATGTATATACATACACGTCCACACGCGTAAATTTACGTACCTATACATCTCAATGTACACATACATATACATACACAGACATATACATATATACACTTGTACATATTTCATAATGTCTTCCTTTATTTATTCCTATCGCCACCTCGCCACACATGGAATAACAACAACCTCCCCCCTGATATGTGCGAGGTAGTGTTAGGAAAACACAACAAAGGCTCCAATTGTTCACACTTAGTCTCTAGATGTCATCTAATAATGCACCGAAACCACAGCTCCCTTTCCACATCCAGGCCCCACAGAACTTTCTATGGTTTACCCCAGACGCCTCACATGCCCTGTTTCAATCCACTGACAGCGTGTCGACCCCGGTATACCACATCGTTTCAATTCACTCTGTTCCTTATACGCCTTTCACCCTCTTGCATGTTAATGCCCCGATAACTCAAAATCTTTTTCACTCCATCTTTCCAAATCCAATTTGGCGTCCCACTTGTCCCTCGTTCCCTCCACCTCTGACACATATATCCTCTTGGTCAATCTTTCCTCACTCATTCTCTCCACGTGACCAAACCATTTCAAAACAATCTCTTTTCTCTTTCAAGCACACTCATTTTATTTCCACACATCTCTCTTACCCTTACATTACTTACTCGATCAAACCACCTCACACCACATATTGTCTTCAAACATCTCATTTAAAGCACATCCACCCTCCTACGCACAGCTCTCTCCATAGCCCACGCCTCGCTACCATACAACATTGTTGGAAACACTATTTCTTCAAACATAACCATTTTTGCTTTCCGAGATAATGTTCTCGACTTCCAAACATTTTTCAAAGCTCCCAGAAATTTCGCCCCCTCCCCCACCCTATGATTCACTTCCGCTTCCATGGTTCCATCGTCTACCAGATACACTCCCAGATATCTAAAACACTATACTTCCTGAAGTTTTTCTTCATTCCTACTTACCTCCCAATTGACTTGACCTGAACCCTACTGTGCCTAATAACTTTGCTCTTATTCACATTTACTCTTAATTTCTTCTTTCACACACTTTACCAAACTTAGTTAACAGCTTCTGCACTTTCTCATATGAATCAGCCACCAGCGCTGTATCATCAGCGAACAACAACTGACTCACTTCCCAAGCTCTCTCATCCACAACAGACTGCATACTTGCCCCTCTTTCCAAAACTCTTGCATTCACCTCCCTAACAACCCCATCCATAAACAAATTAAACAACTATGGAGACATCACACACCCCTGCCTCAAACCTACATTCACTGAGAACCGATCACTTTCCTCTCTTCCTCCACGTACACATGCTTTACATCCTTGATAAAAACTTTTCACTGTTTATAACAACTTGCCTCCCACGCCATATATTCTTAATACCTTCCACAGAGCATCTCATTCAACTTAATCATATGCCTTCTCCAGATCCATAAATGCTACATACAAATCCATTTGCTTTTTAAGTATTTCTCACATACATTCTTCAAATCAAACACCTGATCCACACAACTTCTACCACTTCTGAAACCACACTGCTCTTTCCCAGTTTGATGCTCTGTACATGCCTTCACCCTCTCAATCAATTCCCTCCCATATAATTTACCAGGAATGCTCAACAAACTTATACCTCTGTAATTTGAGCACTCACTCTTATCCCCTTTGCCTTTGTACAATGGCACTATGCAAGCATTCCGCCAATCCTCAGGCACCTCACCATGAATCATTCATACATTAAATAACCTTACCAACCAGTCAACAATAAAGTCACCCCCTTTTTTTAATAAATTCCCCTGCAACACCATACAAACCTGCTGCCTTACCGGCTTTCATCTTCCGCAAAGCTTTTACTACTTCTTCTCTGTTTACCAAATCATTTTCCCTAACCCTCTCACTTTGCACATCACCTCGACCAACACACCCTATATCTGCCACTCTATCATCTAACACATTCGACAATCCTTGAAAATACTCACTTCATCTCCTTCTCACATCACCAGTACTTGTTATCACCTCCCCATTAGCCCCCTTTACTGAAGTTCCCCTTTGCGCTCTTTTGTCTTACGCACTTTATTTACCTCCTTCCAAAACATCTTTTTCTTCTCCCTAAAATTTAATGATACTCTCTCACCCCAACTCTCATTTGCCCTCTTTTGCACCTTTCTCTTGACCTCCTGCCTCTTTCTTTTATATATCTCCCACTCATTTGCATATTTTCCCTGCAAAAATCGTCCAAAAACCTCTCTCTTCTCTTTCACTAATAATCTTACTTCTTCATCCCACCTCTCACGACCATTTCTAATCAAACCACCTCCCAAGCTTCTCATGTCACAAACATCTTTTGCGTAAGCAGTGACTGCTTCCGTAAATACATCCCATTCCTCCCCCAATCCCGTTACCTCCTTTGTTCTGACTTCCTCACACAAGTCTCCTTTCCAAGCTTACTTACTCTCACCACTCTCGTCACCCCAACATTTTCTCATCTCTTCTGAAAACCACTACAAATCTTTACCTTCCCCTCCACAGGATAATGATCAGACATCCCTCCAGTTGCACCTCTGAGCACATTAACATCCAAAAGTGTCTGTTTCGCGAGCCTATCAATTAACACGTGATCCAATAACGCTCTCTGGCCATCTCTCCTACTTACATACGTAAACTTATGTATATTTCGCTTGTTAAACCAGATATTCCCAATCACCAGTCCTTTTTCAGCACGTAAATCTAAAAGCTCTTCAACATTTCCATCTACAACACTGAACACCCCATGTCTACCAATTATTCCCTCAACTGCCATATTACTCAACTTTGCATTCAAATCACCCATCATTATAACCCGATCTCATGCATCAAAACAGCTAACACACTCATTCAGATGCTCCCAAAACACTTGCCTCTCATGATCTTTCTTCTCATGCCCAGGTGCATATGCACCAATAATCACCCATCTCTCTCGATCAGCTTATAGTTTTAACCCTGTCAATCTAGAGTTTACTTTCTTACACTATATCACATACTCCCAACCCTCCTGTTTCAGGAGCAGTGCTACTCCTACACTTGTTTTTCTCCTCTCAGTAACCCCTGACTTTACTCCCAAGACACTTCCAAGCCACTCTTCCCTTTTACCCTTGAGCTTCGTTTTTCTAAGAGCCAAAACATCTAGGTTTCTTTCCTCAAACATACTACCTATCTCTCCTTTTTTCTCATATTGATTAAATCCACACACATTTAGACACCACAATGTGAGCCTTCGAGGAGGATGAGCACTCCCCGCGTGACTCCTTCTTCTGTTTTCCCTTTAGAAAGTCAAATTACAAGGAGGGGAGGGTATATATATATACATACATATATATATATATATATATATATATATATATATATATATATATATATATATATATATATATATATATATATATATATATATATATATATATATATATATATATATATATATATATATTATCCCTGGGGATAGGGGATTAAGAATACTTCCCACGGATTCCCTGCGTATCATACAAGGCGACTAAAAGGGGAGGGAGCAGGAGGCTGGAAATCCTCCCCTCTCGTTTTTTTTTTTTTTCAAAAAGAAGGAACAGAGGGGGCCAGGTGAGGATATTCTAAAAAAGGCCCAGTCCTCTATTCTTAACACTACCTCGCTAACGCGGGAAATGGCGATTAGTTTAAAAGAAAAAAAAAAAAAAAAATATATATATATATATATATATATATATATATATATATATATATATATATATATATATATATATATATATATATATATATATATATATATATATATATGTATATATATATGTGTGTGTGTTTATAGTTGTGTTACTGGAGTGATAGTTTTCATACATGGTGCTCTGACAAGAAAATAGTGAAATTGGAAAAGAATATAGTTAGACATTGAAGCTTATTCTTTCATTGAAATGTGAACAAAGGGAGCATTTTTTTTTTTTCAAAGTGATAGAGATGGAAAGCAAAAAGGTGTTTTTCATAAATGTAGTGGAAAAGTCCAGATAAACTTTTGGTCTGTCAAGGCTTTATTATGGCGGATGACCAACTACCTACCCTCATGTATCCAAAATATGGTTGTACTTTGTGTAGTGAAGACAATTCAGAAACATCATAAGCCAACATTCCAGTTTCATGATAAGAAAAGTGCACCAGGCAGTATGATACAGTGGTTAAATTGATGAAAACTACTATTGACGTTTGTGTAAATGAATTATACATTTCCCTTTTCCATAGCCAGAGGTTGAACCATTATGTGACATTCATTTTTCATTTCATTTCAAGCTAAAAGTTTCAGTTTTCTAAATTATTTCTTACATTTTTCATATATATATATATATATATATATATATATATATATATATATATATATATATATATATATATATATATATATATATATACATATATATTTTTTTTTTTTTGCTTTGTCGCTGTCTCCCGCGTTTGCGAGGTAGCGCAAGGAAACAGACGAAAGAAATGGCCCAACACACCCCCATACACATGTATATATATACCTCCACACCCGCAAATATACATACCTACACAGCTTTCCATGGTTTACCCCAGACGTTTCACATGCCCTGATTCAATCCACTGACAGCACGTCAACCCCGGTATACCACATCGCTCCAATTCACTCTATTCTTTGCCCTCCTTTCACCCTCCTGCATGTTCAGGCCCCGATCACACAAAATCTTTTTCACTCTATGTTTCCACCTAAAATTTGGTCTCCCACTTCTCCTCGTTCCCTCCACCTCCGACACATATATCCTCTTGGTCAATCTTTCCTCACTCATTCTCTCCATGTGCCCAAACCACTTCAAAACACCCTCTTCTGCTCTCTCAACCACGCTCTTTTTATTTCCACACATCTCTCTTACCCTTACGTTACTTACTCGATCAAACCACCTCACACCACACATTGTCCTCAAACATCTCATTTCCAGCACATCCATCCTCCTGCGCACAACTCTATCCATAGCCCACGCCTCGCAACCATACAACATTGTTGGAACCACTATTCCTTCAAACATACCCATTTTTGTTTTCCGAGATAATGTTCTCGACTTCCACACATTCTTCAAGGCTCCCAGAATTTTCGCCCCCTCCCCCACCCTATGATCCACTTCCGCTTCCATGGTTCCATCCGCTTCCAGATCCACTCCCAGATATCTAAAACACTTTACTTCCTCCAGTTTTTCTCCATTCAAAATTACCTCCCAATTGACTTGACCCTCAACCCTACTGTACTTAATAACCTTGCTCTTATTCACATTTACTCTTAACTTTCTTCTTTCACACAATTTACCAAACTCAGTCACCAGCTTCTGCAGCTTCTCACATGAATCAGCCACCAGCGCTGTATCATCGGCGAACAACAACTGACTCACTTCCCAAGCTCTCTCATCCCCAACAGACTTCATACTTGCCCCTATTTCCAAAACTCTTGCATTCACCTCCCTAACAACCCCATCCATAAACAAATTAAACAACCATGGAGACATTACACACCCCTGCCGCAAACCTACATTTACTGAGAACCGATCGCTTTCCTCTCTTCCTACACGTACACATGCCTTACATCCTCGATAAAAACTTTTCACTGCTTATAACAACTTGCCTCCGACACCAAATATTCTTAATACCTTCCACAGAGCATCTCTATCAACTCTATCATATGCCTTCTCCAGATCCTTAAATGCTACACACAAATCCATTTGCTTTTCTAAGTATTTCTGACATACATTCTTCAAAGCAAACACCTGATCAACACATCCTCTACCACTTCTGAAATCACACTGCTATTCCCCAATCTGATGCTCTGTACATGCCTTCCCCCTGTCAATCAATACCCTCCCATATAATTTACCAGGAATGCTCAACAGACTTATACCTCTGTAATTTGAGCACTCACTCTTATCCCCTTTGCCTTTGTACAATGGCACTATGCACGCATTCCGCTAAACCTCAGGCACCTCACCATGAGTCATACATACAATAAATAACCTTACCAACCAGTCAATAATACAGTCGCCCCCTTTTTTTAATAAATTCCATTGCAATACCATCCAAACCTGCTGCCTTGCCGGCTCTCATCTTCCGCAAAGGTTTTACTACCTCTTCTCTGTTTACCAAATCATTTTCCCTAACCCTTTCACTTTGCACAGCACCTCGACCAGAACACCCTATATCTGCCACTCTATCATCAAACATAATCAACAAACCTTCAAAATATATATATATATATATATATATATATATATATATATATATATATATATATATATATATATATATATATATATATATATATATTTTCTTTTTTTATTGTACTTTGTCGCTGTCTCCCGAGTTTCCGAGGTAGCGCAAGGAAACAGACGAAAGAAATGGCCCCCCCCCATACACATGTATATACATACGTCCACACACACAAATATACATACCTACACAGCTTTCCATGGTTTACCCCAGACGCTTCACATGCCTTGCTTCAATCCACTGACAGCACGTCAACCCCGGTATACCACATCGCTCCAATTCACTCTATTCCTTGCCATCCTTTCACCCTCCTGCATGTTCAGGCCCCGATCACACAAAATCTTTTTCACTACATCTTTCCACCTCCAATTTGGTCTCCCTCTTCTCCTTGTTCCCTCCACCTCCGACACATATATCCTCTTGGTCAATCTTTCCTCACTCATCCTCTCCATGTGCCCAAACCACTTCAAAACACCCTCTTCTGCTCTCTCAACCACGCTCTTTTTATTTCCACACATCTCTCTTACCCTTACGTTACTCACTCGATCAAACCACCTCACACCACACATTGTCATCAAACATCTCATTTCCAGCACATCCATCCTCCTGCGCACAACTCTATCCATAGCCCACGCCTCGCAACCATACAACATTGTTGGAACCACTTTTCCTTCAAACATACCCATTTTTGCTTTCCGAGATAATGTTCTCGACTTCCACACATTCTTCAAGGCCCCCTGGATTATCACCCCCTCCCCCACCCTATGATCCACTTCCGCTTCCATGGTTCCATCCGCTGCCAGATCCACTCCCAGATATCTAAAACACTTCACTTCCTCCAATTTTTCTCCATTCAAACTCACCTCCCAATTGACTTGACCCTCAACCCTACTGTACCTAATAACCTTGCTCTTATTCACATTTACTCTTAACTTTCTTCTTCCACACACTTTTCCAAACTCAGTCACCCGCTTCTGCAGTTTCTCACATGAATCAGCCACCAGCGCTGTATCATCAGCGAACAACAACTGACTCATTTCCCAAGCTCTCTCATCCCCAACAGACTTCATACTTGCCCCTCTTTCCAAAACTCTTGCATTTACCTCCCTAACAACCCCATCCATAAACAAATTAAACAACCATGGAGACATCACACACCCCTGCCGCAAACATACATTCACTGAGAACCAATCACTTTCCTCTCTTCCTACACGTACACATGCCTTACATCCTCGATAAAAACTTTTCACTGCTTCTAACAACTTGCCTCCCACACCATATATTCTTAATACCTTCCACAGAGCATCTCTATCAACTCTATCATATGCCTTCTCCAGATCCATAAATGCTACTTACAAATCCATTTGCTTTTCTAAGTATTTCTCATATACATTCTTCAAAGCAAACACCTGATCCGCACATCCTCTATCACTTCTGAAACCACACTGCTCTTCCTCAATCTGATGCTCCGTACATGCCTTCACCCTCTCAATCAATAGCCTCCCATATAATTTACCAGGAATACTCAACAAACTTATACCTCTGTAATTTGAGCACTCACTCTTATCCCCTTTGCCCTTGTACAATGGCACTATGCACGCATTCCGCCAATCCTCAGGCACCTCACCATGAGTCATACATACATTAAATAACCTTACTAACCAGTCAACAATACAGTCACCCCCTTTTTTAATAAATTCCACTGCAATACCATCCAAACCTGCTGCCTTGCCGGCTTTCATCTTCCGCAAAGCTTTAACTACCTCTTCTCTGTTTATCAAATCATTTTCCCTAACCCTCTCACTTTGCACACCACCTCGACCAAAACACCCTATATCTGCCACTCTATCATCAAACACATTCAACAAACCTTCAAAATACTCACTCCATCTCCTTCTCATATCACCACTACTTGTTATCACCTCCCCATTTGCGCCCTTCACTGATGTTCCCATTTGCTCCCTTGTCTTACGCACTTTATTTACCTCCTTCCAGAACATCTTTTTATTCTCCCTAAAATTTAATGATACTCTCTCACCCCAACTCTCATTTGCCCTTTTTTTCACCTCTTGCACCTTTCCCTTGACCTCCTGTCACTTTCTTTTATACATCTCCCACTCAATTGCATTTTTTCCCTGCAAAAATCGTCCAAATGCCTCTCTCTTATATATATATATATATATATATATATATATATATATATATATATATATATATATATATATATATATATATATATATTGCAACACAAGCCTCGCCAGTTGGTAGTGTCCCGCAGTGTATCGAGACAGACTTCCCCAGAACTTTTTTAGAGGGGAAGTAAATGTTTATAGTTGTTTATAGTTTTCATACATGGTGCTTTGACAAGAAAATAGTGAAATTAGAAAAAAATGTAGCTTTGACATTGAAGCTTATTAATACAGTGGTTAAACTGATGAGAACTACTATTGACGTTTGTGTAGATAAATTGTACATTTTCCTTTTCCATAGCCAGAGGTTGAACCATTATGTGACATTCATTTTTTCATTTCATTTCAAGCTAGAAGTTTCAGTTTTGTAAATCATTTCGATGCACGAGACCGGGTTATAGTGATGGGTGATTTGAATGCAATGGTGAGTAAAGTGGCAGTTGAGGGAATAATTGGTATACATGGGGTGTTCAGTGTTGTAAATGGAAATGGTGAAGAACTTGTAGATCTATGTGCTGAAAAAGGACTGGTGATTGGGAATACCTGGTTTAAAAAGCGAGATATACATAAGTATACGTATGTAAGTAGGAGAGATGTGCAGAGAGAGTTATTGGATTACGTGTTAATTAACAGGCGCGCGAAAGAGAGACTTTTGGATGTCAATGTGCTGAGAGGTGCAACTGGAGGGATGTCTGATCATTATCTTGTGGAGGCTAAGGTGAAGATTTTTATGGGTTTTCAGAAAAGAAGAGTGAATGTTGGGGTGAAGAGGGTGGTGAGAGTAAGTGAGCTTGGGAAGGAGACTTGTGTGAGGAAGTACCAGGAGAGACTGAGTACAGAATGGAAAAAGGTGAGAACAATGGAAGTAAGGGGAGTGGGGGAGGAATGGGATGTATTTAGGGAATCAGTGATGGATTGCGCAAAAGATGCTTGTGGCATGAGAAGAGTCGGAGGTGGGTTGATTAGAAAGGGTAGTGAGTATTGGGATGAAGAAGTACGATTATTAGTGAAAGAGAAGAGAGAGGCATTTGGACGATTTTTGCAGGGAAAAAATGCAATTGATTGGGAGATGTATAAAAGAAAGAGACAGGAGGTCAAGAGAAAGATGCAAGGGGTGAAAAAGAGGGCAAATGAGAGTTGGGGTGAGAGAGTATCATTAAATTTTAGGGAGAATAAAAAGATGTTCTGGAAGGAGGTAAATAGAGTGCGTAAGACAAGGGAGCAAATGGGAACTTCAGTGAAGGGCGCAAATGGGGAGGTGATAACAAGTAGTGGTGATGTGAGAAGGAGATGGAGTGAGTATCTTGAAGGTTTGTTGAATGTGTTTGATGATAGAGTGGCAGATATAGGGTGTTTTGGTCGAGGTGGTGTGCAAAGTGAGAGGGTTAGGGAAAATGATTTGATAAACAGAGAAGAGGTAGTAAAAGCTTTGCTGAAGATGAAAGCCGGTAAGGCAGCAGGTTTGGATGGTATTGCAGTGGAATTTATTAAAAAAGGGAGTGACTGTATTATTGAATGGTTGGTAAGGTTATTTAATGTATGTATGACTCATGGTGAGGTGCCTGAGGATTGGCGGAAAGCGTGCATATTGCCATTGTACAAAGGCAAAGGGGATAAGAGTGAGTGCTCAAATTACAGAGGTATAAGTTTGTTGAGTATTCGTGGTAAATTTTATGGGAGGGTATTGATTGAGAGGGTGAAGGCATGTACAGAGCATCAGACTGGGGAAGAGCAGTGTGGTTTCAGAAGTGGTAAAGGATGTGTGGATCAGGTGTTTGCTTTGAAGAATATATGTGAGAAATACTTAGAAAAGCAAATGGATTTGTATGTAGCATTTATGGATCTGGAGAAGGCATATGATAGAGTTGATAGAGATGCTCTGTGGAAGGTATTAAGAATATATGGTGTGGGAGGAAAGTTGTTAGAAGCAGTGAAAAGTTTTTATCGAGAATGTACGGAATGTGTATGTGTAGGAAGAGAGGAGAGTGACTGGTTCTCAGTATATGTAGGTTTGCGGCAGGGGTGTGTGATGTCTCCATGGTTGTTTAATTTGTTTATGGATGGGTTTGTTAGGGAGGTAAATGCAAGAGTTTTGGAAAGAGGGGCAAGTATGAAGTCTGTTGGGGATGAGAGAACTTGGGAAGTGAGTCAGTTGTTCGCTGATGATACAGCGCTGGTGGCTGATTCATGTGAGAAACTGTAGAAGCTGGTGACTGAGTTTGGTAAAGTGTGTGAAAGAAGAAAGTTAAGAGTAAATGTGAATAAGAGCAAGATTATTTGGTACAGTAGGGCTGAGGGTCAAGTCAATTGGGAGGTAAGTGTGAAGGGAGAAAAACTGGAGGAAGTGAAGTGTTTTAGATATCTGGGTAGTGGATCTGGCAGCGGATGGAACTATGGAAGCGGAAGTGGATCATAGTGTGGGAGAGGGGGCGAAAATCCTGGGAGCCTTGAAGAATGTGTGGAAGTCGAGAATATTATCTCGGAAAGCAAAAATGGGTATGTTTGAAGTAATAGTGGTTCCAACAATGTTGTATGGTTGCGAGGCGTGGGCTATGGATAGAGTTGTGCGCAGGAGGATGGATGTGCTGGAAATGAGATGTTTGAGGACAATGTGTGGTGTGAGGTGGTTTGATCGAGTAAGTAACGTAAGGGTAAGAGTGATGTGTGGAAATAAAAAGAGCGTGGTTGAGAGAGGAGAAGAGAGTGTTTTGAAATGGTTTGGGCACATGGAGAGGTTGAGTGAGGAAAGATTGACCAAGAGGATATATGTGTCGGAGGGGGAGGGAATGAGAAGTGGGAGACTAAATAGGAGGTGGAAAGATGATGTGAAAAAGATTTTTTGTGATCGGGGCCTGAACATGCAGGAGGGGGAAAAGAGGGCAAGGAATAAAGTGAATTTGATCGATTTGGTATACCGGGTTGATTTGCTGTCAGTGGATTGAATCAGGGCATGTGTAGCGTCTGGGGTAAACCATGGAAAGCTGTGTAGGTATGTATATTTGCGTGTGTGGACGTATATATATACATGTGTATGGGGTGGGTTGGGCCATTTCTTTCGTCTGTTTCCTTGCGCTACCTCGCAAACGCGGGAGACAGCTACAAAGAAAAAAGAAATATATATTATCCCTGGGGATAGGGGTGAAAGAATATTTCCCACGCATTCCTCATGTGTCGTAGAAGGCGACTAGAGGGGACGGGAGCGGGGGGCCAGAAATCCTCCCCTCCTTGTATATCAACTTTCTAAAAATGGGAAACAGAAGGAGTCACGCGGGGAGTGCTCATCCTCCTCTTAGACTAAGATTGTTGTGTCAAAATGTGTGTGGATGTAACCAAGATGTGAAAAAAGGAGAGATAGGTAGTATGTTTGAGGAAAGGAACCTGGATGTTTTGGCTCTGAGTGAAACGAGGGTAAAGGGTAAAGGGGAAGAGTGGTTTGGGAATGTCTTGTGAGTAAAGTCAGGGGTTAGGGAGAGGACAAGAGCAAGGGAAGGAGTAGCAGTACTCCTGAAACAAGAGTTGTGGGAGTATGTGGTAGAATGTAAGAAAGTAAATTCTCGATTAATATAGGTAAAACTTAAAGTTGATGGAGAGAGATGAGTGATTATTGGTGCACATGAACCTGGGAATGAGAAGAAAGATCATGAGAGGCAAGTGTTTTGGGAGCAGCTCAATGAGTGTGTTAGTGGTTTTGATGCACAAACCCGGGTTATAGTGACGGGTGATTTGAATGCAAAGGTGTGTAATGTGGCAGTTGAGGTAATAATTGGTATACATGGGGTGTTCAGTGTTGTAAATGGAAATGGTGAAGAGCTTGTAGATTTATGTGCTGAAAAAGGACTGGTGATAGGGAATACCTGGTTTAAAAAGAGAGATATACAAAAGTATACGTATGTAAGTAGGAGAGATGGCCAGAGAGAGTTATTGGATTACGTGCTAATTTACAGGGGCGCGAAAGAGAGACTTTTGGATGTTAATGTGCTGAGAAGTGCAACTGGAGGGATGTCTAATCATTATCTTGTGGAGGCTAAGGTGAAGATTTGTATGGGTTTTCAGAAAAGAAAAGTGAATGTTGGGGTGAAGAGGGTGGTGAGAGTAAGTGAGCTTGGAAAGGAGACTTGTGTGAGGAAGTACCAGGAGAGACTGAGTACAGAATGGAAAAAGGTGAGAAAAATGGAAGTAAGGCGAGTGGGGGAGGAATGGGATGTATTTATGGAATCAGTGATTGGGTGCGCAAAAGATCCTTGTGGCGTGCGAAGCGTGGGAGGTGGGTTGATTAGAAAGGGTAGTGAGTGGTGGGATGAAGAAGTAAGATTATAGTGAAAGAGAAGAGAGAGGCATTTGGACGATTTTTGCAGGGAAAAAATGCAATTGAGTGGGAGATGTATAAAAGAAAGAGACAGGACGTCAAGAGAAAGGTGCAAGAGGATAAAAAGAGGGCAAATGAGAGTTGGGGGAGAGAGTATCATTAAATTTTATGTAGAATAAAAAGATGTTCTGGAAGGAGGTAAATAAAGTGCGTAAGACAAGGGAGCAAATGGGAACTTCAGTAAAGGGCGCTAATGGGGAGGTGAGAACAAGTACTGGTGATATGAGAAGGAGATGGAGTGAGTATTTTGAAGGTTTGTTGAATGTGTTTGATTATAGAGTGGCAGATATAGGGTGTTTTGGTCGAGGTGGTGTGCAAAGTGAGAGGGTTAGGGAAAATGATTTGGTAAACAGAGAAGAGGTAGTAAAAGCTTTGCAGAAGATGAAAGCCGGCAAGGCAGCAGGTTTGGATGGTATTGCAGTGGAATTTATTAAAAAAGTGAGTGACTGTATTGTTGACTGGTTGGTAAGGTTATTTAATGTATGTATGACTCATGGTGAGGTTCCTAAGGATTGGCGGAATACGTGCATAGTGCCATTGTACAAAGGCAAAGGGAATAAGAGTAAGTGCTCAAATTACAGAGGTATAAGTTTGTTGAGTATTCCTGGTAAATTATATGGGAGGGTATTGATTGAGAGGGTGAAGGCATGTACAGAGCATCAGATTGGGGAAGAGCAGTGTGGTTTCAGAAGTGGTAGAGAATGTGTGGATCAGGTGTTTGCTTTGAAGAATGTATGTGTGAAATACTTAGAAAAGCAAATGGATTTGTATGTAGCATTTATGGATCTAGAGAAGGCATATGATAGAATTGATAGAGATGCTCTGTGGAAGGTATTAAGAATATATGGTGTGGGAGGCAAGTTGTTAGAAGAAGTAAAAAGCTTTTATCGAGGATGTAAGGCATGTGTACGTGTAGGAAGAGAGGAAAGTGATTGGTTCTCAGTAAATGTAGGTTTGCGGCAGGGTTGTGCAAGAGTTTTGGAAAGAGGGGCAAGTATGAAGTCTGTTGGGGATGAGAGAGCTTTAGAAGTGAGTCAGTTGTTGTTCGCTGATGATACAGCGCTGGTAGCTGATTCATGTGAGAAACTGCAGAAGCTGGTGACTGAGTTTGGTAAAGTGTGTGAAAGAAGAAAGTTAAGAGTAAATGTGAATAAGAACAAGGTTATTAGGTACAGTAGGGTTTAGGGTCAAGTCAATCGGGAGGTAAGTTTCAATGGAGAAAAACTGGAGGAAGTGAAGTGTTTTAGATATCTGGGAGTGGATCTGGCAGCGGATGGAACCATGGAAGCGGAAGTGAATCATAGGGTGGGGAAGGTGGCGAAAATCCTGGGAGCCTTGAAGTATGTGTGGAAGTCGAGAGCATTATCTCGGAAACCAAAAATGGGTATGTTTGAAGGAATAGTGGTTCCAACAATGTTGTATGGTTGCGAGGCGTGGGCTATGGATAGAGTTGTGCGCAGGAGGGTGGTTGTGCTGGAAATGAGATGTTTGAGGACACTGTGTGTGTGAGGTGGTTTGATCGAGTAAGTAATGTAAGGATAAGAGAGATGTGTGGAAATAAAAACAGCGTGGTTGAGAGAGCAGAAGAGGGTGTTTTGAAATGGTTTGGGAAGATTGAGAGAATGAGTGAGGAAAGATTGACCAAGTGGATATATGTGCCGGATATGGAGGGAACGAGAAGTGGGAGACCAAATTGGAGGTGGAAAGATGGAGTGAAAAAGATTTTGAGTGATCGGGGCCTGAATATGCAGGAGGGTTAAAGGCGGGCAAGGAATAGAGTGAATTGGATCGACATGGTATACCGGGGTTGACGTGCTCTCAGTGGATTGAATCAGGGCATGTGAAGCGTCTGGGGTAAACCATGGAAAGTTGTGTGGGGCCTGGATATGGAAAGGGAGCTGTAGTTTCGGGCATTAATGCATGATAGCTGGAGACTGAGTATGAACGAATGGGGCCTTTGTTGTCTTTTCCTAGCCATACATCGCACACATGAGGGGGAGGGGGATGGTATTCCATGTGTGGCGAGGTGGCGATGGGAATGAATAGGGGTAGACAGTGTGAATTGTGTGCATAGGTATATATGTATGTGTCTGTGTGTATATATATATGTGTACATTGAGATGTATAGGAATGTATATTTACGTGTGTAGACGTGTATATATATACATGTGTATGGGGGTTGGTCTGGCCATTTCTTTCGTGTGTTTCCTTGCGCTACCTCGCAAACGCGGGAGACAGCGACAAAGTAAAATAAAAAAATGAAAAAAAAAATTATATATATATATATATGTATATATATATATATATTTATATATATATATATATATATATATATATATATATATATATATATATATATATATATATATATATATATATATATATATATATATATATATATATATATATATATATATATATATATACATATATATATATATATATATATATATATATATATATATATATATATATATATATATATATATATATATATATATATATATATATATGTATATATATTATTGTTATTTTTCTATTTTGCTTTTTCGCTGTTTCCCGCGTTAGCGAGGTAGCGCAAGGAAACAGACGAAAGATTGGCACAAACCGCCCACATACACATGTATATACATACACGTCCACACACGCAAATATACTTACCTATACATCTCAATGTACACATATATATACACACACAGACATATCCATATATACACGTGTACATAATTCATATTGTCTGCCTTTATTTGTTCCCATCGCCACCTCGCCACACAGGGAATAACAACCCCCTCCCACCTCAGGTGTGCGAGGTAGCGCTAAGAAAAGACACCAAAGGCCCCATTCGTTCACACTCAGTCTCTAGCTGTCATGTAATACTGCACCGAAACCACAGCTCCCTTTCGACATCCAGGCCCCACACAACTTTCCATGGTTTACCCCAGACGCATCACATGCCCTGGTTCAATCCATTGACAGCACGTTGACCCCGGTATACCACATCGATCCAATTCACTCTATTTCTTGCACGCCTTTCACCCTCCTGCATGTTCAAAACCCGATCACTCAAAATCTTTTTCACTCCATCTTTCCATCTAAAATTTGGTCTCCCACTTCTCCTCGTTCCCTCCACCTCTGACACATTCATCCCCTTTGTCAATCTTTCCTCACTCATTGTCTCCGTGTGACCAAACCATTTCAAAACACCCTCTTCCGCTCTCTCAACCACACTCTTTTTATTTCCACACATCTCTCTTACCCTTACATTACTTACTCGATCAAATCACATCACACCACATATTGTCCTCAAACATCTCACTTCCAGCACATCCACCCTCCTGCGCATAACTATCCATAGCCCACGCCTCGCAACCATACAACATTGTTGGAACTTCTATTCCTTCAAACATACACATTTTTGCTTTCCGAGATAATGCTCTCGACTTCCAAACATTCTTCAAGACTCCCAGAATATTTTCCCCCTCCCCCACCCAATGATTCACTTCCTCTTCCATGGTTCCATCCGCTGAAAGATCCACTCCCAGATATATAAAACACTTTACTTCCTCCAGTTATTCTCCATTCAAACTTAACTCCCAATTGACTTGACCCACAACCCTACTGTACCAAATGACCTTGCTATTATTCACAATTACAATTAACTTTCTTCTTTCACACACTTTACCAAACTCAGTCACCAGCTTCTGCAGTTTCTTACATGAATCAGCCACCAGCGCTGTATCATCAGCGAACAACAACTGACTCACTTCCCAAACTCTCTCATCCACAACATACTGCATACTTGCCCCTCTTTCCAAGACTCTTGCATTCACCTCCCTAACAACCCCATCCAAAAACAAATTAAACAACCATGGAGACATCACACTCCCCTGCCACAGACCTACATTCACTGAGAACCAATCACTTTCCTCTCTTCCTACACGTACACATGCCTTACATCTTCGTTAAAAACTTTTCACTGCTTCTAACAACTTGCCTCCCACACCATATATTCTTAAAACCTTCCACAGAGCATCTCTATCAACTCTATCATATGCCTTCTCCAGATCCATAAATGCTACGTACAAATCCATTTGTTTTTCTAAGTATTTCTCACATACATTCTTCAAAGCAAACACCTGATCCACACATCCTCTACCACTTCTGAAACCACTCTGCTCTTCCCCAATCTGATGTTCTGTACATGCCTTCACCCTCTGAATCAATAACCTCCCATATAATTTACCAGAAATACTCAACAAACTTATACCTCTGTAATTTGAGCACTCACTCTTATCCCCTTTGCCTTTGTACAAGGACACTATTCAAGCATTCCGCCAATACTCAGGCACCTCACCATGAATCATACATACATTGAATAATCTTACCAACCAGTCAACAAAACAGTCACCCACTTTTTTAATAAATTCCACTGCAATACCATCCAAGCCTGCTGCCTTGCCGGCTTTCATCTTCAGCAAAGCTTTTACTACCTCTTCTCTGTTTACCAAATCATTTTCCCTAACCATCTCACTTTGCACACAACCTCGACCAAAACACCCTATATCTGCCACTCTATCATTAAACACATTCAACAAACCTTCAAAATACTCACTCCATCTCCTTCTCACATCACCACTACTTGTTATCACCTCCCCATTTGCGCCCTTCACTGAAGTTCCTATTTGCTCCCTTGTCTTACGCACTTTATTTACCTCCTTCCAGAACATCTTTTTTAATTCTCACTAAAATTTAATGATACTCTCTCACCCCAACTCTCATTTGCCCTCTTTTTCACCTCTTGCACCTTCTCTTGACCTCCTGTCTCTTTCTTTTATATATCTCCCACTCAATTGCATTTTTTCCCTGCAAAAATCGTCCAAATGCCTCTCTCTTCTCTTTCACTAATAATCTTACTTCTTCATCCCACCACTCACTACCCTTTCTAATCAACCCACCTCCCACTCTTCTCATGCTATAAGCATCTTTTGCGCAATCCATCACTGATTCCCTAAATACATCCCATTCCCCCTCCCCCCTCCCATTACTTCCATTGTTCTCACCTTTTTCCATTCTGTACTTAGTCTCTCCTGGTACTTCCTCACACAAGTCTGCTTCCCAAGCTCACTTACTCTCACCACCCTCTTCACCCCAACATTCACTCTTCTTTTCTGAAAACCCATACAAATCTTCACCTTAGCCTCCACAAGATAATGATCAGACATCCCTCCAGTTGCACCTCTCAGCACATTAACATCCAAAAGTCTCTCTTTCGCGCGCCTGTCAATTAACACGTAATCCAATAACGCTCTCTGGCCATCTCTCTTACTTACATACGTATACTTATGTATATCTCGCTTTTTAAACCAAGTACTCCAAATCCCCGTCCTTTTTCAGCACATAAATCTACAAGCTCTTCACCATTTCCATTTATAACACTGAACACCCCATGTATACCAATTATTCCTTCAACTACCACATTACTCACCTTTGCATTCAAATCACCCATCACTATAACCCGGTCTCGTGCATCAAAACCACTAACACACTCATTCTGCTGCTCCCAAAACACTTGTCTCTCGTGATCTCTCTTCTCATGCCCAGGTGCATATGCACCAATAATCACTCATCTCTCTCCATCAACTTTCAGTTTTACCCATATTAATCGAGAATTTGCTTTCTTATATTCTATCACATACTCCCACAACTCCTGTTTCAGGAGTACTGCTACTCCTTCGCTTGCTCTTGTCCTCTCACTAACCCCTGACTTTACTCCCAAGACATTCCCAAACCACTCTTTCCCTTTACCTTTGAGCTTCGTTTCACTCAGAGCCAAAACATCCAGGTTCCTTTCCTCAAACATACTACCTATCTCTCCATTTTTCACATCTTCGGTTACATCCACACACATTTAGACACCCCAGTCTGAGCCTTCGAGGAGGATGAGCACTCCCCGCGTGACTCCTTCTTCTGTTTCCCATTTTAGAAAGTTAAAGATACAAGGAGGGGAGGACATATATATAAATATATATTGGAAGGGATCACAATTTTGCGCGTGATCAAGATATTCTTATGAGTCCGCTGGGAAAATGAGACACGAAAAGTTCCCAAGTGCACTTTCGTGTAATAATCACATCATCATGGGAGAAACAAGGGAGAAATATAATAGTTAGTTAATATATATCGAAGACACGAAGCTAGGACGCCATTTGGTAGACACGTGATTGTCCAAAACATACAACGAGCGTTCACAACCTTATCATTTTACAAATCTTATCAACAATGAAGTTATCTAATTTGTACCGACCATCACTAATATTAAGATTATAATTCTTTGTGTATTTAATAGTAGAAGATTCAATGATATTTCTCTTGGTAATAGAGTTAGAGTTAACAACTGAGATGGTGTTACTCCAGTCAATTCAATGATCATAGTTTTTAAGATGATTAAAAAGGCATTCGATTCTTGTCCCCTTCTTATACTATATCTATGTTGCTTAAGTCTAACAGAAAGATCCTTACCAGTCTGACCAACTTAAAATTTATCACAATTTCCACAAGGAACTTTATAGATGCAACCAAGAGAATTTTCTGGTGAATTCCTGATTAAGATATTCTTCATAGTATCATTGTTGCTAAAGGCAACATTTACATTAAAGGATTTAAGCAACATGGGAAGCAAAGTGAAATTATTATCAAAAGGGGGAACTAAAAGATTCTTGGTGTCAATTGGAGGTTTGGGCTTAACTCTATAAAATGATTTCTTTGCTAACTTAAGGGATTTATCAATAAAAGATCTAGGGTACTTTAACTTAGATTCAATAGAATATATCTTCTCAAACTCATCATCAATAAACTCTGGACTGCAAATACGTAATGCCCTTAGGAACATAGATTGAAATGATGATAATTTAACTCTGTCATGTTGAGATGAGTAATAATGGATATATGACCGTACACTGGTGGGTTTTCTGTATATGCTAAACTTAAACTTGTTTCCTTGTCTATGGATCATGCAATCT